>NC_092783.1:25187146-25507447 GCF_047496795.1 Chiloscyllium punctatum
TGAATCTCCGCTGGATACGTTCCAGTGCCAGTATGTCCTTCCTGAGGTGTGGGGACCAAAACTGGACACAGTACTCCAAATGGGGCCTAACCAGAGCTGTTCCCTTTTGAACCATGTGGGATCTTGTCAAAGGCGTTACTCAAGTCCATGTAAATCACATCAACTGAAGTACCTTCATCAATACATTTAGTCACCTTTTTAAAAAAAAACTCAATTAAATTAGTCAGAGAGGATCTCCAACTAATGCTGATTACCCCTGATCAATCCATGCCTTTCTAAAGATTGATTAGGCCTGTCCTTCAGAACATTTTCCAATAATTTCCCTCGTACATTGGTGTTCACCAAATCAGAAAGAGTTGATGTGTGGGATTTCAAATCTCTCATACCCAGAGTGCTTTGCTGTGATTATTACAGGAAATGATCACATCCCCAAGAGCATTGGGATGTTACCTGATGCCAGTCAGACAGTCAGAGCTCAGTTGTCAGGATTGCCACCACCTGACATGAAGACTTGAAATATCTGTTACCTGGGAGACGCTTGTTGATGACAAAAGAAGAGGGCGGCATTGCCTGTGGGCCCCATGCATCATGGTGACGATCACCAGCACCAAATGGTTTGTCCATAGGCACCAACACCAAAAACAAGAACCCACCTTGCCACCCGAAATTCATGTCAAACACTTCCCTGGTACTAGACTCTGCCTCTCATGACCTGGTCTCTTCAGGATTCAGTCCAGGTGTAGACAGGAAGTGACATCAATCCCCATGGCATCACTGAGTATGCTTGATCTTACAGTAATGGAAGGTTACCGATGGTAACAAGCTTAGTAACTCACATCACAACAGCATCTGCGTGACAGGGAGATAAACCACACTCAGAAAATACATTTCTTATACCACTTTCTGTTGTAAAGTTTGCAAGAACAAGAGACAATGTTTATGGAAAGCCCAGAAAGTAACACAGCCAGAAGTGAAACTGGAACTATTGAAAGGGGGTGCTAGTCAGTATTTGAGATCACAGAGTCACAGGCTTGAAGGAGGCCATTCAGCCCATTGTGTTTGCATCAGATCTTCGAACAAGCATCATAAGGTCATAGAGTCGCAGATCATAGAGTCATATATTCATAGGCATACAGCACAGAAACAGGCCCTTCAGCCCAACACATCCATGCAAACCAGGTTTCCTAAACTGAACGAGTCCCACTTGCCTGTATTTGGCCAATATTCCTCTAAACCTTTCCTGTCCATGTACCTGTCCAAGTGCCTTTTAAACGTTGTAACTATACTCACCTCTACCACTTGCTCAGCCTGTTCCATATACCCATCACCCTCTGCATGAAAACGTTGCCCCTTAGGTCCCTTTTAAATCTTTCCCCTCTCACCCTAAACCTAGGCCCTCTAGTTTTGGATTCCCCCACTCTGTGAAGTGGACCTTGGCTGCTCACCCTATCTATGCCACTCATGGTTTTAGCCTCTGATGCTCCAGAAAAAAAAAAGTCTCAGCTATCCAACCTCTTCTGATAACTCAAACCCTTCATGCCCGGCAATGTTCTTGCAAATCTGTTTTGCACCCTTTCCAGTTTAATAATATCCTTCTTATTACCTAGTGCCGATCTCCTGCCACCCCCCACCATGCCTGTTTCTGTGTAAATAGTCATGTGTTGAATGCCTCAATTGAACCTGACACTTCCAAGCTGTTTGTTCCATACCTGAGCCACTGAACTATATGGAGCATGAAGTAACCACAGAAATAAAAACGTAAAAGTTCACCACTTTACAACGTGCATCGTGAAGACATCAAGAAAATGTAATTGAGATCCAGGGGTATGGCAGACTTTCATCTCCAATAGCACTGAGCCAGTAGAGGGATCAGTCACCTTTACAGAAGTCTCTCTCAATTGCCAGGTACCTCAGTGGGCAAAGTGGGCTTGCAGGTTGGGTATCACATGGGTTGGGAGCTGTTTGACCACAAGGACAATAAGGAGTGGCTCTCACTGGCTGACTCTCCCCTTTCTAATGTCAATGCTGAGGACACTGTCTGCAAGGTATGATTGTGTGAGTATGACTCTGGATATTGTTAAGATTTCTTTAATAATAGATCCCAACACTTTCCAAATAACTGACATCAGGTTACCTGGCCTGTATTTCTGCTTCTCTCTGTCTCTCCTTTTCTGTAAATCTTGTAAACAGCTCTCTTTACTCAGGTCCTCCTCTCCGTCAGGTGAACCACCATCCTCAAAACAAAAGCCTTTCTTCCACTGCCCTTACAGACTCAAATAAGTCATCTAACTTATCTCAAACCTCCCCTTCCTCTCCTAATACCTTGAATATGCTGTCACTTTCCAAGACCAAACCCATCTTTCCTGGAACTTTATGATTGTATCTGTCCAATCAGGTTTCTAGCATTGTACCAAAACATCTCTTCTCAGAGATAAAGCTATCATAATGTTAATCTGTGACTGAGGTACACTGTCCCCTCACCCAACTCAGTCACTGTGGTTGTTGTCATAGCGAACACATCTCCCTCCTCCAATACCTCTCCACAGTCGCCTAGCTAGGTGAGAGTTCACCATTTTGGCTCCATCCTCATCTTTCTCTCATCCTGGTGGTGAATCACCCCCAATCGTCTCTCTACTTACTCTCACTGGTGTTCCTCATGGATCTGCCCTTGGCTCCTTGTATCTCATGGCCATACTGTTGGTTGGTGACAGAAACTGAAAGCCCAGGGTTTGTTTTCACATGTACACCGAGGACAAACTGCTCTACACCACCAACCATTGCCTCAATCTCTACTATTTCAAAATGATCAACCTCCTTACACCTTGAAGGAGTTTTCCTCCTCTCTCTACAAGAATCTCAGTGAGTCTCTCTCTCTCACTGGAACCCCCAGGTCAACTCCCTCATGGCCTGTCCTACCTGCCTATCTTCCTTTCCACCTATCCACTCCACCCTCCTCTCTGACCTATCACCTTCATCCCCTCCCCTACTCACCTATTGTACTCTATGCTACTTTCTCCCTACCCCCACCCCCCTCTCATTTATCTCTCCACTCTGCAGGCACCCTGCCTCTATTCCTGATGAAGGGCTTTTGCCCAAAACGTTGATTTTCCTGCTCCTCGGATGCTGCCTGACCTGCTGTGCTTTTCCAGCACCACTCTGGTCTAGACTCTGGTTTCCAGCATCTGCCGTCATTGTTCTTACCTCCTTACATCAGAGTCAGAACTAGATAAGCTGAAGTTTCCTGCAATAGAATGTATGGAAGACTTGTCTTCAGTCCCCTGGAGTCGTCTGTTCTCTAATCAGGAAATACATTCAGCTGTCTGAGGGCTGTTTTTGACTCAGGAGTGACCTTCTAAGATTTGTGTCATCTGAAACCATCTTTTCCCAACTTTGTAAAAGTCACCTGACTCTGCTCCCTGGCTCAGTACAGCAACAGCTGAAACCCTCAATCATTGAAGTCCTTACCTCCAGACACAACCGTTCCAACACACCCCCAGGCTCTACTTTTCCTTATGACTTGATGTTATTTAATACTCTGCAGTCTGTGACTTTGCTCACTCACAGCATCTCCCCTATGCCCCCAGACCGACAATGGTTTTCGCGAAAGCAACTCCTCCTTTTCCAAAATCCCTGTACCTCCATGATCACAATTTTCCCGATGTCTTCAGTTTCCTTTGCCCTATGCCCCGGTAGTTTTCTGATGACCTGTTTTGGTGGTATTATGATTGGCTGTACCTTCAGCTGCCTCCTTACATGTCTCAGTCTCTCCAGTTTTAAGTTGCTCCTTAAAATGTACCTCTGTGGTCTGGATTTGGCCATCTGCACTAATCCCTCTTTATGTGCTGCAGTGTTAAATTCTTCTAGAACATTACAGTGCGGTACAGCCTGCACCGACCTGTGGAACCAATCTGAAGCCCATCTAACCAACACTATTCCACTCACATCCAATTTTTCTTAATTTATCGCTCCTGTGAATCTCAGAATCATAGAATCCCTGCAGTGTGGGAAACAGGCCATTTGGCCCAACAAGTCTACAGTTGACCCTCCAAAGAGTAACCCACCCAGACTCATTCCCCCTTCCCAATTACTCTCCATTACCAATTTCCCACTGTGCCATGAAGTACATTTCATTGTATTTTGTGAAGACTCTAATTAGAAATTGTTGTTGTGTTACACCCAGGATGCAATGGCAGACAGACAAATGCACAGTCTCACTATAAATCCAGACATGGGGGCTTGTTGCTGGGTCTAGTGGGCTGACTGCTGTGAGGATTGGTGTTTGGGGAGAACTGGCAGCAGCGTGGGACACAGCTCGTCACAAAGCTTCTCGAAATCAAGGCAGAAACGCACTGTTCAAGAGTTGGTCCGGTTTTGGAAGCTTGATGTTTTGAAATAGTTTATCCTCACATCCCTCTGCCCCAGTCAGTGTAACCATTCTGGGAACATTCGGGGTATTATCCTGACGCAGGGATTTTGTTTTGTGGTTCTGGGATTCACACTGAAGTGAAGAAGCCTCTCACTTATAAGAATCTGGAATGATGCCAAACTCATTAAAGGCACAATGTTCCCCTGTCATTCAGTATATATTCAGTTCCTAATCCAATAGGATGTTAATTAACTCCCTCAGCTTTAGAAACCATCTACCTGACAGTAACAAAGTCCTCGCTCATTACCTGTCTCCTCCAAAACACGCACCCTCTTGAGGATACCTGTGTAAAAATAGCTAATAATTGAACATTATTTAACAATGGATTTTGGGCACAGCCAAGGATCTCTGAAAGCTGAATGTAATTTTAATCAAAAAACATAAGACATTGGCCGACATCAGATCAGGCAGCGTGATGCCTTCGTGACTGAATGTTCTTGCATATCGACAGAGGCTGATCAATCACTCCTTGGAGGTGTTTTGGTGCAACCCTCTGAAATGCCAGGGGCTGAGGGTGCGCGAGATGTGAAGGAGATAGATCAGCTGCTAACGATGCACAATGAGATCATGTGTCCACTGAGTAACCAATCCCCTCAGTCACACATCCGCTGAATAACCAATCCCCTCAGTCACACATCCACTGAATAACCAATCCCCTCAGTCACACATCCGCTGAATAACCAATCCCCTCAGTCACACATCCGCTGAATAACCAGCCCCCTCAATCATACATCCGCTGAATAACCAATCCCCTCAGTCACACATCCACTGAATAACTAGTTCCATCAGTGACTCATCCACTGAATAACCAATCCCCTCAGTCACACATCTACTGACTAACCAATCCCCTCAGTCACACATCCACTGAATAACTAGTTCCATCAGTGACTCATCCACTGAATAACCAATCCCTTCAGTCACACATCCAGTTGATGTGGCCTTAGGCCTGAGGCCTGACTTGGCTCTGCAGTGACAAAGTCCACCCTTGGAGCTCAGAGCTCAAGTCCTCACTCAACCCAGTCACGAGAGTCGGAGAGCTTTACAGCATGGAAACAGACCCTTTGTTTAAATGCTGTAACTGTACCAGCCTCCACCACATCCTCTGGCAGCTCATTCCGCACATACACACCACCCTCTGCGTGAAAAAGTTGCCCCTTAGGTCTCTTTTATATCTTTCCCCTCTCACCCTAAACCTACAGCCTCTAGTTCTGGACTCCCTTACCCTGCCTCTTATGCTTTTATGAACTTCTATAATGTCGCCCCTCAGTTTCTGACGCTCCAGAAAAAAACAGGCCCAGCCTATTCAGCCTCTCCCTGTAGCTGAAACCCTCCGACCCTCACGGACCCGGTACCCAGAGAGGGGGGGGTACAGCATGAACATACATCCTGACACAGCGAGGGGATGTTGTAAGGTAAGGGGACACCAGGCTGCACCTTCCTACTGGTCAGACACTGTCAGACTTGTAGGGAGTGCAGCAGCCAATATATGCACAGCAAGATCCTGCAGGACAGCACTGAGGTACCAATCAGACCATCTGCTTTCTCAATGATATTGGTCGATCGATTGATATGAGCCAGGGCCTGAACAGGACCAATCATTGGTGAACTCAACATTGCTGCTTGCTGTGTGTAAACTGGTTGCTCTAATACACTGAGGCTGCTGCTCCTACAATCAGACTTGTTAACTCCTTTGGCACCATAACACTTCCTGTTTACATCTGTATGTTCTCAAACACAGCTCTCTAATGTAGCACCTAAAAACTCTCTCTTTACACATTCAGTCTAGAATGGTAATCGAATCAGAGTTTGCTTGAAAAGCTCAGCAGGTCTGGCAGCATCCATGCAGAGAAATCAGAGTTAGTGTTTCCGAGCCAGTGACCCTTCTGCAACTGCAGTTCTTTCAGTTTTGTTTAATAAGTTAGAATGATAGAGGCTGGGTGGGGCAAGCTCCCACAGAGCAGACTCCCCGTTTTTGGTTAATTTTTAGGGTTATCTTTAAGCGGTTGCTGCTGTGGGCTCGAAGAAGTAAAAGCTATTTTTTCCCCCTCTCTCGGTTACAGCTAGACGCTGGGGTTTCTCTCTGCCGCTGGGTTACCTCTCAGATAAATGTACTTTCGAAGTTTGCCTTTTTGCCAAGGGGTGTGTTTATGGAATGTTACTATATAGGAATAGCTCCTGATTAATAATTACTGTGTCTATTACTCAGTTAAGTTTTCCAAGAGAGTGAAATTCTTCTTTCTCTGGTTGCATTTTAACTACAGTGTTTAAGTAGATTGTCACGATTTGGAGATGCCAGTGTTGGACTGGGATGGACAAAGTTAAAAATCACACAACACCAGGTTATAGTCCAACAGGTTTAATTGGAAGCACTAGCTTTTGGAGCGACGCTCCTTCATCAGGTGATTGTGGAGAATAAGATTGTAAGACACAGAATTTATAGCAATAGTTTACAGTGTGATGTAACTGAAATTATACATTGAAAAATACCTCAATTGTTTGTTAAATCTCTCATCTTTTACAATGACCATGTTGGCTTCTCTTGTTTCATATGTAAATCGCAAAATTCTTTTTTAAAATGTTACATTCTCAAGTGAACTTTAACAATTACTGTCAGCCAGATAATGTTATCTGGTGTGGGGTGGGGGGGAGGTGACACCAATTGTTAGCGTTCACTTGAGAATGTAACTTTTAAAAAAAGCTAGTGTGCTTCCAATTAAACCTGTTGGACTATAACCTGGTGTTGTGTGATTTTGAATGGAATACAGCGTGTTTTGAGTAGTTTGACCAGTCACAGTGTGTCTGGAATGTGGCCCTTCACATCTGCCTTTAAATTCAGAAAATGTTAAAGTCTCAGCTATTTTGAGGGGGTCTGGTCTGGTCTATAACACCTATAAAGGCTGTTTGCTGCAGAGGGGGTTGCCAATGCGAGACCAGCTGAAGTAATTCCACCCTAACCATGTAACAAAGGAGTCAGCAACCTTGTTCCTCAGTCGAAGACTGTCTGCCAGAACCCACTGTTAGCAACCAGTTTTGCCGAACTATCATTAACAGATAAAACATTAACATCTTCCTTCTAACTCCTGTTGTGAACTGAGTGAGATCCACGCAATTTTCATCTTCGATTTGTCTTGGGAACGGTTCTTACCCTTGAATACTCATTGTGTTGGTTCTGTCATTGGCGATTTGATACCCACTTTCAATGATGGTGTCCAACTAGAATGTTACTGTTCCTCTCACAGGAGCAGGGATATTCCTGGGAGTATACAAAGATGTATAAGATCTTTGTGTACAAGATGATTAGGGATTTAGATAGGGTTGACAGTGAGAACCTTTTTCCGCGTATGGAGTCAGCTGTTACTAAGGGACACAGTTTTAAATTAAGGGGTGGTTTGTATAGGACAGATGTTAGGGGTAGATTCTTTACTCAGCAGGTTGTGAGTTCATGGAATGCCCTGTCAGTATCAGTGGTGGACTCTCCCCCTTTATGGTCATTCAAGCGGGCATTGGATAAGCATATGGAGGTTATTGGGCTAGTGTAGGTTAGGTAGGCTTCAGTCGGCGCAACATCGAGGGCCGAAGGGCCTGTACTGTGCTGTATTTTTCTATGTTTTTCTATGTTCTATAAATGGGTGAGTGTTGTATCTCCTTGCAGAATAATGTGATGCCCCTGCTTCAATTCGCCTGAACCTTTGAAAAGCTTGGAAAATTCTGGCCAGAATTCTCCCTGAATTCCTTCTGAAATATTATTTCCACTCTCTCTAGGACACCAAGATAAATACAAGTCTCTCTGTTGAACAAAGAGGTACTCTAATTCCTCACTAATGTTTCACTACCAGGTCTTCTTTTGTGACTATGCGTCATGCTGATTTGCCAATGCACTTGACGATCTGTATTTTCTACATCTTGGATTTTTAAAAAAATATTCATTTGTGGGAGTTGGGCATTGCTGGCTGCCCAGCATTGATCGCCCATCTCTATTTGCCCTTGAAGCTGGTGGGGAGCTGTCTTCTTGAAGCGCTGCAGTCCATTGCTGTCGGTTGGCCCACAACCCCAGGATCTTGACCCAGCGACTGTGAAGGAACAGTAGTATACAGATGAACCTCGTGGGTTTGGAAGGTGCTGTCTAAGGATCTTTGGTAAACTTCTGCAGCGCATCTTGTAGATGGTTCACACTGCTGTTGCTGATCGTCGGTGGGGGAGGGAGTGGATGTTTGTGGATGTGGTGCCAATCAAGCAGGTTACTTTGACCTGGATGGTATCAAGCTTACTGAGTGTTGTTGGAGCTGCCCCCATCCAGGGTAAGTGGGGAGTATTCCATCCCACTCCTGACTTGTGCCTTGTAGATGGTGGGCAGGCTTTGGGGAGTCAGGAGGGGAGTTATTCGCTGCAGTATCCCTAGTCTCTGACCTGCTCGTGTAGCCACTGTGTTTATGGGGTGAGTCCAGTTGGTAACCCCAAGGAGTGACAGTGGGAGATTCAGGATGGTAATACTATTGAATGTCAAAGGCCGGTGATTAGAGTGTCTCTTATTGGTGATGGTCTTTGTCTGGCATTTGTGTGGCGCGAATGTTACTTGCCACTTGTTGCCCCAAGCTTGGTTATTATCCAGATCTTGTTGCATTAGAGCACAGACTGTGTCAGTATCTGAGAAGTCTTGAATGGTGCTGAACACTCTGCCATCATCGGTGAGCATCCCCATTTCCAATGTTATGGTAGAGGGAAGTTCATTGATGGAGCAGTTGAAATTGGTTGGGACCTAGGACCCTCCCCTGAGGAACTCCTGCAGGGATGTCCTGGAGCTGAGGTGACTGACCCTCCACCAACCACAACCATCTTCCTTTGTGCCAGGTATGACTCTAACCAGTGGAGTGTTTGCCCACAATACCCATTGACTCCAGTTTTTGCCAGAGTTCCTTGATGCCACACTCGATCAAATGCAGCCTCGATGTCAAGGGCTGTCTCTCCCCTCTGGCATTCAGCCATTTTGTCCATGTTTGACCCAAGGCTATATTGAGCTGAGTGGCCCTGGGTGGAACCTAATCTGGGCGTCACTGAGCTGGTTATTTCTGAGCAGGTGCTGCTTGACAGCACAGTTACTGACACCCTCCATCACTTCACTGAGGACCGAGAGGAGACTGATGGGGTGATAATTGGCTGAGTTGGATCTGTCCTGCTTTTTGTGTCCAGGACATGCCTGGGCAGTTTTCCACATCAGCTGTTAGATGCCAGTGTAGTCACTGTACCGGAAGAGCTTGGCTCGGGGAGCGGCAAGTTCTGGAGCACACGTCTTCAGTCCTATTGCCGGAATGTTCTCAGGGCCCATTGCCTTTGTAGTATCCAGTGCCTCCAGCCATTTCTTGATATCACGTGGAGTGAATGGAATTGGCTGGAGACTGGTATCTGTGATGGTGGGGACCATTGAAGGGGCCCGAGATGGATCATCCATTTGGTACTTCTGACTGAAGATAGTTGCGAATGTATCTGCCTTATCTGTTGCCCTGATGTGCTAGGCCCCTCCATCATCGAGGGTGGGGAGGTTTGTGGAGCCTCCTCCTCCAGTGAATTCTTTAATTGTCCCCCACCATTCACAACTAGATGTGGCAGAACTGCAGAACTTAGATCTGTGGTTTTGGGATCTCTCAGCTCTGTCTATCACTTGCTGTTTGTGCTGGTTGGCATGCAAGTAGTCCTATTTGGCGGCTTCACCAGGTTGACCCCTCATCTTCAGCTGTGCCTGGCGCCCCTCCTGGCATGCTCTCCTGCACTCACCGTTGAACCTGGGTTGATCCCCTAGCCTGATGGGAATGGTTGAGCTGAGCCATGAGGTTGTGCTGAGTTATGTCGAAGTCTGTCCCATTTACCATGGTGGTAGTGCCACACAACACCATGGAGGTTGTTCTCAATATGAAGGCGGGACTTTGTCTCCACAAAGACAGTGCGGTGGTCACTTATACCTGTACTGTCACGGACAGATACTTCGGCAGCTGGCAGATTAGTAAGGATGTGGTCAAGTATGTTTTTCCCTCTTGTTCGTTCCTTCACCACCTGCCAAAGACCTAGTCTATCCGTGATATCCTTTAGAACCTGTCCAGCTCGGTCAGTAATACTGCTGCAGAGCCACTCTTAGTGATGGACATTGAAATCCCCCACCCAGAGTAGAGTTTGCACCCTTGCCATGCTCAGTACTTTCTCCAAGTATTACTCAACACCTTGCATGTTTGTGAGTCTGACACTCACAGGTTTCAAACACAGCAAGCAGTCTGTAAATAATGACATGGTTGATCCAGTTAAATTCTGCTTCAAATTCTTGCTCCTTCAGGTTAATGCTCCAGAATCCTTTCGGACTCTCTTTGATCTCACCTGGGAATGCTGTCTTTACATTTTGTTCTTATCTTTCATCGCTGTACTCTTTTTCCAGGAGTATTTTGTTTTGTTTTTGATGTGATAAAGATACTGTGAACTGATAATATTTTCTATGAAGAGGCCCTACTTACAGAGTAAGACAGCATTGGTCCAACCAGTCCACACCGAACATAATCCCAAACTAAACTAGACCCACCTGCCTGAGCTTGGCCCATATCCCTCCAAATATTTCTCATTCATGTACTGATCCAAATGTCTTTAAAATGCTGCAATTTTCCCACATCCACCCACTTCCTTTGGAAGTTCATTCCACTGATGAACTATTCCTTGTGTAAAATGTTGCCTCTCATGTGCTTTTTAACTGATTCTCATTTCATCTTAAAAATACCCCCACTCGTCTTGAAATCCCCATTCCTAGGGAAAAAAGACACCTGCCATTCATCTTACATATACCCCTCAGGTCTTTATAAACCTCCATCGAATTCATCACTCAACCACCAGTGACAAACTTCCCAGCCGAACCAGTCTCTCCTTAAACTGAAACTCTCCATTCCCAGCAACACCCTGGTAAATCTCTCATGAACCCTCTCCCTCTTAGTAATATATTTTCTCTAACAGGGTGACCAGAACTGGATACAGTGTTTATCAGGTTGAGCTCCCAGTGCTGGACATGGAGCCACGTTCTGTACAGTTTAACAGGCCCTGATGATGTTAAATCTGCTGATTGATGTTTCTCTGGGCATTAGAGAGCGTGACAACACCATCTTGGGGCCTCACCACTCGACCATGACAGAGGCACCCCCAGCGTTTCCCTGCATGACTGACCAAATTTGGGCACGACGTAGCAGACTCGATTCACTGTTTCAAAACGAAATCCTCCCTGAGTTCAAGAAAATCATCTAACTCTTCACCCATCACATCAACTGCTAAATGGTCGCTTAATCTTTTCAAAATTCCTTCAGGCAATTTGGCATCACTGGCTGGGCCCAACATTTACGGCCTGTTTCTGGATTCGTGGTGCTGGAAGAGCACAGCAGTTCAGGCAGCATCCAAGGAGCATCTGCAGTCATTGTTTTTACCTCGTTGATTTACTGCCTGTCCCTAGTTACCCCTGGAGACGGTGATGGTGAGCTGCTTTCTTGAACCGCTGCAGTCCACCTGCTGTAGATAGATCCATAATATCCTCAGGGAGGGAATTGAAGGATTTTATCCGAGTGTCAGTGAAGGGATGGTGAGATATTTCCAAGTCAGGATTGGGAGTGTGCGGGAGGTGGTGTTCCCATGTAGCTGCTGCCCTTGTCCTTCTACATGGAAATGATTATGGGTTTGGAAGGTGCTGTCTGAAGAGCCTTGGTGAATTTCTGCAGTAGATCTTATAAATTGTACACACCACTGTTACTGAGAGTTGGAATGGAGGGAGTGAAGGTTTGTATGGATGGTGTCACGTTTCTTGAGTGTTGTTGGAGCTAAAGGTGCGGATACGTGGGGAGTATTCCATCGTACTCCTGACTTGTGCCTTGTGGTTGGCGGGCAGGCTTTGGGGAATCAGGAGGTGAGTTTCTCTCCTCAGTATTCCTACACTCTGACCGGTTCTTGTAGCCACTGTGTTTTAATGACTCGACCAGTTCAATTTCTGGTCGATGGTAATGCCCAGGATGTGGAAAGGATTCAGTGATTCGAGGTTGATTGAATATCAAAAGGTGCAATGTTTGGATCCTTTCTCATTGTACATGGCACTTGTGTGGCGCAGACATACCTTGCCACATGTCAGCCAAAGGCTGGATATTCTCCAGATCTTGTTACATGTTCACATGGACTGCCTCAATGTCTGAGGAGTTATTATCGGTACTGAACATTGTACAATGGTTGATGAACATCCCAAGATCTGACCCAATGGTGGATGGAAGGGTGGCCTCAAAGGATGAAGAATATCTTTTTCAAAGCTCATAGCTACCATGGGCGAGATGAGGTAAAATGTGTTACAAAGGCTTTTTTTTTTAACAATTATAAAAATAATTACCTTTTTTAAAAAAAAACTTTTATTATTAATACCCATTCAAAAAAAGCTAAAAGTACAAATAAAAAAAATTCTAGTTTGCCAACCATAATTCGGTTATAAACAAAAATAGAGATTGCTGGAAAAACTCAGCACACCTGGCAGCATCTGTGGAGAGAAATCAGAACTAACGTTTCCGGTTCAGTGACCCTACCTCAAAACTCAGAAATCAGTCATACCTCTTTTGAGGAAGCAGCTAACTGTCCCGTCTGAGAGGGGTACACTGACCACTCGTCATAAAATCAAAAACTTTCGAAGGAATGTCGTGACCTAAATTCAAATAAAAACTGAATTGCCATTACATTCACCAGCTTCAACATTCACTCCCACCGATGCTCAGTAGCAGCAGTGTGTACTATCTACAAAGGTGTGCTTCAGAAATTCACCAAAGGTCCTCAGACAGCACCTTCCAAACCCTCAGTGGGAACACCAACTACAAGTTCCCCTCCAAGCCACTAAACATCCTGACTTGGAAATCTCTCACTGTTCCTTCAGTGTTGCTGGGTTTAGTCCTGGAATTCCCTCCCTCAGGACATGGTGGATGTATCTACAGCAGCGATTCAAGAAGGCAGCTCACCACCGCCTTCTCAAGGGCAATAAATATGAGCCCAGCCAACGGCACCCACATTCTGTGAGTCAATAAAAACAGCTCCTGGCTTTGACAATGCACTCCAACATTGCCCTCTCACACTGTGGTCATTGGACACTGTGTTCCCTGCCCGGGGACACCCGTGAGGTGCAGGCAGTCAGGCTCATTTGTCACCTGAACTGGCTAACGACCAACTTGGACAGGGCCAGGGGCAATGCCACCAGGAGGGGGCCATGTTCTGGCCACATCCACCACCCGCATCAACAAAACATTGAGATCACGACACTGGAGCGTGACCCGAAACTGAGAGCAGCCACAACCGCTTACTCACCGATTATGAAATCAGCTCTCCATTGGTCGAAACTGCTCCTTTTACATTGAAACTCGCTTCCCCAGTTTTATGCACAGATACATTGAAAATGCATTTCTCTACACTGGAGTAACAATTATTGTGTCCTTTGGGCTCTGTTCCATTATTCAGTTCAATCCTTAGGTGCCCACCCTCTCCTTCCAGTCAAAATGGTTCAGGGCAGAGAGAAACATTTTGAAAGAGTCAATAAAGATAAATTGTTTCCAATGCTTTGTGGATCAGTGACCAACATAAACAAATAAAATCAGACTGGCAAAAGAATCAGAGAGACAATGAAGTGAAAATGGAAGGAACTGTCTCTGCTGGAAATCAAAAACAAAGAGACAGGTTGATGGGAAAGCTCAGCATCTGTGGAGAAAAACCCAAGTTTAACATTCCAGGTCGAGTGACCCTTCCTCAGAACAATGAAGTGAATTATTATTAACAGTGAGTCTAAAAGGTGTCATCTGTCATGGGAAGTGTTTCAAAAGGAACTTTTAAAAAGGAGTTGAATAAAGATGGAAGGTGAATCACAAAAGGTGAGTGTAGAGAATAATTAGTGAAGTATAGAACATAGAACATAGAAGAATACAGCGCAGTACAGGCCCTTTGGCCCTCGATGTTGCGCCGATCCAAGCCCACCTAACCTACACTAGCCCACTATCCTCCATATGCCTATCCAATGCCCGTTTAAATGCCCATAAAGAGGGAGAGTCCACCACTGCTACTGGCAGGGCATTCCATGAACTCACGACTCGCTGAGTAAAGAATCTACCCCTAACATCTGTCCTATACCTACCACCCCTTAATTTAAAGCTATGCCCCCTCGTAATAGGTGACTCCATACTCTGAAAACTTCAGGATGCTCCCCCTCTGATCATTTATTACACGGGGACCTCAATAGGAAAGGAAAGAGATGACGTTTCAAATTATACAGGTTGCCATGGTCTAAACATTTGAGATGGAGACAACCGATGATGGTTTAACCTGAGGCCACCATACCTCAGGTGAGGGGAGAGGTTGACTTGGGGAACCCTTCAGGGTAACCTCAGCTGGTGTGGGAATCGAACCCACGCTGTTGGAGTGCATGTGAAAAGGATATTTCCTCTTATGGAAGAACTGGGGCTCACTGTTTACAAGTATAGGACTGCCCAGGTAAGACAGAGGGTCTTAGGAGCTCTCTCCACCATAAGGCAATAGAGGCAGAATCTTTGAATGCTTTTCATGCAGAATCTTTGCAAGTTTTTAAGGCAAAGGTGGATCAATTTTTGATGAGTGCGAGAGCGAGAGGTAATCGTGAGAAAGTGGGAACATCAGAGCATCTGTGATCTTACTGAGTAGTAAACTAAGCTGGAGGGGCAGAAAGGACTCCTCTTCCTGAGTCATTTTTATGTGTAACATTTGTGAGGCGATGGCACAGAGAGAAAATGGGGGAAGGGGGAAGTTCTTCAAGAGGCCAGCAGAGGCACAGTGGGGCTATCAGATTCAATGGCATCAAGGGTCAAGTTTCCATTAACATAACAAGCAATTAAATAAGAAAGCAGAAGTTTAAGAGAAAGAACCCAAAATAAAGAGTGAAAAATACCCTACTCACTGAAATAACTCATTTCAGTTCCTGTAAACTCTGGAGCAAACAAGGTCTGGTGGGTTCACACTGACCTTCTTTTATGAAGCTAATAGTAGACTGTGGATCTGAGTGAAGGTCGATGGATGGTTTAGAGATTTATGGCAACTCATCTACTGAACCCAGGCAGGTTCCAGTTTCCAGCACGGACTGAGGTTAGGGAAGAGGATACTGGCCTTCAACATTTCGGGACACATGGCGCGGTCATTGAGGTTTTTTTTACTGACAGTCACTCAGCTTCTTGTCACGTTGACACGGCCTTCCGTCAAGGTCCAAGCCTACAACAATATGACACTCGCTGATTAAACACTGATGGACGGAACAAATGCTGCTTCCGGGTAAACCATGATCTTTTTCTTCCTTTGTATGAATGTGGCAAGGTCAATGGTTATTTGCCCATTCCTAATTGCCCTTGAATTGAGTTGTTTGATCAGCCATTTCACAGGTCAACCATGGCGCTGTAGGCCAGACGAAGAGAGGATAGCAAATTTGCCTCATTAAGGAGGCTGAGAGAATCCAATCTGTCCATGAGAGGCAATGATAGCTATGATGGTGCCTTTTACTGATTAAAGCTTCCAACTCCAGATTCACTATTTGATTTTAAATTCAATTAGCTCCAATCACGGGATTAGATCCCAGATTCATTAGGCCTCAAAGTTGCTAGCCCAGTCAAACGATCACAATATCACTTTCTCCCCCAAGCATGCAGCAGTGAAAGAGGAAACTGATTGGGGTGGAACTGAACTAGGAACTAACTTTCAATTCTGTCCTCGTGACTGCTTCCTACACACAGCTGAAGGTAGGCCGTTTCTCAGCTGCATTAACCAGCAGTTGTGGTACAGGTTAACAGACTGGGTTGTTTCTTTAGTGACTCCATCATTCAGACCTGTAACTGAGTCACCATCAATCAGCCATATGACCCTTGCAATATCGTTGTTGGGAATGGTAGCATTATGGATACACTTGCCAGATCATAAATCTAAATTAATATCCTGGGGAGAGAAATTCAGATCCTACCTCAACAGCTGGGGTGTATAAATTTAATCTATTAAATACATCTGGAATGATGTCCGGGATATTGTGAAGAGCCAGTTTCTTCATTGATCTGCCATCCTTACTGGTCTGGTCTACATGTGACTCCAGACCCATAGCAATATGGTAGACTATCTGTACCTTAAATAAGCCCTGACAAGCAACTCAGTTGGATCAAAACTGGAATGATAGGTTATCATATCAGAGAATCATAGAATCCCGACAATATGGAGAGAAGCCATTCAACTCATCAGGTCTGCACCAATCCTCTGAAGAGCTTCCCACATGGGCTCACACCTCCACTCTAACCTCGTGACCTCACGTTTATCAAGCCTATATATCCCCGGACACTACAGGGCAATGTAGCACGGCCAATCCACCGAACATGCATATCTTTAGACTGTGGAAGGAGTCACCAGCAGCATCCAACAGACACCCACACAGAGACGGAGAGAACAAGGAAATTGTTCTGGCAAGAATAAAACTCACCTTCAACATACACCCAGATGCAACAAAAGCACACTCTGCCCAGTCACCTTTACACCTCTGAAAACTTGTGGCAAAATTGGAAGAGCTGTCTCACAAACTAGACAATCAACAGCCTGACATTGTCTTCTTGACTCTTTATAAGGAATGATTCTATGTCCCAGGCAGCACCATCACCATCCCTAGATGTGTCCTGTCCCATTGCTAGACAGCCCCAGCACAGGTGGCACACAGTAGAAAGGTGTTGTCCTGAGAGTCCTCAACATTAACTTGGATCACTAAGGAGTCTCATAACATCTGGCCAATCACGGGCAAGGAATCCTCTCCCTAATTACCACATACAATCCCAGACAAGCTGATCAGCACGCCACCATAGTGATTATTACTCAGAAGAAACTTTGAGAACATGAAGAGCAAAGAATTGTTGGGGGGGCATTGAGAAAAGTTCTTCCATGTGAGTAATGTTGGCAAAATCAGAGTTTGTTACAAATCCATTCCTGCCCTTGAGAACGTGGCAAGGTATCAACCCCAATGTTGATATTCAGCAAAGGGATAATACCCTGAAGGCCAGGGGGTGATCGTTATATTCTCTCCAAATCATACAAGTGTCATGGCATAGAGTGAGGACATTCAGCCCATCGTAGGCACACTGACTCCACAAATGTCACCATCTATTTCCCTACATTCTATACTTTCCCTACATTTCTACACATGTCCTTTTCCACAGTAAATACTGATGCAAAATACTCTTTAAGTATCTTCTCCATCTCCTGTGGCTCCACACAAAGGCTGCCTTGCTGATCTTTGAGGGGCCCTATTCTCTCCCTAGTTACCCTTTTGTCCTTAATGTATTTGTAAAAGCCCTTTGGATTTTCATTAATTCTATTTGCCAAAGCTATCTCATGTCCCCTTTTTGCCCTCCTGATTTCCCTCTTAAGTATACTCCTACTGCCTTTATACTCTTCTAAGGATTCACTCGATCTATCCTGTCTATACCTGACATATGCTTCCTTCTTTTTCTTTACCAAACCCTCAATTTCTTTAGTCATCCAGCATTCCCTATACCTACCAGCCTTTCCAAATCCCCTACCATAACCACCATATTTTTCTTACAGATAGCTAAGATCTCCTTACAAATTTGTTTCTCAATTTCCCTCTGACTATTGGGGGTGGGGGGAGTCTGTAATACAGTCCCAATAAGGTTATCATCCCTTTCTTATTTCTCAGTTTAATCCAAATAACTTCCCTCCATACGGTTGTAAGACTATCCCTTATCAAAAACTCCACTCCCCCTCCTCTCTTGCCCTCCCTTTCTATCCTTCCTGTAGCATTTGTATCCTGGAACATTAGGCTGCTAGTCCTGTCCATCCCTGAGCCATGTTTCTGTAATTGCTATGATATCCCAGTCCCATGTTCCTAACCATGCCCTGAGTTGATCTACCTTCCCTGTTAGGCCCCTTGCATTGAAATAAATGCAGTTTAATTTATCAGTCCTACCTTGACCTCTGCTTTGTTCCTGCCTGCCCTGACTGTTTGACTCAATTCTGTTCTCGCAATATTCCAACAGTGGCCTAACCAATGTCCTGTACAGCCGCAACATGACCTCCCAACTCCTGTACTCAATACTCTGACCAATAAAGGAAAAAAATACCAAACACCTTCTTCACTATTCTATCTACCTGCGACTCCACTTTCAAGGAGCTATAAACCTGCACTCCAAGGTCTCTTTGTTCAGCAACACTCCCTAGGATCTTACCATTAAGTGTATAAGTCCTGCTAAGATTTGCTTTCCCAAAATGCAGCACCTCGCATTTATCTGAATTAAACTCCATCTGCCACTTCTCAGCCCATTGGCCCATCTGGTCCAGATCCTGTTGTAATCTGAGGTAACCCTCTTCGCTGTCCACTACACCTCCAATTTTGGTATCATCTGCAAACTTACTAACTGTACCTCTTATGCTCGCATCCAAATCATTTATATAAATGACAAAAAGTAGAGGACCCAGCACTGATCCTTTTGGCACTCCACTGGTCACAGGCCTCCAGTCTGAAAAACAACCCTCTACCACCACCCTCTGTCATCTATCTTTGAGCCAGTTCTGTATCCAAATGGCTAGTTCTCCCTGTATTCCATGAGATCTAACCTTGCTAATCAGTCTCCCATGGGGAACCTTGTCGAAGGCCTTACTGAAGTCTGTATAGATCACATCTACCACTCTGCCCTCATCAATCCTCTTTGCTACTTCTCCAAAAAACTCAATCAAGTTTGTGAGACATTATTTTCCACACACAAAACCATGTTGACTATCCCTAATGAGTCCTTGCCTTTCCAAATACATGTACATCCTGCCCCTCAGGATTCCCTGCAACAACTTGTCCACCACCGACGTCAGGCTCACTGGTCTATAGTTCCCTGGCTTGTCTTTACCACCTTTCTTAGATAGTGGCATCACGTTAGCCAACCTCCAGTCTTCCAGCACCTCACCTGTGACTATCGATGATACAAATATCTCAGCAAGAGGCCCAGCAATCACTTCCCTAGCTTCCCACAGAGTTCTCGGGTACACCTGATCAGGTCCTGGGGATTTATCCACTTTTAACCGTTTCAAGACATCCAGCACTTCCTCCTCTGTAATCTGGACATTTTGCAAGATGTCACCATCTATTTCCCTACAGTCCAAATCTTCCATATCCCTTTCCACAGTAAATACTGATACAAAATACTTGTTTAGTATCTCCCCCATTTTCTGCGGCTCCACAAAAAGGCCACTTTACTGATCTTTGAGGGGCCCTATTCTCTCCCTAGTTACCCTTTTGTCCTTAATGTATTTGTAAAAGCCCTTTGGATTCTCCTTAATTCTATTTGCCAAAGCTATCTCATGTCCCCTTTTTGCCCTCCTGATTTCCCTCTTAAGTATACTCCTACTGCCTTTATACTCTTCTAAGGATTCACTCGATCTATCCTGTCTATCCCTGACATATGCTTCCTTCTTTTTCTTAACCAAACCCTCAATTTCTTTAGTCATCCAGCATTCCCTATACCTACCAGCCTTCCCTTTCACCCTGACAGGAATATACTTTCTCTGGATTCTTGTTATCTCATTTCTGAAGGCTTCCCATTTTACAGCCGTTCCTTTACCTGTGAACATCTGCCCCCAGTCAGCTTTCGAAAGTTCTTGCCTTATACCGTCAAAATTGGCCTTTCTCCAATTTAGAACTTCAACTTTTAGATCTAGTCTATCCTTTTCCATCACCATTTAAAATCTGATAGAATTATGGTCGCTGGCCCCAAAGTGCTCCCCCACTGACACCTCAGTCAGCTGCCCTGTCTTATTTCCCAAGAGTAGGTCAGGTTTTGCACCTTCTCTGGTAGATACATCCACATACTGAATCAAAACATTTTCGTGGACGTAACAAATTCCTCTCCATCTGAACCCTTAGTACTAAGGCAGTCCCAGTCTATGTTTGCAAAGTTAAAATCCCCTTCCATAACCACCCTATTATTCTTACAGATAGCTGAGCATTTGGCACATATGACATGTACAGCAAAATTGAACCACATCCATGTACAGTCCAGGTCAATAGAAATGCTTTTGTAACTTAGACCGAGTCTTCCTCAAATCTACTCAAAACGTGTGGTGCTGGAAAAGCACAGCCAGTCAGGGAGCATCCGAGGAGCAGGAGAATTGACATTTTGAGCATAAGCAGGAATTCCTGATGAAGGGCTTATGCTCGAAACATCGATTCTCCTGCTCCTCAGATCTGCCTGACCTGCTGCACTTTTCCAGCACCTCACTTTTCTGCAGTCCTCACTTTCAGCTCTTCCTCAAACTTTGATGACCTCCCACTGGTAATTCAAGTGCTACCCATAATCCTTCTTACCTGCATGCTACTGGGAACACAATCTGGTGCATCTCCGTCCATTTCTCCTCTGCATTAACCTGCTGTGGTCTCCATTTTCATCTTAGGATTCTATCCTGAAGATACTAAACCTTGGGAATATGTTTTGATTCCTGTTCTGAGTATGCATTAATATATGTCTTTTATTGTCTCATCTTTCTGTTGTAAGTCCATTAGTCTTTCAGGACTAAACACTTCTGCCTGACCCTCTACCTGTTCCTGTCTTTTCTGTACCATTACATCAAACATGGTGTCCGTTAACTGAACCTGAACTCTTTTGACTTTCTCTTTAGCTTTATCCTACTTGCTGTAACTTATGACAGTAGGATCTTTTTACTTTCCAGTCTGGAAAAATCCTAGGTATTTTTCTTTTAACTCCTCAGTCCCTTGGTCTTTCTTTGGCTCCTCCACTACAAGGGGTGTCACTCCCACTTTGGATCCTGCTAAATCATTCCCAAGAACAAACTGAATTCTTGGAACGGACACTCTGTCAATCACTCCCACTGTTACTTTCCCAGTCTTGATGTGGTTCTCCAACCTGATCTTATACAGTGGAACGCTACATTTCTGTCAAGCTATCCCAAAAATTACCACTCTCTCGGGTCACAGGTCAGAGAGAGTGCAAATACTTTCATCTCTTAGTATTAGAGTCTGATGAGCACCCATATTTCTCAACATTGGAACTTCTTTCCCATCTCCCCCTGTCCTTCCTGAGTAATCTTCACCCAGAGAGGTGAATTCCTTATAGAGACAGGCACTAACTCCATCCCCAGCCCCTGCCCAGGCTGTGCACTCTCCTGCAGCTCCTCAACTTTTCTTGGGGTTTCCTTTACTACTTTCATTTAATCCCCTGGCTTAGCCTCTTTTACCACATCTCTTCCCACAGCACATTTCTTTAATGATCAACATTGTGATTTTATATGTCCCACCTCACCACACTGAAAACACTGAGGCTTTTCACTGCCTTGGGCTTCTTTTTTAATCTGTGGTAAACTATTATCAGTGTGCTCTAATCTTTGTTTTGTCGTGTAGGATCTCCCCTTCTCCCAACTTCTATCCCTCACAGGATGAAATTCTTGCCGGAAGCTAAACTTTGCACCAATGCACATTCATCTCCATCTCTGCTGCTCTTCTCACTTCTTGAACTTTCTGTCCCCCCACATGAATTCTGATCATCTTGGGAAGTGAGTTTTTAAACTCCTCCAGCAGAATAATCTCTCTTAGAGCCTCATAGGTCTTATCTATTTGAAAGGCCTGCACCCTTTTATCAAAATTACTATGTTTAATTCTTTTGAACTCAGCATAAATCTGATCCAGTTCCTTCTTTATGTTTCTGAACTGTTGTCTATATGCTTCTGGTCCCAATTCATAAGCTCTCAAAATAGCCTGTATAGCAGCTTCATAATCTCTTGATCCCTCATCAGACAGCGCTGCAAATACCTCACTAACTCCGCTGACCAGCTTAGTCTGAACTAGCATTAACCACAAAGTTCTCTGACCAGTCCATCTGCCTAGCCAGTTTTTCAAATGAAATAAAGAAGGCTTCGATATCTTTCTCATCAAAATGTGGCAAAGTTTTAACATATTTGTATACAACACGACCTTCTCCCTTCGTCTTCACCCTGTTCACTTGACTGTCCTGACTAATTTGCAACTTCTGAAGTTCAAATTCTCTCTCTCTTTTTGCCCAGTTAAGGACCTTCTCTCCCTTTCTTGATCTTCTAACTCCATTTGGCTCAATTGCAATTTGAGTTTTTCTAACTCCGCTGCACTTGTCTGTTTCTCTGATACATCTCGGTGGTTGACCAACTCCATTACAAACTCAGCTTTCCTTTTGTCCCTGGTTAAACCCAATTCCAACCAATTTGCTGATTCTAAAAATATATCCTTCCTCTGTCTTTCTAAACTTTATTGGCAAATTTGGGAAGCATCGTCAAACCCCAGAACCATGTTAAGATCCATTACCTTCACTTTTAATTTAACTAACCACAACTCACAGAAACTAAACACATTTTCTCACTTAAGATTAAGTTAAAGATTGAGGACACTGATCATCAAGTGTTTAAACCTGCTGGGACATTTCATACCCAAAATCTGTCCAAGTCTGTCCAAATCCCAGACAGGAACTGTCCAAATCTGACCAAATCCAAGATGGGATTTGTCCAAACCTGTCCAAATCTCAGACTGGATCCCAAACTTGTCCAAATCCCACACTGTTACAGCATGGAAATCGAACCCCTCTGTTAATTAAACCAAACACCCAGAAAAGTTCACCTCACCTTGTAATCTGTTAAAATATGAGTGACAGAGAACTCCTAAATTCCACCATTCAAAGAAAAATAACAATTTAGTTTCTTAACTCTAATAGTGAACACTAAACAACAACTATTCACAAATCCGAGCTCCTCTTTTCTTGACTGCTCACTCTCCGACTCCAACTCTGTAAAAATACGTTGAGCCAATAACACCCTTATTAAACACTACATCAACTTAATCTCAAGACCACACAGTCTCTGTCTTTTCTGCTGCCTTCAAATGCCAGCTGATGATCTCCCTGGGTCGTCATCTTCTTTTTTTACTGCAAGTTTTTTTTTATTATTTCAAAATATACTTTATTCATGTAAATAAATCTCTGGTACTTGTACAATTTTTCCATGTTGTTCATAGTTATATACATTGCATGTCTTAACATTACAAAGAACAAATTGAATTAATCGAATTCACAGTTGTCCTATTAACAGTTACCTTTATTAACTATCCAGTCTCTTGGTATTTGGCTGTGGCTTCAGCGGAACCCATCTAAAGAGTGGGTCCCCTGTTATATGAAAGCAAATGAAACTTCTTTAACCCCCAGTTTATGGGGTTACCATTGTTTTACATGAAAAGTTACCTTTGATAGAGAGTGTTTTCTAATTTCTGAGCTCTCTGACTCTATAGCAGTTGCTCAGCTAATCAATGGCAGTTACTGTCTCTTTAATTTTCAAAATACCATGTTTATACACCCCCATGCCACATTAAATTCTTATAATTTGATGGCTTTCCAGGTGTCAATACAATAAAATTCAAATGTCATTGGCTTCTGGCATCCTGGGCATAATTTAAACTAATTGGTTAAACTTAAATTGTTGTCAAAACAGCCACCAAAACTCAGGTATCTGTTTAATAGCCAATTGCTATGTTTGGAACAGCCTGTCCTTTAGCTGGCAGCTGTGGTGCACTTTAAATTCAGAAAAGCACTTTCTATTTTAAAGTGACCATACATGCTTTCGACTTCGTAAAAATATCATGTCAAAATTAAACTTGATGTCAGCGCTGAGGTCAATATTCCATTCGGCCAGTTAGCATGGCTGAAAGCAGGAACCATAGCCCAAAACATTAGACTGCTTCAGTATCTGAGGAGTCACCAATGGTGCTGAACATTTTGCAATCATCAGCGAACATCCCCACTTCTGACCTTATGATGAAGGGAAGGTCATTGATGAAGTAGCTGGGACACTCCCCTGAGGAACTCCTGCAGAGCTGTCCTGGAACTGAGATGACTGACCTCCAACAACCAAAACCATCTTCCTATGTTCTGGGTATGACTCTAACCAGCAGAGACTTTCCCCCCTGATATCCATTGATATTTTGATTGGGCTCCTTCGGTTGAATCCATTGATGTCAAGGGCTGTCCCTCTCCCCTCCCTTCTGGAACTGAGCCCTTTTGTCCCAAGACCACGATGGATCATCCACTCAGCACTGCTGGCTGAAGAATGTTGCGGAAGCTTCTGCTTTATCTTTTGCACTGATGTGCTGGGCTCCTCCGTCATTGAGGATGGGGATATTTGTGGAGCTTCCTCCCCCAGTGTGCTGTTTTATTGTCCACCACCATTCATGACTGGATGTGGCAGGACCTGGAGAAACATGTGTTGATGCATGACAGCAAAAGCTGCATTAGAGCAGGCATTCCTTCCAGATGTGAGGCATAGCCAAAAGCTGAAAGACAGACAAAACCTGTCTTTATAACATTACAGGTAGAAATACCGATTGATAGATGTCTAAATCCTGTTGATTGAGTGTGTGCTCACCCTTCCACTCCTTGGTACATTTCTATATCAAAAATCATCTTCTCACAACCATTCAATTTTCTCCAATTGAAATCTTTCATTCTTGTTTAAAAACTCGATTTGTTTTCAAATCCCTCTGTTGCTCTGACCTCTCCTGATCTCTATTTTCTCCTCTGTCCCCATTTGCCTTCACAATATCTGCGCTCTCTCTCCACCTCAAGCCTTGAGTACACTCCTGATGTGAACTGGTAATGACAGGGATGCCTTTAGTACCCTGGCATTCCCTCCTTTAATCCCTAACTCTCTCTGTACCTGGCATTCCCTCCTTTAGTCCCTAACTCTCTCTGTACCCTGGCATTCCCTCCTTTAATCCCTAACTCTCTCTGTACCTGGCATTCCCTCCTTTAATCCCTAACTCTCTCTGTACCCTGGCATTCCCTCCTTTAATCCCTCACTCTCTCTGTACCTGGCATTCCCTCCTTTAGGATATTTTAACAACATACCTACTGTCCCTAATATCTCAAAATGCAGACCAGTAACACCCCTGTTAAGCACTTTGGTGTATTTGCTTGTTTTATTTCTTGTTGGGTTTAATCTAATTCAGCAGGCGGGTGGAACCAAAATTGTAGTTCGACTAGACGGGATGGTGAGAGTAGTGAGGTCCGAACTAAGATTTCAAGATCACAAGATGGCACCGGCAAGCAAGATGTTGGTTTGAAGTGTGTCTACTTCAATGCCAGGAGCATCTGGAGTAAGGTGGGTGGACTTGCAGCATGGATCGGTACCTGGGAATTCGATGTTGTGGCTATTTCGGAGACATGGATAGAGCAGCAACTGGAGTGGCTGTTGCAGATTCCGGGGTTACAATGTTTCAGTAAGAACAGAGAAGATGATAAAAAAGGGGGAGGTGTGGCACTGTTAGTCAAGGACAGTATTATGGTTACAAAAAGGACGTTTGAGGACTTGTCTACTGAGGTAGTATCGGCTAAGATTAGAAACTGGAAAGGAGAGGTTACCCTGTTGGGCCTCTGAATAGTTCCAGAGATGTAGTGGATAGGGTAGCAAAGATGATCCTCAATAGGAGTGAGAGTGACAGGATAGTTGTTATAGGGGCTTTTAACTTTCCAAATATTGGTTGGGAATACTACAGTTCAAATACTTTAGGTGGGTCAGTTTTTGTCCAGTGTGTGCAGGAGGGTTTCCTGACACAGTATGTAGACAGGCCTACAGGGGGCGAAGCACATTAATTAGGTTTGGTACTGAGTAATGAACCTGGTCAGGGGTTAGATTTGGAGGTAGGTGAGCACTTTGGTGATAATGACCACAATGCGGTTATGTTTACTTTAGTGATGGAAAGGGATAGGTATAATACTGCAGGGCAAGAGTTATAGCTGGGGGAAAGGCAATCATGAAGCAATTTGGCAAGATTTAGGACGCATAAGATGGGGAAGGAAACTGCAGGGGATGGGCAGAGTTGAAATGTGGAGCTTATTCAAGGAACAGCTACTACACATCCTTGATAAGTATGTACCTGTCAGGCAGGGAGGAGTGCAAGAGCCTTGGCTTACTTCAGAAGTGGAATCTCTTGTCAAAAGGAAAAAGAAGGTTTACGTTAGGTAGAGACATGAAGGCTCAGTTAGGGCGCTTGAGAGTTATAAGTTAGATAGGAAAGATCTAAAGAGAGAGCTCGCTAAGAAGAGCCAGGAGGGGGCATGAGAAGTCGTTGGGGGATAGGATCAAGGAAAACCCTCAGGCTTTTTATAGGTATATCAGGAATAAAAGAATGACTAGAGTAAGATTAGGGCTGAAAATGTGTTGCTGGAAAAGCGCAGCAGGTCAGGCAGCATCCAAGGAGCAGGAGGATCGACGTTTCGGGCATGAGCCCTTCTTCAGGAATATCTGTGAGAGTGTTGTCCTGAGCTGGGGTAGGTCTAATTGCAGGGAGTGTAGGTAACGGTGCATGGCTGCAAGCGTGGAGCGGAGGATCCGGAGGGAGGTCTGTTGCTGGAGGCTTCGGATTTGTTGTAGGTCCTGGTTGTCCTGGTTGGGTCCAAATTTTGTTAGTCGGAACGTAGTCCGGAGTCCGTGCGGGATCAGTTGGTTCTGTAGGCAGGTGCTGAGGAAGGAGATGTGGCTGTGGTAGCGAGTCTGTTTGAGAACGTGGCTGAAGAGCTTCTGTGCAGAGGAGATGACCTGGGGTGTGCAGTGAGAGAGGGACTCACTGAAATCCTTGTAGAGGGAGGAAGAGAGCTTCTTCAAGGAAAGTATCCTCGCAAGAGGATTCGCAGGAGGTTAAAATCTTCGAGGAGGAAGTGAGGACTGCAGATGCTGGAGATCTTCTTCCTGAAGAAGGGCTCATGCCCAAAACGTTGATTCTCCTGCTCCTTGGATGCTGCCTGACCTGCTGCGCTTTTCCAGCAACACATTTTCAGCTCTGATCTCCAGCATCTTCAGTCCTCACTTCCTCCTCTAAGATTAGGACCAATCAAGGATAATAGTGGGAGGTTGTGCATGGAGTCAGAGGAGATAGGGGAAGTGCTAAATGAATATTTCTCATCAATATTCATACAGGAAAAAGACAATGTTGTCAAGGAGAATACTGTGATACAGGCTACTAGAGTAGATGGGATTGAGGTTCATAAGGAGGAGGTGTTAGCAATTCTTGAAAGTGTGAAAATAGATAAGTCCCCAGGGCCGGATGGGATTTATCCTAGGATTCTCTGGGAAGCCAGGGGAGAGATTGCTGAGCCTTTGGTTTTGATCTTTATGTCGTCATTGTCTACAGGAATAGTGCCAGAAGACTGGAGGTGAGCAAATGTTGTCCTTTTGTTCAAGAAGGGGAGTGGAGACAACCCTGGTAATTATAAACCAGTGAGCCTGATATCGGTGTGGGTAAAGTGCTGGAAAAGATTATAAGAGATAGGATTTATAATCATCCAGAGAGGGATAAGTTGATTCGGGATAGTCACCACGATTTTGTGCAGTGTAGGTCATGTCTCACAAACCTTACTGAGTTCTTGGAGAAGGTGACTAAACATATGGATAAAGGTAAAGTAGTTGATGTGGTGTATATGGATTACTGTAAGTAGTTTGATAAGCTTCCCCACGGTAGGCACAAATATGGAGGCTTGGGATTGAGAGTGATTTAGCAATTTGGACCAGAAATTGGCTAGCTGAAAGAAGACAGAGGATGGTGGTTGATGAGAAATGTTCATCCCTGAGTTTAGTTACTAGTTGTGTACCACAAGGATCTGTTTTGGGGCCACTGGTTGTCATTTTTATAAATGACCTGGATGAGGGTGTAGAAGGATGGATTAGTAAATTTGCAGATGACAATAAGATTGGTAAAGTTGTGGATCATGCTGAAGGATGTTGCAGGTTACAGAATGACATAGATAAACTGCAGAGCTGGGCTGAGAGGTGGCAAATGGAGTTTAATGTGGAAACATGTGAGGTGATTCACTTTGGATGGAGCAACAGGAATAAAGAGTACTGGGAGAATGGTAAGATTCTTGGTGGTGTAGATGAGCAGAGAGATCTTGATGTCCAGGAACATAGATCCACCCAGGTAGATATGGTTGTTAAGAAGGCATACAGTGTGTTAGCTTTTATTGGTAGAGGGAGTGAGTTTCAGAACCACAAGATCATGCTGCAGCTGTACAAAACTCTGGTGCGGCTGCACTTGGAGTATTGCGTACAGTTCTGGTCACCGTCTTATAGGAAGGGTGTGGAAGTTTTGGAAACGGTTCAGAGGAGATTTACTCGGATGTTGCCTGGTATGGAGGGAAGGGCTTGTGAGGAAAGGCTGAGGGGCTTGAGACTGTTTTTGTTAGAGAGAAGAAGGTTGAGAGGTGACTTAATTGAGACAAATAAGATAATCAGAGGGTTAGATAGGGTGGATAGTGAGAGCCTTTTTCCTCAAATGGTGATGGCTAGCACGAGGGGGCATAGCTATAAATTGAGGGGTGATAGATATAGGACAGATGTCAGCGGTAGTTTCTTTACTCAGAGAGTAGTAAGGGCATAGAACAGCCTGCCTGCAACAGTAGTAGACTCACCAACTTGAAGGGGATTTAAATGGTCATTGGATCGACATATGGATGAGAATGGAATAGTGTAGGTTAGATGGGCTTCAGTTTGGTTCCACAGGTCGGCACAACATCGAGGGCCGAAGGGTCTGTACTGCGCTGTAATGTTCTATGTTTTATATGTCTTAATGTTGGAATGATTTCAAAGGTGAAGTCTATTTGAAATAGTACTGCGAGATCATGACAATGTTCAAAGGTTTATAGTATTCCTCGAAAAAGACTTTAACAATAAACCAGTGACCACAATTCGGTGACTTTTACTCTAGTGATGGAGAGGGATAAGTGTGCACTGCAGGGCAACAGTTATAGCTGGGGGCAGGGAAATTATGATGCGGTGAGGCATGACTTAGGATGCATGGCTTGGAAAAGTAGGCTTCAAGGCAAGGGCGCAATTGATATGTGGAGCTTGTTCAAGGAGCAACTATTGAGTGTCCTTGATGAGTATGTACCTGTCAGGCAGGGAGGAAAGGGTCGTGTGAGGGAGCCGTGGTTTAATAAGGAATTGGAATCCCTTGTTAAAGGGAAGAGGGCGGCCTATGTAAAGATGAGGTGTGAAGGTTCAATAAGGTAGCCAGGAAGGATCTGAAGAGAGAGCTAAGAGCAGCAAGGAGGGGACATGAAAGGTCCTTAGCTGGTAGGATTAGGGAAAATCCTACGGCTTTCTATATGTATGTCAGGAATAAAAGAATGACTAGGGTAGGAATAGGTCCAGTCAAGGATAGTAGTGGGAAGTTGCATGTGGAGGCTGAAGAGATTGGGGAGACACTGAATGAATACTTTTCGTCAGTATTCACTCAGGAACAGGACATTGTTGCCGATGTGAATATTGAGTCACAATTAATTAGAATAGATGGCTTTGAGGTATGTAGGGAAGAGTTGTTGGAAATTCTGGAAAGGGTGAAAATAGATAAGTGCCATGGGCCTGATGGCATTTATCCTAGGATCCGCTGGGAAGCAAGGGAGGAGATTGCAGAGCCATTGGCCTTGATTTTTATGTCCTCATCTACAGGAATAGTGCCAGAAGACTGGAGGATAGCAAATGTGGTTCCCTTGTTCAAGGAGGAGAGTAGGGATAACCCTAGTAACTATAGGCCGGTGAGTCTCACTTCTGTTGTGGGCAAAGTCTTAGAGAGAATTGTAAGGGATAGGATTTATGAACATCTGGATAGGAATAATGTGATCAAGGATAGTCAGCATGGTTTTGTGAAGGGCAGGTCGTGCCTCACAAACCTTATTGAATTCTTTGAGAAGGTGACTAAGGAGGTGGACGAGGGTAAAGCGGTAGATGTGGTGTATATAGATTTTAGTAAGGCGTTTGATAAGGTTCCCCATGGTAGGCTACTGCAAAAAATACGGAGGTATGGCATTGAGGGTGAGTTGGAGGTTTGGATTAGGAATTGGCTGGCTGAAGAAGACAGAGGGTAGTAGTTGATGGTAAAGGTTCATCTTGGAGTGCAGTTACTAGTGGTGTTCCGCAAGGATCTGTTTTGGGACCATTGCTGTTTGTCATTTTTATAAATGACCTGGAGGAGGGGCTAGAAGGTTGGGTGAGCAAGTTTGCGGATAACACGAAAGTCGGTGGAGTTGTTGACAGTGAGGAAGGATGTGGCAGGTTACAGCGGGATATAGAGAAGCTGCAGAGCTGGGCAGAAAGGTGGCAAATGTAGTTCAATGTGGGTAAGTGTGAGGTGATTCACTTTGGTAAGAGTAACAAAAAGATGGGGTACTGGGCTAATGGTCGGATACTTGGTAGTGTGGATGAGCAGAGGGATCTTGGTGTCCATGTACACAGATCTCTGAAAGTTGCCACCCAGGTAAATAGTGTGGTGAAGAAGGCATATGGCGTACTGGTTTTTATTGGTAGAGGAATTGAGTTCCGGAGTCCTGAGGTCATGTTGCAGTTGTATAAGACTTTGGTGTGGCAGCATCTGGAATATTGTGTGCAGTTTTGGTTGCCATACTATAGGAAGGATGTGGAGGCACTGGAACGGGTGCAGAGGAGGTTTACCAGGATGTTGCCTGGTATGGTAGGAAGATCGTATGAGGAAAGGCTGAGACACTTGGGGCTGTTTTCATTGGAGCAAAGAAGATTTAGGGGTGACTTGATAGAGGTGTACAAGATGATTAGGGGGTTAGATAGGGTTGACCATGAGAACCTTTTTCCATGTATGGAGTCAGCTATTACGAGGGGGCATCGCTTTAAATTAAGGGGTGGTAGGTATAGGACAGATGTTAGGGGTAGATTCTTTACTCAGCGAGTCGTGAGTTCATGGAATGCCCTGCCAGTAGCAGTGGTGGACTCTTCCTCTTTATGGGCATTTAAGCGGGCATTGGATAGGCATATGGAGGATAGTGGGTTAGTGTAGGTTAGGTGGGCTTTGATCGGCGCAACATCGAGGGCCGAAGGGCCTGTACTGCGCTGTATTCTTCTATGTTCTATGTTCTATACTTCCCTAATTATTCTCTACACTCACCTTTTGTGATTCACCTTCCATCTTTATTCAACTCTCTAGCCTACTCTGTGTCTCGTTCAGATTTCTAGCATTGGCAGTTCTCGTTTTATTCCGAACCTCTTGGCAGGAAATGCCTTTCTGTATGTGTTGCTGAATTTAACCTGCTTAAGTGAAACCAGTTTACCAATATACATGAAACTGGACAAGATTTACCGAATGCTGAATTAGAATCGTCACAGTAATAAGGGAATAAGGGAAGTATAACTGCTGCTTCACTTCCATTTCCGTGAACCATAAATATATTCACACACCAGCCCTTCACTCCGCTGTGATGCGTGGCGTTGATGATCATAACCTCCCACCCACTCTAACTCAGGCTTACAGGAAAGCGAGACTGAAAGCGAGAAACAGTTAGCAAAAACTTGCTTCAGGGTCCAACAACTGAACGATCAGCGAACGATCCAGGGCTTCGAGACAGTGAAGTTAGCGGGACAGTTCCAAGGACACAAGGTACTGGTCATGTTACATTGCTCCTGATCCCAGGGAGAGTCCAGGACTCCGCTGAGACTGTAGAGTTATGAAGTTCTAACAGGACTAGACAGGGTAAAAATTAGGAAGAATGTTCCCGATGACCAGGGGGTCACAGGGGGTAGGCCTGAGAGGGAGAGACATTTCTTTACCCAGAGAGTGATGAGCATGTGTAATTCACTAGCACAGAAAGCAGTTGAGACCAAAGCTTTGGATGATTAAGAGAGAGTTAGATATAGTTCATGGGGTTAAAAGATCAAAGGGTATGGGGAGAAAGCAGGAACAGGGGACTGAGTTGGATGATTTGCGTTATCATATTGAATGGCTTGATGGGCCAAACAGCAGAGTCTTTTCTATGTTTTAGCATTTGCTCAAATCAGCGAGAGATTCTCAACCGATCTGCTGTTTGTACAGGAACAAGCACAGACTTGGTCCGGGGTCATGCTCTTGTTGAGAGTCACAGGGTCTGGGCTCACTCCAGGGACATGTGAGATTTTTGATACCAAAGTCCATAGCAGGACCGTGCTGTATTTGGCGGGGAGACGTTATACCTGGAGCCTACCTCCCATCTCAGCTGCTCATATAAAAAAATTCCACTGCACTATTTGGGAGACGTGCCAACAAGTTTCCCCGTTTTTATCTGGCCAAGGTTTATTCCTCAAATGACAGTGTAGGCACAGGTTATCATCTCTTTCCTATTTTCAGGAGCTGGCGAGGTGTTCCTGGCCAGACTTCCTACATCATGACAGAGGCTACACTTTGAACTGTTTTGGGATGTAGTGAGTGTGTGAACGAAACAGTATAAATGCAAGTCTCCCTTTTGAAAAGAAAGTATATTGAAAATGTGGGGATTGTGAAACTCCACAAAGGGGTCACTTGAACAAAAGGAAATCTCCCAAGAAAGCCCTGCTCTGCCTTCTGGACAACTGCATGCTATAATCAGATTGACTCTGTGTCCCATTAACATTACTGGGAGAAAAATTAAAATCATGCTCCAGTGAAACCAGTACCTTCACTTCCACGTATTACTTTCACTTAATGGTCTTTCTCTCTGGGAAGCCTCCTCTGTTCCCTCTGAGAGATCAGGTTTATCTCAAATGATTTTAACAGTGGCCTTGCCTCAGAGTGGCCTTCCAACACCCAGAGGGTGGTGTGTGTATGGAATGAGCTGCCAGAGGATGTGGTGGAGGCTGGTACAACTGCAACATTTAAGAGGCATCTGGATGGGTGTATGAATAGGAAGGGTTTGGAGGGATATGGGCCGGGTGCTGGCAGGTGGGCCTAGATTGGGTTGGGATACCTGGTTGTCATGGACGGGTTGGACCGAAGGGTCTGTTTCCGTGCTCTACATCTCTATGACTCTATGACCTCAAACTGTTACCTCGCATCTGCTCATCCTCTTCCTGGAGTTGTCAGGAGGGACCTGTGGGAATTTGGAGATGTCTAACTCCTGTCAAGGATTGAGGGAGCTCCTGTATAGGATGTTATTGCCGGCTTTGGGAAGCTGCTTCTCCTCTCTGCTCATACTTAACGTCTCAGGAGCCAGTGCAAGAAGAATGACTTGTTGCCAGGGTAATCCCACTCTTCATATCATCTGGAAATTTTAAGGGAAATTGCTGTCTTTGTTCAGGTTTTTTTTTCGACACAAGGCAATTATTAGAGACGCAACAAACCCCTTCTGTGAAATAAAAGTTCGAATGAGGAAGGTGGCCCAGGCTGTGGGGAAATACTAGGGGGATTTCAGCAAAGTAAATCGCTCCTTCCGAGAGCTGGCACCAATCCCAATCACTGAGTGCCCTCTTTCTGCCGTGTAGATAGCCTCAAAATATTCCAGTGACACCTCTCTGAGTGGGAAACTAAATCTGGTTTGCACCGTGTAGATAGTCTGATTTTTCTTTAATTTATCAAGAATATAAAAACAAAATACTGCTGATGATGGAAATCTGAAATAAAGACAGAGATTACTGGAAAAAAACTCAGCAGGTCTGGCAGCATCGTCACAGCCAGAGAAACTGGGTTTTGACACAGTCGCACTGGAACATTAACTCAGTTCCTCTCTCCTCAGATGCTAAGTTTTGCCATTGAGCACTCTCTGTGACTGAAGTACCGATGTCACGTCATTTTTAGTATTGTTGATCTTAGTTATTTTGAAAAGAATGAAAAGAATACTTTTCAAAGATAAAAAACAGGAAGCGTTTGACTTGAACTTGAGCGATGTGTTTGTAACGAGGTTGGTTTATGTGGTTTGTTGGATTGTATTAACTGTCAAACTGCAACTGACACTCAACTTGCATTGGCAAAAGTGAGGCCTGCAGATGCTGGAGACCTGAGTCAAGAGTGTGGTGCTGGAAAAGCGCAGCAGGTCAGGCAGCATCCGAGGAGCAGGAAAATCAACGTTTCAGGCAAAAGCCATTCCTGGTATGTTGATTCTCCTGCTCCTCGGGTGCTGTCTGACCTGCTGCGCTTTTCCAGCACCACACTTTTGACTCAACATACATCAACATTCTTGATGTCACAAGGAATTAAGGGCCACGGGGAGAATGCGGGTAAGTGGAGTTGAAATGCCCATCAGCCATGATTGAATGGCGGAGTGGACTTGATGGGCCGAATAGCCTTACTTCCACTCCTATGTCTTATGGTCTTATGGACATTGAGGTGACTCTTATTGGTACCAAACTGGACTAGGCCCCTTTCAGTCCTGATCCCTGATCTGTTCAATTATGATTTGAGTTCAGGCTACCTTAGCTGATGTTGGTTACATATTATGTCATCAGTTCAATTATCTCCAGAATTGATCCAAAAAAAAGTGCTGGAGAAACTGTAGAGGGGAACAGAGTTCACACTGTGATTCGGCTTCAAAATTGAAGAGAAGTGGGGGAGTGGTAGGTTTCAATTTGAAAAAATCTGCAATGAGCAACTGGGTTAGGAGGGAAGCTCTGGGGAAATGTCAGAGAGTGGGGGAAAGTAGACATTGCAGATGTCACAGAACACGAGGCAAAGTGAGTGATGGTAATGATCCACAGTGGGCGTTAATCGAAGTATAGTCATGAAGGCAAGACATGTGCAGGGGCAGACTCAAAATGGAGGGTAGGGCTCATGGTTTGAAATTGTATTTGGTCTCCCTCATGTAGAGAAGATCACATTTTGAGCAGAGGATGCGGTGAGCTAAATTGAAAGAATTCAAATAAATCATGCTACGTTCAAAAGAAATGTTTGGGGTCTTCGAAGGTAAGGGGGGGAACAGTTAGAAAGTACAGTGTTACAGCTCCTGGAATCATCTCTGGAACACAATATCTAACGTGGTCTCAGATAAGGCTGCTCCCCTAGCCAAGCTGTTCCAGTACAGGTTCAACCTTGAAAACCACCATGCAATGTGGAAAATTGCTCAGGTATGTGTTAATAAAAAGCGGGACAAATCCAACCTGGCCCATTACCGCCCCATCAGTCTCCTCTCGGTCCTCAGTGAAGTGATGGAAGGTGTCAGTAACTGTGCTGTCAAGCAGCACCTGCTCAGCAATAACCTGCTCAGTGACGCCCAGTTTGGGTTCCCCCCCAGGGTCACTCAGCCCCTGACCTCATTACAGCCTTGGGTCAAACATGGACAAAAGGGCTGAATTCCAGAGGGGAGGGGGGAGGGACAGCCCTTAATGTCAAGCCTGCATTCAACTGAGTGTGGCCCTAGTAAATCTGGAATCAATGGTGTCAGGAGGCAAACTGTCCACTGGCTGAGGTCATACTGGCAGATAGGAAGATAGTTCAGGATTATAGAGTCACAGGGATGTACAGGATGGAAACAGACCCTTCGGTCCAACTTGTCCGTGTTGCCCAGATATGCTAACCTAACCTAAAGTGGTGGCTGAAGTTTGTCTATTCTCTCAAATCTAACTGGGGATTCATGGAGATGGACAGAGAAAGGAAAAGGAACAAAGCAAATCATATTTTACCAGGACGGAGTGGGCCTGATTGAGGTTTTATTGCATTCACAATGGGGCACAGGCTTCTTTGGCTGGGCCAGTCTATTATGTCTGTCCTTGGAGGTGGTGAGGGTGAGCTGCCATCTTGAACCACTGCAGTTCACCTGCTGTAGGTTGACCCACATGTACTTGTGGAGGCAGTTCCAGAACTTTGACCCAGTGACACTGCAGGAAGAGCGCTATATTCCCATGTCAGGACAGTGAGTGGCTTGGCATGGAATTGCAGGGGATGGTGTCCCCATGTAAAAGCTGCCGTTGTCCTTCAAGATGGAAGTGGTTGTGGGTTTGGAAGGTGCTGCCTGAGGATCTTTGGTGAGCTTCTGTAGCGCATCCTGTACACACTGCTGCTACTGAGCGTTGGTGGTGGAGGGAGTGGTTGCTTGTGGTTGTGATGCCAATCCAGCAGGCTGCTTTGTACTGGATGGTGTTGAGCTTCTTGAGGTTTAATTCTGGTGCACCCACCCAGGCAAGCAGTGTGTATTCCATCACACGTTTGACTTGTGCTTTGTAGATGATGGATAGGCTTTGGGGAGTCAGGAGGTGCTGTACTCAGCATTCCCAGCCTCTTCCCTCCTCTCGTAACCATTGTATTTATGTGGCAAGGCTAATTCAATATCTGGTCAATGGTAAACCCAAAGATGAAGATAGTTGGGGATCCAGTGATGGTAATGCTAGTTAAAGTTGCTCTTATTGGAGATAGTCATTGCCTGGCATTTGTGTGGCATGAATGTTACTTGTCACTTGTCAGCCCAAGCCTGGATATTGTCCAGGTCTTGTTGTACTTGAACATGGACTGCTTCAGTATCTAAGAAGTTGTGGATGGTGAAAATGGTGCATGAGATTATCACGTGCCTGGACAGAGTGGCGAGGAAGCAGCTGTTCCCCTTAGTTGAAGGGTCAATAATGAGGGCCATAGTTTGAAGGTGAATGGGAAGGAGGTTTACAGGGGATGGGAAGACATTTTGTTCTCAGTCAGAGGGTGATTGGAGAGATAGAGGCAGGGAATGTCACAGTCTTTAAAAGGTTCATGGATCAACACTTGAAACATTATTACATTAAAGCCTGTGGGCCTGGTGTGAGTTGTTTGGCATGAACTGGTTGGGCTGAAGGGTCTGTTTCCGTGCTGCGTGACTCTATATTCTATGGATGTGGTTGTTGGAGGGTCAGTCATCTCAGCTCCAGGACATCTCTGTAGGGGTTCCTCAGGGTAGTGTCCTAGGCCCAACCATCTATGACCTTCCCTCCATCATTAAAGTCAGATGTTCGCTGAGGACTCACAGTTTTCAGCACTATTCATGACTCCTCAGACGCTAAAGCAGTCCATGTTCAAATGCAGCAAGATTTGGACAATATCCAGGCTTCGGCTGACATCCGGTAAGTAACATTCATGCCACATAGATGCCAGACAATGACCATCTCCAAGATGAGAGAATCTAATCAACACTCCTTGACATTTAATGATGTTACAATTACTATCAACATCTTAGCGGTCACCACTGATCAGAAACTCAACTGGATTTGCCGCATTATACCATGGCTACAAGAGCGGGTCAAAGGTTAGAAATATTGCATTGATTAACTCAACTCCCCAAATCCTATCCATCATCTACCAGGCACAAGTCAGGAGTGTGGTGGATTCTGCATACTTACCTGGATGGGGACAGCTCCAGCAGCACTCAGTATGCTTCATACCATCTAGGTCAAAGGAGCCCACATCTTCTAGCACAACCAGGAGGTATAACCAGCCCCTTTAAATCACATCAGGGATGAGCAGCTCTGGGTTGTGATTAGCAGATACAGTGTAAGGCCTAGTCGCTGTTCCTTTGTTTTCAGTTTGCTGTTTGCAATCTTTTCAAGCTCCTTCCTGTTTAGCACAGACCTCTAACTGTAGCCAGGTGACTCGTCATGCATTTACATATAACCTTTCTACATGAATGACCACATTTACAAAGTTAAAAAGTTAAACAGGTTTATTTGGAAGCACTAGCTTTCGGAGCGCTGCTCCTTCATCAGGAGCGGTGCTCCGAAAGCTAGTGCTTCCAATTAAACCTGTTGGACTATAAGCTGGGGTTGTGTGATTTTTGACTTTCTACAGCCCAGTCCAACACCGGCCCCTCCAAATTACATTTACAATGTCTACCTGTTGGTTGCCATTCTGATTGAGTGGCTTGGAGTGGAACGTGCAGATCATGGTGTTCCCATGTATCTGCTGCTGTTGTCCTTCTAGACTGTCATGGTTAAGGATTTGGAAGCCTTGGTGAAGTTCTGCAACATATCTTATCGATAGTTCACATTGCTGCTACTGAGCGTTGGTGCTGGAGGAACTAAATGTTTAAGATGGTGGATAGGGTGCCAATCAAGTGGACTGCGTTCACCTGGATAATTCTTGAATATTGTTGGAGCTGCACCCTTCCGGGGAAGCAGAGAGTATTCGGTCACTAACTTGAGCCTTGTAAATGCTGGACAGGTAGTTTATGGTCATGGGAAGTCCCAGGATGTTGCTAGTGGTTCAGTAATGTCACTGAATTGCCAAAGAAAAGGTCAAATTTTGCCTTGTGGGAGATGATTCCCTGGTAGATTTGTGGCACAAATGTTATTTTTCATTTGACAGCACAACCCCTGGGTAGATTAGATTAGATTAGATTACTTACAGTGTGGAAACAGGCCCTTCGGCCCAACAAGTCCACACCGCCCCGCCGAAGCGTAACCCACCCATACCCCTACATCTACCCCTTACCTAACACTATGGGCAATTTAACATGGCCAATTCACCTGGCCTGCACATCTTTGGACTGTGGGAGGAAACCGGAGCACCCGGAGGAAACCCACGTAGACACGGGGAGAAGGTGCAAACTCCACACAGAGAGTCGCCTGAGGCGGGAATTGAACCCAGGTCTCTGGCTCTGTGAGGCAGCAGTGCTAACCACTGTGCCACCGTGCCACCCACTAAGGCCTTGCTGTATTTGGACATGGACTGCTTTTGAGGGGTTGTGAATGATGCTGAACATTGTGTAAACATCAGTGAACTTTCCCACTTCTGAGCTCACGATGGAGGGAAGATCATTGATGGAGCAGCTGAAGATGGTTGGCTCTAGGACATTACACTGAGGAACTCCTGTAGAGATGTCCTGAAGTTGAGATGACTGACCTCCAACAGCCTCGACCATCTTCCTATGTGCCAGGTATGACTCCAACCAGAGAGTGTCTGCCACCTGATACCCATTGATTCTAGTTTTCCAAGGCTCTATGATTGATGTCAAGGGCTGTCCCTCTCCCCTCCCCCTCTGGCATTCAGCTCTTTTGATCATGTTTGAACTAAGGCTGTAATGAGGTCAGGAGCTGTGTGGCCCTGGTGGAACCCAAACTGGGCGTCACTGAGCAGGATAGCACAGCTCACGAGATAGCACTGTCAATGAGACATTCCATCTCTTTGTGGGTGATGACTCATCTAGCACTGTTCATGGCTGGATTTTTTAAAAACTTCACTCATTGGACATGGGGATTGCTGGCTGGGTCAGCATTTATTGCCTGTCCTTGTGTGGCAGGACTGTAGAGTGTTACTCTGACTCATGAACTGGAGGATTGTTTAGCTCTGTCTGTCACTTGCTGCTTTATGCTGTTTGGTAGCTTCACCAGGTTGGCACCTCATTTTCAGGTATGCCTGGTGTTGCTCCTGTCCCCCCATCCCACTCCCTGTACCCTCCTTTCAAATGATGTGAATGAGTAATTTCAAATGGCCATGGCTGGGTTCAATTCCAGGATTAGGATCAGGATTTACACTAAGATTAGGGTTATGTTTGCAGTTTGAATGAAGTTCAGGACCTTAAGCATTAAATTAGTTCTTAAGTTTTACTCTATGGTCAGGTTTAAGTTTTGATTAGATTAGATTCCCTACAGTGTGGAAACAGGTCCTTCAGCCCAACAAGCCCACACCGACCCTCCGAACAGCAACCCACCCAGACCCATTCCCCCTGACTAGGGGCAATTTAGCATGGCCAGTTCACCTGACCTGCACATCTTTTGGAATGTGGGAGGAAACCGGAGCACCTGGAGGAAACCCACGCAGACACGGGGAGTATGTGCAAACTCCACACAGTCAGTCGCCTGAGGCAGGAATCGAACCCGGGTCTCTGGTGCTCTGAGGCAGCAGTGTTAAATGCTGAGCCACCGTGCTGCCCTTTTGGATAGGAGAGGCTAGTGTTAGGATAATATTTTGATTCTAGTTCAGATTAGGAACACTGTTTAGGTTAGGGATATGCCTTGTTTATGGTTCGGGGTAGAGGCTTTGTTATGATGAGACAGCTTTGTGAGTTCGCAACTGTCCTTCTCTCAATCCAGCTTCAAGTTATTTCACCTTCCTTGTTTCTGTTCTCTTCGCCTCCCATTCCTTCATCCATTCATTGTTCAAACACAACAGACAGGCAATTTCAAGCCTTCAACTAACTTTCATTAATTTAGAATGACATTTGATTTGTGTGATTTTAAACAGTAATGGAATATTTTCCTTGCCAGCTGAGCCCACATCACACTTTACAAACCAGGATAAGTGTTGCACAGAGATTCTGAACTTTTACATGAAGGTTACCGCAGTCTGTTTCCCCAAAGCTATCTGAGCAGTTGAATAAAGTGAGAGGACTTATCGTGCTGGGATGGGACCCTTATCCTCTCAGTTGTGGCACAGATTGGTTACAGAGTGAGACACACTTTCCGCTTCACATTAATAGTACAGCAGGGGCTCCACCTCCAAGCCAATTTTCCGCCCAGGTCCCAAATTTGGATAACTTCCACTCTGAAATCCCTCCCCTCCCCTCTCCCCACCCTCAACCACTTCCTTTACTTCTAAGAAATTACATTCAGTTGGCTCTGAGCTAACTGTGTTGATCAAAAAGTCCCTCTCACATCTGAATCAAATGTCAGAGACATTCCAAAGTCATGAGTCAATGGTAAATTCCACCAGCAGGATCGAGATAGCTCATGTTATTATTCTGGTTGTGGGACTTCCTATTAATGACTGGTAATTAATTAACCTCCAGCTGCAGGGTGAGCCTTAACGTCAAGCAACACTGATGGTAAGGTTGGCAGGTGTATCTATAGAGGGTAGTATATAAATATCTGTATACTAAATGTACAGTTACTATCATAGCCTTATATATTTATAAGGAGATAGTGAGGACTGCAGATGCTGAAGAAGGGCTCATGCCCGAAACGTCGATTCTCCTGCTCCTTGGATGCTGCCTGACCTGCTGCACTTTTCAGGGAAACACATTTTCAGCTCTTATATATCTATACACCTAAAGATGGTAGCTGGAAATAAAAGGTAGATTCTAATAACACAACAAACCATACTAGCCACTCTCTCTTTCCTCATCTTGAGGATCCACTGCAGGCCTCCCTCAACAAACTTGACCTTATTGTAACCTGACTATCTTGGTAACTCGTTAGCCACACAACACAGCCTACTCTCTGATGTCTGAGTCCATGAAGAAATGTAAAGTGTTCCAGGAACCTAGCGTTAATCCCATCCTCAAACACGAGGCTTCTCTTGAACTGGCTTCTCAAGACATCATTAGGTCTATGGTGGAGGTTGAGCTCGGGTTTAGAGAGAAGGCATTTTGCTGCTTTGTGCACAACCCCCTCACTGGGCCTTTTGCTCTTTCATGTGTTGAACTCAGTGCAGATCAGGGAATGCATTTTTTAGGCAGGAAGTAGAAGCAGGAAGTGGCCTCTCACTTATAGCAGAGATGGTTGCTTGCACTGATGCAGCGCTCACTGCTGTTTGGGTGGGACAGTTTGAGCAGAAATCTCTAGGCTGGAGCCTCCCATCACTACTGATACACTTAGCTTCCTCTGCACTTTTCTTGATTCAGGTGGGACTTGAAGCTTTTCACACCCTCAGGTTGTTCCACTGTGATTCATAGCTTCTTGTATTGGGGCGTAATTACAGATGTAATGTAGAAAATGGCAGTCAACGTATGCACCACGGTCACCAATGAGAGAGGTGGCCATGTTTGTTTGTGATGCTGCACAAGGAATAAATGCGATTCAGGACACCAGGGAGAAAACTTCTTTACTGTCCTTCAAACAGTGTTATGTCTTGTTTAACTGACCACCATACAGGACAGGTGGAACCTTGGTTTAACAGCTCATCCTGAGAGATGGCACCTCCTACAGAACTGCACTCTATCCCAGCGTGTGAGCCTAACTGATCAGACTGTCTGATTCAGAGTTGAGAAATTTCCCACTGAGTCATGGCTGACCCTCAAAGCCATTGTTCAAAGATAGATTGGATATTAATTACCCTTCACTTCAGCCAAATAGGAAGCAGTAGGCGGCCGGATTTAGGAGACTATCACACAAAAGGTCCAGTGGTTAACACTGCTGCCTCACAACACCAGGGTCCTGAGTTCGATTCCAACCTCAGGCAAATCTGGGTGGAGTTTGCACCTACTCCCCGTGTCTGTGTGGGTTTCCTCTGGGTGCTCCGGTTGCTTCCCACAGTCCAAAGATGTGCAGGTCAGGGTGAATTGGCCATGGGAAATTGCCTGTAGTGTTCAGGGATGTGTAGGTTAGGTGCATTAGTCAGGGGTAAATATAGGATAATATGGTAGGGTAGGAGAGTGGGTTGGGTGGGTTGCTCTTCGGGGGATTGGTGTGGGCTTGTTGGGCTGAAGGGCCTGTTTCCACACTGTCAGGATTCTATGAAAAGTACAAGCTCTTTGTGGTGAGGGTTGTTGGATGCTGAGTTAAAGTCAGCCGAACCTGCTAATTTCTTGTGGGTGCTAGTGAAGAGCATCAACATCAGTCAGTGGCATCTCATGGCAAGTTATTCTCAAGCTTCAGCTCCCAGCAGGAGAAGGGATTCTGCAATTTCAACCTTTCATGTATTATCATTAGTGAGGAACAGGGACAGCTGAGGGTCCCCAGACTGGACATCCAGGGTAACTTCTTACAGTAGGACAAGCAAGATACCGAGGAGTTTACAGGCTCAGTGAAGATACTAGCATGGCCTTGACATTTCCCATCACATAATGATAATGTCTGACCTATAGGCAGATTATTACAGAGCCAAACAGAGTGGTAGCTAGGTAATATATTGTAGTGTGGTAATTCTAGGGACCCAGACTTGGAGTAAGTGAAAGATCAGTCACTGGTGGCCCTAATGGGAGCTGCTGTCAGTTGGACAACAGAGGGGGTGAAAGACAGAGGGAATAAGGACTCAGAGGAATCTGTGCAGAAGGCTATGGATTAACTAATGGTCAACACAGGTCAACACAGATTTTAATAGACAGCTTGGTGTTCACAGAGGGCAGAACTCTGGAGTCTTTGAATCTAGAGCTGACAAAGCCGTGAACAAAGGTTTCAGGGGGAAGTTATGAGGGAGTCTGGAAATGGGGAAGTATTATTGAGGCCTGACTGTCTGAGGGGATGAGCTGTGGGATTTGAAATTCAGGGGCCTACAGTTACCAATCTTTGGGGTTGAAATTGGAGATTTTGCAATGAGCTGAAGACCTGTCAGCGCTGAGCTATAGAAAGTTCTCCATCTAAATGTTGGGGATGTTGTCAAGATCAATGGGCATGGCTGTGGAGATAAATGTTGTAATGAGAGGTGCAACAGTAACTTCCTTTCATTTACTCCCTTGGTAGCGAGATTAATGGATAGGCTAATATTTATTGTGTCTTCATGTTTACACGGAAAGGACGCAGATGGTTCAGACTGTGCCTGAGGAGCAGTGCACTTTATTACATATGACCAAGTAGCAGATTGTAATGATTTTGAAACAAGAACTGAACAGAGATTGCAGAGAGCAGTTAGGAGTCTTCCATAATGCAGTTAAGAATCCATCGCACTATCCTGGAGTCACATGTAGGCCAGACTGGGTGAAGGATGGCAGATTTCCTTTCTAGTGAAACAGACGAGTTTTTATTGACAATCTGATGCTCAGCAGCAACAACTATTTATGCCTAGATTTTACTTTGGCTAAAAGCACTTTCTCAAACTGGCAAATTGAGACCTGTAATCCCTCTCTCTGGATTGTTACTCTAAGGTTCCTGTACTGTTCTGGAGAAGCACAGTAGATACTTGGTCTAAACTGGAGAGGTAACAGGAGATGAGGAATGACTAAGGAAGGTCAAGGTAGTTACAACAGTGGGGCTGCAGGCTAAAGGACTGATGACAGTTCAGACTGTGCCTGAGGAGCAGTGCACTTTATTACATATGACCAAGTAGGAGATAAACCTCGGAGGAAAAGGGAGTAAAATGATCTATGAATGTACTGATAATCACAACATAAGTGACAACACTACTTTGACAGCAGCAAGACAGGGAAGATAATGAGGCTGCTAAGAGAGCAAAAGCTAAGCACCGTGCAGGTAGCTGTATTCAATAACAAGTGCAAACAAACTATTACAGCACTGAAGAACGTGAGTGATCCTACACTAGGATAAGGATGAGTTTTAGGACTGGCGGCCTAGTGAAAACAGAGCAGCCTAAAGAATATACTGTCTCTACTCGAGTAAAAGTTGACCTCCTATTTTTGGCCAAACAATCTGGAATTTTCCATCTAGCTCATGCAAACGTTGGCCATAGTTGTTCACAGTCAACAGTTCACCCATCTGTCAGTCAAAATATTATCCTGTACATAAGTGTTACGATCTGGAAATGAATGTTTTTTTTTGGCAATTATGTGATTTGATGCACAGTTCACGTCAATTTTACACAAAAGTTGAAGACACATCAGGTCAGAGTCGAGTGCCAACCAAACTTGTGTAATACAGTCATAAAGCTGAGGAGGTTTTGAAATTTCTTCAATGGGGCTGGGGAATGGGTCTGGGTGGGTTACTCTTCGCATGGTTGGTGTGGACCTGTTGGGCTGATAGCTCGATGACTCTATGATAAGGAGAGCAACTCCAGTATCTGCAAACGAACGGTGATGTCCCTCATTCAGAAAGCATTCACATCAATCTGTTTACTATTTATGCATAGCTTCCAATTCTTTCAAAAAGATGGATAGATGTTCTATTCAGAAACGTTATTGTACACATCTGGAGCAGATGGGAATTGAGCCGAGGCCTTCGAGCTCAGAGATAGGGACACTGTCACAGCACCACTTCTGAAAGCTGGTAGCCAGCAAATGACACAGTCTGCAGTTGAGGCTGAGCTAGGGTTTTACACAGTAACATCTGCACTGTGCCTAACTTAGACAAACCATGATTCCATTTGCATTCATAGATATTTTCTCAACCTATCCTGTAATCTTTACTGATATCTGCACATTCACTGGGTTATGTTTATGGGATCAGACGGTGTTTCAGACACTGGGCTGTGTTTATGGGATCAGACGGTGTTTCAGACACTGGGCTGTGTTAATGGGATCAGACGGTTTTTCAGACACTGGGCCGTGTTTATGGATTGAGACGGTGTTTCAGACACGAGGCTGAGTTTATGGGATCAGACGGTGTTTCAGACACTGGGCCGTGTTTATGGATTGAGACGGTGTTTCAGACACTGGGCTGTGCTTATGGGATCAGACAGTGTTTCAGACACTGGTTTGTGTTTATGGGATCAGATGGTGTTTCAGACACTGGGCTGTGTTTATGGAATGAGACAAAATTTCAGACACTGGGCTGTGTTAATGGGATCAGACGGTGTTTCAGACACTAAGCTGCAGTTATGCAGTTAATCTAGGGTAGAAGTTCGGCTCAACATCGTGGGCCGAAGGGCCTGTTCTGTGCTGTATTGTTCTATGGTTTCTATGGTTTCTACACTGGTTTGTGTTTATGGGATGAGACGGTGTTTCAGACACTGGGCAGTGTTTATGGGATCAGACGGTTATTCAGATACAGGGTTGTGTTTATGGGATCAGATGGTGTTTCGGACACTGGGATTTGTTTATGGGATCAGACAGTTATTCCGACACTGGGTTCTGTTTATGGGATCAGATGGTGTTTCAGACACTGGGCCGTGTTTATGGATTGAGACGGTGTTTCAGACACTGGGCTGTGTTTATGGGATCAGACAGTTATTCAGATACAGGGTTGTGTTTATGGGATCAGATGGTTTTTCGGACACTGGGATGTGTTTATGGGATCAGACAGTTATTCAGACACTGGGCTGTGTTTATGGGATCAGACGTTGTTTCAGACACTGGGCTGTGTTTATGGGATCAGCTGGTGTTTCAGACACTGGGCTGTGTTTAAGGGATCAGACAGTGTTGCAGACAATGGACTGTGTTTATGGGATCAGATGGTGTTACAAACACTGGGTTGCGTTTATGGGATCAGACGGTTATTCAGACACTGGGCTGTGTTTCTGGGATCAGATGGTGTTTCAGACATTGGGTTGCGTTTATGGGATCAGATGGTATTTCAGTCACTGGGCTGTGTTTATGGGATCAGAAGGTGTTTCAGACACTGGGCTGTGTTTATGGGATCAGACAGTGTTGTAGACACTGGGCTGTGTTTATGGGATCAGTTTGTGTTTCAGACACTGGGCTGTGTTTATGGGATCAGACGGTGTTTCAGACACTAGGCTGTGTTTCTAGGATCAGACGGTGTTTCAGACATTGGGCTGTATTTATGGGATCAGATGGTGTTTCAGAAACTGAGCTGTGTTTATGGGATCAGTCAATGTGGCAGACACTGGGCTGTGTTTATGGGATCAGATGGTGTTGTAGACACTGGGCTGTGTTTCTGGGATCAGAGAGTATTTCAGACACTGGGTTGTGTTTATGGGATCAGATGGTGTTTCAGACACTGGGCTGTGTTTATGGGGTCAGATGGTGTTTCAGACACTGGGCTGTGTTTATGGGGTCAGATGGTGTTTCAGACACTGGGCTGTGTTTATGGGGTCAGATGGTGTTTCAGACACTGGGCCGTGTTTATGGGATCAGATGGTGTTTCAGACACTGGGCCGTGTTTATGGATTGAGACGGTGTTTCAGACACTGGGCCGTGTTTATGGATTGAGACGATGGTTCAGACACTGGGCTGTGTTTATGGGATCAGATGGTGTTTCAGACACTGGGTTGTGTTTATGGGATCTGACGGTGTTTCAGACACTGGGCTGTGTTTATGGGATCAGATGGTGTTGTAGACACTGGGCTGTGTTTCTGGGATCAGAGAGTATTTCAGACACTGGGTTGTGTTGATGGGATCAGATGGTGTTTCAGACACTGGACTGTGTTTATGGGATCAGACAGTGTTTCAGACACTGGGTTATGTTTATGGAATGAGACGGTGTTTCATAAACTGGGCTGTGTTTATGGGATCAGACAGTGTTGCAGACACTGGGCTGTGTTTATGGATTGAGACGGTGTTTCAGACACTGGGCTGTGTTTATGGAATGAGATGATGTTTCATACATTGGCTGTGTTTATGGCAAGAGACTGTGGTGCAGACACTGGGCTGTATTTATGGGATCAGATGGTGTTTCAGACACTGGGCTGTGTTTATGGGGTCAGATGGTGTTTCAGACACTGGGCTGTGTTTATGGGGTCAGATGGTGTTTCAGACACTGGGCTGTGTTTATGGGGTCAGATGGTGTTTCAGACACTGGGCCGTGTTTATGGGATCAGATGGTGTTTCAGACACTGGGCCGTGTTTATGGATTGAGACGGTGTTTCAGACACTGGGCCGTGTTTATGGATTGAGACGATGGTTCAGACACTGGGCTGTGTTTCTGGGATCAGATGGTGTTTCAGACACTGGGTTGTGTTTATGGGATCTGACGGTGTTTCAGACACTGGGCTGTGTTTCTGGGATCAGATGGTGTTTCAGACACTGGGTTGTGTTTATGGGATCAGATGGTGTTTCAGACACTGGGCTGTGTTTATGGGATCAGACGGTGTTTCAGTCACTGGGTTGTGTTTATGGGATCAGATGGTGTTTCGGACACTGGGCCGTGTTTATGGATTGAGACGGTGTTTCAGACACTGGGCCGTGTTTATGGGATCAAATGGTGTTTCAGACACTGGGCTGTGTTTATGGAATGAGACAAAATTTCAGACACTGGGCTGTGTTAATGGGATCAGACGGTGTTTCAGACACTAAGCTGCAGTTATGCGATCACAGAGTGTTTCAGATGCTGGATTGTGTTTATGGGATCAGTTGGTGTTTCAGACACTGGGCTGTGTTTATGGGATCAGATGGTGTTTCAGACACTGGGTTGTGTTTATGGGATCTGACGGTGTTTCAGACACTGGGCTGTGTTTATGGGATCAGACGGTGTTTCAGTCACTGGGTTGTGTTTATGGGATCAGATGGTGTTTCGGACACTGGGCCGTGTTTATGGATTGAGACGGTGTTTCAGACACTGGGCCGTGTTTATGGGATCAGATGGTGTTTCAGACACTGGGCTGTGTTTATGGAATGAGACAAAATTTCAGACACTGGGCTGTGTTAATGGGATCAGACGGTGTTTCAGACACTAAGCTGCAGTTATGCGATCACAGAGTGTTTCAGATGCTGGATTGTGTTTATGGGATCAGTTGGTGTTTCAGACACTGGGCTGTGTTTATGGGATCAGATGATGTTTCAGACACTGGGCCGTGTTTATGGATTGAGACGGTATTTCAGACACAAGGCTGTGTTTATGGGATCAGACAGTGTTTCAGACACTGGGCCGTGTTTATGGATTGAGACGGTATTTCAGACACAAGGCTGTGTTTATGGGATCAGATGGTGCTTCAGACACTGGGCTGTGTTTATGGATTGAGACAGTATTTCAGACACAAGGCTGTGTTTATGGGATCAGATGGTGTTTCAGACACTGGGCCGTGTTTATGGATTGAGACGTTGTTTCAGACACTGGGCTGTGTTTATGGGATCAGACGGTGTTTCACCGATACTCCTGCCGACTTCGTCTGCAGGAAATGCAGTCAGATCCTGATCCTCACCGAACGAGTTAGGGAACTGGAACTGGAGCTGGATGAACTGAGGATTATTCGAGAGGCTGAGAGGGTGATAGATAGAAGCTACAGGGACATAGTTACGCCGGAGAACAGAGGTAGCTGGGTGACAGTTAGAGGTGGGAAGGGGAAGAAGCAGGCAGTGCAGGGTTCCCCTGTGGTCGTTCCCCTAAAAAATAAGTATACAGCTTTGGAAACTGTTGGGGGGGACAGCCTTGCAGATGTAAGCTGCAGTGAAGGGGTCTGAGGCTCTGAGACTCAGAAGGGAAAGGGGGTGAGGAGGAGAGCGCTAGTTATAGGAGACTCTCTAGTTAGAGGGACAGACAGGCGGTTCTGTGGACATGGGCGAGACTCTCGGATGGTTTGTTGCCTCCCGGGTGCTAGGGTCCGAGACGTCTCGGACCGTGTCTTCAGAATCCTTAAGGGGGAGGGTGTGCAGCCAGAAGTCGTGGTACACATTGGCACCAACGACATAGGTAGGAAGAGGGGTGGGGAGGTCATTCAAGAGCTCAGGGAGTTAGGCTGGAAGCTAAAAGCTAGGACAGACAGAGTCGTCATCTCTGGGTTGTTGCCGGTGCCACGTGACAGTGAGGCAAGGAATAGGGAGAGAGTGCAGTTGAACATGTGGCTGCAAGGATGGTGTAGGAGGGAGGGCTTCAGATATTTGGACAATTGGACTGCATTCTGGGGAAGGTTAGACCTGTACAAACAGGACGGGTTGCACCTGAACCAGAAGGGCACCTATATCCTGGGGGGTAGGTTTGCTAGCACTCTTCGGGGGGGGTTAAACTAATTTGGCAGGGGGATGGGATCCGGACTTGTAGTCCAGCAAGTAAGCTAGCTGTGTGTCAGGATGTCCAAGACTGTAGGGAGGCTGTGGAGAAGGTAGCACTGACAGGGAATACTTGCGGACACGGAGATGGGCTCAAGTGTGTATACTTCAACGCAAGGAGTATCAGAAATAAGGTGGGTGAACTGAAGGCGTGGATCGGTACCTGGGACTACGATGTTGTGGCCATCACGGAAACATGGATAGATGAGGGACAGGAATGGCTGTTGGAGGTTCCTGGTTACAGATGTTTCAGTAAGATTAGGGAGGGTGGTAAAAAAGGAGGGGGGGTGGCATTGCTAATTAGAAATGGTATAACGGCTGCAGAAAGGCAGTTTGAGGGGGATCTGCCTTTGGAGGTAGTATGGGCTGAAGTCAGAAATAGGAAAGGTGCAGTCACCTTGTTGGGTGTTTACTATAGGCCCCCCAATAGCAGCAGAGATGTGGAGAAACAGATTGGGAAACAGATTTTGGAAAGGTGCAGAAGCCACAGGGTAGTAGTCATGGGCAATTTCACCTTCCCAAATATTGGTTGGAAGCTCTTTAGATCAAGTAGATTGGATGGGGCGGTGTTTGTGCAGTGTGTCCAGGAAGCTTTTCTAACTCAGTATGTAGATTGTCCAACCAGAGGGGAGGCCATATTGGATTTGGTGGGCGGCACGGTGGCACAGTGGTTAGCACTGCTGCCTCACAGCGCCGGAGACCCGGGTTCAATTCCCGCCTCAGGCGACTGACTGTGTGGAGTTTGCACGTTCTCCCCGTGTCTGCGTGGGTTTCCTCCGGGTGCTCCGGTTTCCTCCCACAGTCCAAAGATGTGCAGGTCAGGTGAATTGGCCATGCTAAATTGCCCGGAGTGTTAGGTAAGGGGTAGATGTAGATGTTGGGGTATGGGTGGGTTACGCTGCGGCGGGGCGATGTGGACTTGTTGGGCCGAAGGGCCTGTTTCCACACTGTAAGTAATCTAATCTAATGAACCGGGACAAGTGGTGGGTTTGTTAGTGGGTGAACATTTTGGTGATGGTGACCACAATTCTGTGACTTTCACCTTGGTTATGGAGAGAGATAGGTGCGCACAATAAGGTAGATTTTACAATTGGGGGAAGGGAAATTACGATGCTGTAAGACAGGATTTGAGGAGCATATGTTGGGAGCAAAGGCCGTCAGGGAAGGATGTGGTGGAAATGTGGAACTTTTTCAAAGAGCAGATACGACGTGTCCTTGATATGTATGTACCTATCAGGCAGGAAAGAAATGGTCGTGTGAGGGAGCCTTGGCTGACGAGGGAGGTTGAATGTCTAGTAAAGAGGAAGAAGGAGGCTTACATAAGGTTGAGGAAACAAGGTTCAGACAGAGCAGTGGAGGGATACAGGATAGCCAGAAGGGACCTGAAGAAAGGGATTAGGAGAGCTAAGAGAGGGCATGAAAAATCCTTGGCGGATAGGATCAAGGATAACCCCAAGGCATTTTATGCGTATGTGAGAAACCTGAGAATGACGAGAACGAGGGTAGGTCCGATCAAGGACAGTAGTGGGAGACTGTGTATTGAGTCGGAAGAGATAGGAGAGGTCTTGAACAAGTACTTCTCTTCAGTATTTACGAACGAGAGGGACCGTATTGTTGAAGAGGAGAGTGTGAAACGGACTGTTAAGCTAGAAGAGATACCTGTTAGGAAGGAAGATGTGTTGGACATTTTGAACAACTTGAGGATAGACAAGTCCCCCGGGCCTGACGGGATATATCCTAGGATTATGTGGGAAGCAAGAGAGGAAATTGCAGTACCGTTGGCAATGATCTTCTCGTCTTCACTGGCAACGGGGGTGGTACCAGGGGACTGGAGAGTAGCGAATGTTGTGCCACTGTTCAAAAAAGGGAATAGGGATAACCCCGGGAATTACAGGCCAGTTAGTCTTACTTCTGTGGTAGGCAAAGTAATGGAAAGGGTACTGAGGGATAGGATTTATGAGTATCTGGAAAGACACTGCTTGATTAGGGACAGCCAGCACGGATTTATGAGGGGTAGGTCTTGCCTTACAAGTCTTATTGAATTCTCTGAGGAGGTGACCAAGCATGTGGATGAGGGTAGAGCAGTGGATGTAGTGTACATGGATTTTAGTAAGGCATTTGATAAGGTTCCCTATGGTAGGCTTATGCAGAAAGTCAGGAGGCATGGGATAGAGGGAAATTTGGCCAATTGGATAGAAAACTGGCTAACCGGTCGAAGTCAGAGAGTGGTGGTAGATGGTAAATATTCAGCCTGGAGCCCAGTTACAAGTGGAGTTCCGCAGGGATCAGTTCTGGGTCCTCTGCTGTTTGTAATTTTTATTAATGACTTAGATGAGGGAGTCGAAGGGTGGGTCAGTAAATTCGCAGATGATACGAAGATAGGTGGAGTTGTGGACAGTGAGGAGGGCATTTGTCGTTTGCAAAGGGACTTAGATAGGATGCAGAGCTGGGCTGAGGAGTGGCAGATGGAGTTCAACCCTGTCAAGTGTGAGGTTGTCCATTTTGGAAGAACAAATAAGAATGTGGAATACAGGGTTAATGGTAGGGTTCTTAGTCAGGTGGAGGAACAGAGGGATCTTGGGGTCTATGTACATAGATCTTTGAAAGTTGCCACTCAGGTGGATAGAGCTTGTAAGAAGGCCTATGGAGTATTATCGTTCATTAGCAGAGGGATTGAATTCAAGAGTCGTGAAGTGATGTTGCAGCTGTACAGGAATTTGGTTAGGCCACAGTTGGAGTACTGTGTGCAGTTCTGGTCGCCTCACTTTAGGAAAGATGTGGAAGCTTTGGAGAGGGTGCAGAGAAGATTTACCAGGATGTTGCCTGGAATGGAGAGTAGGTCGTACGAGGATAGGTTGAGAGTTCTCGACCTTTTCTCGTTGGAACGGCGAAGGATGAGGGGTGACTTGATAGAGGTTTATAAGATGATCAGAGGAATAGATAGAGTAGACAGTCAGAAACTTTTTCCCCGGGTACAACAGAGTGTTACAAGGGGACATAAATTTAAGGTGAAGGGTGGAAGGTATAGGGGAGATGTCAGGGGTGGGTTCTTTCCCCAGAGAGTGGTGGGGGCATGGAATGCGCTGCCTGTGGGAGTGGTAGAGTCAGAATCATTGGCGACCTTTAAGCGGCATTTGGATAGGTACATGGATGGGTGCTTAATCTAGGTTAGAAGTTCGGCACAACATCGTGGGCCGAAGGGCCTGTTCTGTGCTGTATTGTTCTATGGTTTCTATGGTTTCTACACTGGTTTGTGTTTATGGGATGAGATGGTGTTTCAGACACTGGGCTGTGTTTATGGGATCAGATGGTGTTTCAGACACTGGGCTGTGTTTTTGGGATCAGATGGTGTTTCAGACACTGGGCCGTGTTTATGGGATCAGATGGTGTTTCAGACACTGGGCCGTGTTTATAGGATCAGACGGTGTTTCAGACACTGGGCTGTGTTTATGGGATCAGATGGTGTTTCAGACACTGGGCTGTGTTTATGGGATCAGATGGTGTTTCAGACACTGGGCTGTGTTTATGGGATCAGATGGTGTTTCAGACACTGGGCTGTGTTTATGGGATCAGATGGTGTTTGAGACACTGGGCTGTGTTTATGGGATCAGATGGTGTTTCAGTCTCTGGGCTGTGTTTAAGGGATCAGACAGTGTTGCAGACAATGGACTGTGTTTATGGGATCAGATGGTGTTTCAGACACTGGGATGTGTTTATGGGACCAGACAGTTATTCAGACACTGGGTTCTGTTTATGGGATCAGACGGTGTTTCAGACACTGGGCTGTGTTTATGGGATCAGTCAGTGTGGCAGACACTGGGCTGTGTTTATGGGATCAGACGGTTTTGCAGACACTGGGCTGTGTTTCTGGGATCAGCTGGTGTTTCAGACATTGGGCTGTGTTTATGGGATCAGATGGTGTTTCAGTCACTGGGCTGTGTTTAAGGGATCAGACAGTGTTGCAGACAATGGACTGTGTTTATGGGATCAGACGGTGTTTCAGACACTGGGCTGTGTTTATGGGATCAGATGGTGTTTCAGACACTGGGCCGTGTTTATGGGATCAGATGGTGTTTCAGACACTGGGCTGTGTTTATGGGATCAGATGGTGTTTCAGACACTGGGCCGTGTTTATGGGATCAGATGGTGTTTCAGACACTGGGCTGTGTTTATGGGATCAGATGGTGTTTCAGACACTGGGCCGTGTTTATGGGATCAGATGGTGTTTCAGACACTGGGCTGTGTTTATGGGATCAGATGGTGTTTGAGACACTGGGCTGTGTTTATGGGATCAGATGGTGTTTCAGTCTCTGGGCTGTGTTTAAGGGATCAGACAGTGTTGCAGACAATGGACTGTGTTTATGGGATCAGATGGTGTTTCAGACACTGGGATGTGTTTATGGGACCAGACAGTTATTCAGACACTGGGTTCTGTTTATGGGATCAGACGGTGTTTCAGACACTGGGCTGTGTTTATGGGATCAGTCAGTGTGGCAGACACTGGGCTGTGTTTATGGGATCAGACGGTTTTGTAGACACTGGGCTGTGTTTCTGGGATCAGCTGGTGTTTCAGACATTGGGCTGTGTTTATGGGATCAGATGGTGTTTCAGTCACTGGGCTGTGTTTAATGGAACAGACAGTGTTGCAGACAATGGACTGTGTTTATGGGATCAGACGGTGTTTCAGACACTGGGCTGTGTTTATGGCATAAGCTGGTGTTTCAGACACTGCGCTGTGTTTATGGGATCAGACAGTGTTTCAGACACTGGGCTGTGTTTATGGGATTTGATGGTGTTACAAACACTGGGTTGCGTTTATGGGATCAAACATTGTTTCAGACACTGGGCTGTGTTTATGGGATCAGACGGTGTTTCAGACACTGCGTTGTGTTTATGGGATCTGACGGTGTTACAAACACTGGGTTGCGTTTATGGAATGAGATGGTATTTCTGAAACTGGGCTGTGTTTATGGGATCAGATGATGTTTCAGACACTGGGCCGTGTTTATGGATTGAGATGGTGTTTCAGACACTGGGTTGTGTTTCTGGATTCCGAGAGTGTTTCAGATGCTGGATTGTGTTTATGGCATCGGAAGGTGTTTCAGACACTGTGATGAGATGATGGGATCAGACGGTGTTTCAGACACTGGGCTGTGTTTATGGGATCAGACTGTGATGCAGACACTCGGCTGTGTTTCTAGTATCAGACAATGTTGCAGACACTGGACTGCGTTTATGGGATCAGACAGTGTTTCAGACACTGGACTGCGTTTATGGGATCAGACAGTGTTTCAGACACTGGACTGCGTTTATGGGATCAGATGGTGTTTCAGACACCGGACTGCGTTTATGGGATCAGACAGTGTTTCAGACACTGGGCTGTGTTTATGGGATCAGACGGTGTTTCAGACACTGGCTGTGTTTATGGGATCAGACAGTGTTTCAGACACTGGGCTGTGTTTATGGGATCAGACGGTGTTTCCGACACTGGGCTGTGTTTATGGGATCAGACGGTGTTTCAGACACTGGGTTGTGTTTATGGGATCAGACGGTGTTTCAGACACTGGGCTGTGTTTATGGGATCAGGCGGTGTTTCAGACACTGGGCTGTGTTTATGGGATCAGACGGTGTTTCAGACACTGACCTGTGTTTATGGGATCAGACGGTGTTGCAGACACTGGCTGTGTTTATGGGATCAGACAGTGTTTCAGACACTGGGCTGTGTTTATGGGATCAGACGGTGTTTCCGACACTGGGCTGTGTTTATGGGATCAGATGGTGTTTCAGACACTGGGCTGTGTTTCTGGGATCAGACAGTGTTGCAGACACTGGGCTGTGTTTATAGGATCAGATGGTGTTTCATACACTGGGCTGTGTTTATGGAAGAGACGGTGTTTCAGACACTGGGCTGTGTTTATGGGATCAGACTGTGGTGCAGACACTGGGCTGTGTTTATGGGATCAGACGGTGTTTCAGACACTGGGCTGTGTTTATGGGATCAGATGGTGTTTCCGACACTGGGCTGTGTTTATGGGATCAGACAGTGTTTCAGACACTGTGCTGTGTTTCTGGGATCAGACAGTGTTGCAGACACTGGGCTGTGTTTATGGGATCAGATGGTGTTTCAGACACTGGGCTGTGTTTATGGAAGAGACGGTGTTTCAGGCACTGGGCTGTGTTTATGGGATCAGACTGTGTTTCAGACACTGGGCTGTGTTTCTGGAATCAGACGGTGTTTCAGACATTGGGCTGTGTTTATGGGATCAGACAGTGGTGCAGACACCTGGCTGTGTTTATGGGGTCAGACGGTGTTTCAGACACTAGGCTGTGTTTATGGGATCAGACTGTGGTGCAGACACTGGGCTGTGTTTATGGGATCAGACGGTGTTTCAGACACTGGGCTGTGTTTATGGGATCAGACGGTGTTTCAGACACTGGGCCGTGTTTATGGGATCAGACGGTGTTTCAGACACTCGGCTGTGTTTATGGGATCAGGCGGTGTTTCAGACACTGGGCTGTGTTTATGGGATCAGACGGTGTTTCAGACACTGACCTGTGTTTATGGGATCAGACGGTGTTGCAGACACTGGCTGTGTTTATGGGATCAGACAGTGTTTCAGACACTGGGCTGTGTTTATGGGATCAGACGGTGTTTCCGACACTGGGCTGTGTTTATGGGATCAGATGGTGTTTCAGACACTGGGCTGTGTTTCTGGGATCAGACAGTGTTGCAGACACTGGGCTGTGTTTATAGGATCAGATGGTGTTTCATACACTGGGCTGTGTTTATGGAAGAGACGGTGTTTCAGACACTGGGCTGTGTTTATGGGATCAGACTGTGGTGCAGACACTGGGCTGTGTTTATGGGATCAGACGGTGTTTCAGACACTGGGCTGTGTTTATGGGATCAGACGGTGTTTCCGACACTGGGCTGTGTTTATGGGATCAGACAGTGTTTCAGACACTGTGCTGTGTTTCTGGGATCAGACAGTGTTGCAGACACTGGGCTGTGTTTATGGGATCAGATGGTGTTTCAGACACTGGGCTGTGTTTATGGAAGAGACGGTGTTTCAGGCACTGGGCTGTGTTTATGGGATCAGACTGTGTTTCAGACACTGGGCTGTGTTTCTGGAATCAGACGGTGATTCAGACATTGGGCTGTGTTTATGGGATCAGACAGTGGTGCAGACACCTGGCTGTGTTTATGGGGTCAGACGGTGTTTCAGACACTAGGCTGTGTTTATGGGATCAGACTGTGGTGCAGACACTGGGCTGTGTTTATGGGATCAGACGGTGTTTCAGACACTGGGCTGTGTTTATGGGATCAGACGGTGTTTCAGACACTGGGCCGTGTTTATGGGATCAGACGGTGTTTCAGACACTCGGCTGTGTTTATGGGATCAGATGGTGTTTCAGACACTGGGCTGTGTTAATGGGATCAGACGGTGTTTCAGACACTGGGCTGTGTTTATGGGATCAGATGGTATTGTAGACACTGGGCTGTGTTTATGGGATCAGACAGTGTTTCAGACACTGGGCTGTGTTTATGGCAAGAGACTGTGGTGCATACACTGGGCTGTGTTTATGGGGTCAGATGGTGTTTCAGACACTGGGCTGTGTTTCTGGGATCAGATGGTGTTTCAGACACTGGTTTGTGTTTATGGGATCAGATGGTGTTTCAGATGCTGGGCCGTGTTTATGGATTGAGACGGTGTTTCAGACACTGGGCCGTGTTTATGGGATCAGACAGTGTTTCAGACACTGGTTTGTGTTTATGGGATCAGATGGTGTTTCAGACACTGGGCTGTGCTTATGGGATCAGATGGTGTTTCAGACACTGGGTTGTGTTTATGGGATCTGACAGTGTTTCAGACACTGCTGTGTTTATGGGATCAGATGGTATTTCGGACACTGGGATGTGTTTATGGGATCAGACAGTTATTCAGACACTGGCTTGTGTTTATGGGATCAGATGGTGTTTCAGACACTGTGCTGTGTTTATGGGATCAGACGGTGTTTCAGTCACTGGGTTGTGTATATGGGATCAGATGGTGTTTCGGACACTGGGTTGTGTTTACGGAATGAGACGGTGTTTCATAAACTGGGCTGTGTTTATGGGATCAGACGGTGTTTCAGACACTGTGCTGTGTTTATGGGATCAGTCGGTGTTTCAGACACTGGGCTGTGTTTATGGGATCAGACGGTGTTTCAGATATTGGGCTGTGTTTCTGGGATCAGATGGTGTTTCAGACACTGGGATGTGTTTATGGGATCAATCGGTATTTCAGACTCTGGGCTGTGTTTATGGGATCAGACGGTGTTTCAGAAACTGGGCTGTGTTTATGGGATCAGACAGTGTTTCAGACACTGGGCTGTGTTTATGGGATCAGATGATGTTTCAGAAACTGGGCTGTGTTTATGCGATCAGACTGTGTTTCAGAATCTGGGCTGTGTTTATGGGATCAGGCGGTGTTTCAGACACTGGGCTGTGTTTATGCGATCAGACTGTGTTTCAGAATCTGGGCTGTGTTTATGGGATCACACGGTGTTTCAGACACTGGGCTGTGTTTATGGGATCAGACAGTGTTTCAGACACTGGGCTGTGTTTCTGGAATCAGAAAGTGTTTCAGACACTGGGCTGTATTTATGGGATCAGGCGGTGTTTCAGACACTGGGCTGTGTTTCTGGGATCAGACAGTGTTGCAGACACTGGACTGCGTTTATGGGATCAGATGGTGTTTCAGACACTGGGATGTGTTTATGCGATTAGACAGTGTTTCAGACACTGACCTGTGTTTATGGGATCAGACGGTGTTGCAGACACTGGCTGTGTTTATGGGATCAGACAGTGTTTCAGACACTGGCCTGTGTTTATGGGATCAGACAGTGTTTCAGACACTGACCTGTGTTTATGGGATCAGATGGTGTTGCAGACAATGGACTGTGTTTATGGGATCAGACAGTGTTTCATACACTGGGCTGTGTTTATGGGATCAGACGGTGTTTCCAACACTGGGCTGTGTTTATGGGATCAGACGGTGATTCAGACACTGGGTTGTGTTTATGGGATCAGACGGTGTTTCAGACACTGGGCTGTGTTTATGGGATCAGACGGTGTTTCAGACACTGGGCTGTGTTTATGGGATCAGACGGTGTTTCAGACACTGGGCTGTGTTTCTGGGATCAGACAGTGTTTCAGACACTGGGCTATGTTTATGGGATCAGATGGTGGTTCAGACACTGGGCTGTGTTTATGGGATCAGGCGGTGTTTCAGACACTGGGCTGTGTTTATGGGATCAGGCGGTGTTTCAGACACTGGGCTGTGTTTCTGGGATCAGACAGTGTTGCAGACAATGGACTGTGTTTATGGGATCAGACGGTGTTTCAGACACTGGGCTGTGTTTATGGGATCAGATGGTGTTTCAGACACTGGGCTGTGTTTATGGGATCAGATGGTGTTTCAGACACTGGGCTGTGTTTATGGAAGAGACGGTGTTTCAGACACTGGGCTGTGTTTATGGGATCAGACTGTGGTGCAGACACTGGGCTGTGTTTATGGGATCAGACGGTGTTTCAGACATTGGGCTGTGTTTATGGGATCAGACGGTGTTTCAGACATTGGGCTGTGTTTATGGGATCAGCTGGTGTTTCAGACACTGGGCTGTGTTTATGGGATCAGACGGTGTTTCAGACATTGGGCTGTGTTTATGGGATCAGATGGTGTTTCAGACACTGGGCTGTGTTAATGGGATCAGATGGTGTTTCAGACACTGGGCTGTGTTTATGGGATCAGACGGTGTTTAAGATATTGGGCTGTGTTTCTGGGATCAGATGGTGTTTCAGACACTGGGATGTGTTTTTGGGATCAATCGGTATTTCAGACTCTGGGCTGTGTTTATGGGATCAGACGGTGTTTCAGAAACTGGGCTGTGTTTATGGGATCAGACAGTGTTTCAGACACTGGGATGTGTTTATGGGATCAGATGATGTTTCAGAAACTGGGCTGTGTTTATGCGATCAGACTGTGTTTCAGAATCTGGGCTGTGTTTATGGGATCAGGCAGTGTTTCAGACACTGGGCTGTGTTTATGCGATCAGACTGTGTTTCAGAATCTGGGCTGTGTTTATGGGATCACACGGTGTTTCAGACACTGGGCTGTGTTTATGGGATCAGACAGTGTTTCAGACACTGGGCTGTGTTTATGGGATCAGACAGTGTTTCAGACACTGGGCTGTGTTTATGGGATCAGACGGTGTTGCAGACACTGGGCTGTGTTTCTGGGATCAGACGGTGTTGCAGACACTGGGCTGTGTTTCTGGGATCAGAAAGTGTTTCAGATACTGGGCTGTATTTATGGGATCAGACGGTGTTTCAGACCCTGGGCTCTGTTTATGGGATCAGACGGTGTTTCAGACACTGGGTTGTGTTTATGGGATCAGATGGGGTTTCAGACAGTGGGCTGTGTTTCTGGGATCAGATGGTGTTTCAGGCACTGGGCTGTGTTTACGGGATCAGGCAGTGTTGCAGACACTGGGTTGTGTTTATGGGATCATACGGTGTTTCAGAGACTGTGCTGTGTTTGTGGGATCAGACGGTGTTGCAGACACTGGGCTGTATTTATGGGATCAGACGGTGTTTCAGAACCTGGGCTATGTTTATGGGATCAGACGGTGTTGCAGACACTGGGCTGTGTTTACGGGATCAGACAGTGTTTCAGACACTGGGTTGTGTTTATAGGATCAGACAGTGTTTCAGACACTGGGCTGTGTTTATGGGATCAGATGGTGTTTCAGACACTGGGCTGTATTTATGGGATCAGATGGTGTTTCCGACACTGGGCTGTGTTTATGGGATCAGATGGTGTTTCTGACACTGGGCTGTGTTTATGTGATCAGACGGTGTTTCAGACACTGGGCTGTGTTTCTGGGATCAGTTGGTGTTTCAGACACTGGGCTGTGTTTATGGGTTCAGACGGTGTTTCAGACACTGGGCTGTGTTTATGGGATCAGACCGTGTTTCAGACACTGGGTTGTGTTTATGGGATCAGATGGTGTTTCAGACACTGGGCTGTGCTTATGGGATCAGATGGTGTTTCAGACACTGGGTTGTGTTTATGGGATCTGACAGTGTTTCAGACACTGCTGTGTTTATGGGATCAGATGGTATTTCGGACACTGGGATGTGTTTATGGGATCAGACAGTTATTCAGACACTGGCTTGTGTTTATGGGATCAGATGGTGTTTCAGACACTGTGCTGTGTTTATGGGATCAGACGGTGTTTCAGTCACTGGGTTGTGTATATGGGATCAGATGGTGTTTCGGACACTGGGTTGTGTTTACGGAATGAGACGGTGTTTCATAAACTGGGCTGTGTTTATGGGATCAGACGGTGTTTCAGACACTGTGCTGTGTTTATGGGATCAGACGGTGTTTCAGACACTGGGCTGTGTTTATGGGATCAGACGGTGTTTCAGATATTGGGCTGTGTTTCTGGGATCAGATGGTGTTTCAGACACTGGGATGTGTTTATGGGATCAATCGGTATTTCAGACTCTGGGCTGTGTTTATGGGATCAGACGGTGTTTCAGAAACTGGGCTGTGTTTATGGGATCAGACAGTGTTTCAGACACTGGGCTGTGTTTATGGGATCAGATGATGTTTCAGAAACTGGGCTGTGTTTATGCGATCAGACTGTGTTTCAGAATCTGGGCTGTGTTTATGGGATCAGGCGGTGTTTCAGACACTGGGCTGTGTTTATGCGATCAGACTGTGTTTCAGAATCTGGGCTGTGTTTATGGGATCACACGGTGTTTCAGACACTGGGCTGTGTTTATGGGATCAGACAGTGTTTCAGACACTGGGCTGTGTTTCTGGAATCAGAAAGTGTTTCAGACACTGGGCTGTATTTATGGGATCAGGCGGTGTTTCAGACACTGGGCTGTGTTTCTGGGATCAGACAGTGTTGCAGACACTGGACTGCGTTTATGGGATCAGATGGTGTTTCAGACACTGGGATGTGTTTATGCGATTAGACAGTGTTTCAGACACTGACCTGTGTTTATGGGATCAGACGGTGTTGCAGACACTGGCTGTGTTTATGGGATCAGACAGTGTTTCAGACACTGGCCTGTGTTTATGGGATCAGACAGTGTTTCAGACACTGACCTGTGTTTATGGGATCAGATGGTGTTGCAGACAATGGACTGTGTTTATGGGATCAGACAGTGTTTCATACACTGGGCTGTGTTTATGGGATCAGACGGTGTTTCCAACACTGGGCTGTGTTTATGGGATCAGACGGTGATTCAGACACTGGGTTGTGTTTATGGGATCAGACGGTGTTTCAGACACTGGGCTGTGTTTATGGGATCAGACGGTGTTTCAGACACTGGGCTGTGTTTATGGGATCAGACGGTGTTTCAGACACTGGGCTGTGTTTCTGGGATCAGACAGTGTTTCAGACACTGGGCTATGTTTATGGGATCAGATGGTGGTTCAGACACTGGGCTGTGTTTATGGGATCAGGCGGTGTTTCAGACACTGGGCTGTGTTTATGGGATCAGGCGGTGTTTCAGACACTGGGCTGTGTTTATGGGATCAGACAGTGTTTCAGACACTGGGCTGTGTTTCTGGGATCAGACAGTGTTGCAGACACTGGGCTGTGTTTATGGGATCAGATGGTGTTTCAGACACTGGGCTGTGTTTATGGAAGAGACGGTGTTTCAGACACTGGGCTGTGTTTATGGGATCAGACTGTGGTGCAGACACTGGGCTGTGTTTCTTGGATAAGATGGTGTTTCATAAACTGGGCTGTGTTTATGGGATCAGACGGTGTTTAAGATATTGGGCTGTGTTTCTGGGATCAGATGGTGTTTCAGACACTGGGATGTGTTTTTGGGATCAATCGGTATTTCAGACTCTGGGCTGTGTTTATGGGATCAGACGGTGTTTCAGAAACTGGGCTGTGTTTATGGGATCAGACAGTGTTTCAGACACTGGGATGTGTTTATGGGATCAGATGATGTTTCAGAAACTGGGCTGTGTTTATGCGATCAGACTGTGTTTCAGACACTGGGCTGTGTTTATGGGATCAGGCAGTGTTTCAGACACTGGGCTGTGTTTATGCGATCAGACTGTGTTTCAGAATCTGGGCTGTGTTTATGGGATCACACGGTGTTTCAGACACTGGGCTGTGTTTATGGGATCAGACAGTGTTTCAGACACTGGGCTGTGTTTATGGGATCAGACAGTGTTTCAGACACTGGGCTGTGTTTATGGGATCAGACGGTGTTGCAGACACTGGGCTGTGTTTCTGGGATCAGACGGTGTTGCAGACACTGGGCTGTGTTTCTGGGATCAGAAAGTGTTTCAGATACTGGGCTGTATTTATGGGATCAGACGGTGTTTCAGACCCTGGGCTCTGTTTATGGGATCAGACGGTGTTTCAGACACTGGGTTGTGTTTATGGGATCAGATGGGGTTTCAGACAGTGGGCTGTGTTTCTGGGATCAGATGGTGTTTCAGGCACTGGGCTGTGTTTACGGGATCAGGCAGTGTTGCAGACACTGGGTTGTGTTTATGGGATCATACGGTGTTTCAGAGACTGTGCTGTGTTTGTGGGATCAGACGGTGTTGCAGACACTGGGCTGTATTTATGGGATCAGACGGTGTTTCAGAACCTGGGCTATGTTTATGGGATCAGACGGTGTTGCAGACACTGGGCTGTGTTTACGGGATCAGACAGTGTTTCAGACACTGGGTTGTGTTTATAGGATCAGACAGTGTTTCAGACACTGGGCTGTGTTTATGGGATCAGATGGTGTTTCAGACACTGGGCTGTATTTATGGGATCAGATGGTGTTTCCGACACTGGGCTGTGTTTATGGGATCAGATGGTGTTTCTGACACTGGGCTGTGTTTATGTGATCAGACGGTGTTTCAGACACTGGGCTGTGTTTCTGGGATCAGTTGGTGTTTCAGACACTGGGCTGTGTTTATGGGTTCAGACGGTGTTTCAGACACTGGGCTGTGTTTATGGGATCAGACCGTGTTTCAGACACTGGGTTGTGTTTATGGGAGCAGTCGGTACTTCAGTCACTGGCTGTGTTTATGGGATCAGTCGGTGTTTCAGAAACTGGGCTGTGTTTCTGGGATCAGACCATGTTGCAGACTCTCGGCTTTGTTTATGGGATCAGATGGTGTTTCAGACACTGGGCTGTGTTTATGGGATCAGATGGTTTTTCAGAAACTGGGTTGTGTTTATGGGATCAGTTGGTGTTTCAGGCACAGGGCTGTGTTCATGGGTTCAGATGGTTTTGCAGACACTGGGCTGTGGTTATGGGATCATTTTGTGTTTCAGACACTGGGCTGTGTTTATAGGATCAGACAGTGTTTCAGACACTGGGCTGTGTTTATGGGATCAGACAGTGTTTCAGACACTGGGCTGTGTTTATAGGATCAGACAGTGTTTCAGACACTGGGCTGTGTTTATGGAATCAGACAGTGTTTCAGACACTGGGCTGTGTTTATGGGATCAGACGGTGTTTCAGACACTGGGCTGTGTTTATGGGATCAGACGGTGTTGCAGACAGTGGACTGTGTTTATGTGATCAGACCGTGTTTCAGACACTGGACTGTGTTTCTGGGATCAGTTGGTGTTTCAGACACTGGGCTGTATTTATGGGATCAGATGGTTTTGCAGACACTGGGCTGTGGTTATGGGATCATTTTGTGTTTCATCACTGGGCTGTGTTTATAGGATCAGACAGTGTTTCAGACACTGGGCTGTGTTTATGGGATCCGACAGTGTTTCAGACACTGGGCTGTGTTTATGGGATCAGACAGTGTTTCAGACACTGGGCTGTGTTTATGGGATCAGACGGTGTTGCAGACACTGGGTTGTGTTTATGGGATCAGATGGTGTTTGAGAGACTGGGCTGTGTTTATGGGATCAGACGGTGTTTCCGACACTGGGCTGTGTTTATGTGATCAGATGGTGTTTCAGACACTGGGCTGTGTTTCTGGGATCAATTGGTGTTTCAGACACTGGGCTGTGTTTATGGGTTCAGACGGTGTTTCAGACACTGGGCTGTGTTTATGGGATCAGACCGTGTTTCAGACACTGGGTTGTGTTTATGGGATCAGTCGGTATTTCAGTCACTGGCTATGTTTATGGGATCAGTCGGTGTTTCAGAAACTGGGCTGTGTTTCTGGGATCCGACCATGTTGCAGACTCTGGGGTGTGTTTATGGGATCAGATGGTGTTTCAGACACTGGGCTGTGTTTATGGGATCAGATGGTTTTGCAGACACTGGGCTGTGTTTATGGGATCAGATGGTGTTTCAGACACTGAGCTGTGTTTCTAGGATCAGACAGTGTTTCAGACACTGGGCTGTGTTTGTGGGATCAGACGGTGTTTAAGAAACTGGGCTGTGTTTATGGGATCAGACGGTGTTTCGGACACTGGGCTGTATTGATGGGATCAGACAGTGTTTCGGAAACTGGATTTTGTTTATGGGATCAGTTGGTTTTTCAGACACTGGGCTGTGTTTATGGGATCAGACAGTGTTTCAGACACTGGGTTGTGTTTATGGGATCAGTCGGTATTTCAGACACTGGCTGTGTTTATAGGATCAGTCGGTGTTTCAGAAACTGGGCTGCGTTTCTGGGATCAGACTGTGTTTCAGAAACTGGGCTGTGTTTATTGGATCTGACGATGTTTCAGACACTGGGCTGTGTTTATGGAATGAGATGGTGTTGCAGACACTGGGTTGTGTTTCTGTGATCAGACGGAGTTTCAGACACTGGGCTGTGTTTATGAGATCAGACGGTGATGCAGACACTAGGCTGTGTTTATGGGATCAGATGGCTTTTGAGACACTGGGCTGTGTTTATGGGATCAGATGGTTTTTGAGACACTGGGCTGTGTTTCTGGGAGCAGATGGTGTTTCAGGCACGGTGCTGTGTTTATGGGATCAAACTGTGTTGCAGACACTGGACTGTGTTTATGGGATCAGACGGTGTTTCAGGCACTGGGCTGTGTTTATTGGATCAGACTATGTTGCAGACACTGGACTGTGTTTTGGGGATGAGATGGTGTTTCAGACACTGAGCGGCGTTTATGGGATCAGACGGTGTTTCCGACAATGGGCTCTTTGTTTGATATCAGACGGTGTTTCAGACACTGGGCTGTGTTTATGGAATGAGATGGTGTTTCAGAAACTGGGCTGTGTTTATGGGATCAGACGGTGTTTCGGAAACTGCGCTGTGTTTATAGGATCAGACGATGTTTCAGATACTGGGCTGTGTTTATGGAATGAGATCGTGTTGCAGACACTGGGTTGCCTTTCTGGGATCAAACGGAGTTTCAGACAATGGGCTGTGTTTATGGAATGAGATGGTGTTGCAGACACTGGGTTGCGTTTCTGGGATCAAACGGAGTTTCAGACACTGGGCTGTGTTTATGGGATCAGACCGTGTTGCGGACACTGGGCTGTGTTTCTGGGATCAAGACAGTGTTTCAGACACTGGGCTGTGTTTATGGGATCAGACGGTGTTTCAGACACTGGGCTGTGTTTATGGGATCAGACGGTGTTTCAGACACTAGGCTGTGTTTCTGGGATCAAGACAGTGTTTCAGACACTGGGCTGTGTTTATGGGATCAGACCGTGTTGCGGACACTGGGCTGTGTTTATGGGATCAGACGGTGTTTCAGACACTGGGCTGTGTTTATTGAATCAGACCGTGTTTCAGACACTGGGCTGCGTTGATGCGATGAGATTGTTTTGTTGGATCAGCGCGTTTGCACAGCTTTAGGTTGTGTTTATGTTTCTCGGCTGTGTTTATTTGATTGTTTATTTGATTAAGGAATAACACTGTCCTTTCAATTGCAGCGGAAACCTCAGAATGGCTGAAGCATGTCTGAAGTCTCTGAAATATATGCTGTTCGTGTTCAACTTATTATTTTGGGTAAGTGCAGGTTCCTATGGGATCAGTTGATAGGACAAAGTATGATCCACCATGAACCCAGTATCAATGATGAAGAGCTCTTGCAAAGGAGCAGGAGGTCATCAGGTTTTGACATGGTCAGGCTGATCTTCCTGAAGCCATTCTCCTGCTTACCACACCCCTGATTCCCTGCTCCAGACCTGAATGTATCTCATGTTTGGGTAGAAAGTTTCAAAGATTCACAACCAATAATCAAATTTCTGCTCATCTCAGTCCGTCATCTCGAAGCTGTGTTCTCGATTCCCCAGTCAAGGGAAACAACTCCCCTCGGCCGACCTTGTCAAATGAGTGGGCAAACTCTCTGCCGGTTGGAGTCATACCTAGCGCATCAGAGAATAGTTGTGGTTGTTGGAGATCAGTCATCTCTGTCGGAGTTCTTCAAGGGTAGTGTCTTAGATCCAACCATCTTCGGCTGCTTCATCAATGAAGGAATGTTCCATAGATCATAAGAAACAGGAACAGTAACAGATCATTGGGTCCCTAAAGCTTGCTTCATCATTCAACAAGATCACAGCTGACCCAACGCTCATTACATTCACTTTCCTGCCCTTTCCCTTGATTCGCGGACTGACCAAGAATCTCTCTATCTCAGCCTTAAACATAAATAAGGGCTCTCTTCCCCGTGAGCTCTCCATGGCAAGGAATTCCAAAGACTCACAACCTCATGAGAAAAGAAATTCATCCTCACCTCAGTCTAAGATTGGTGTAACCGTGATTCAAACGGTGCTCTCTGGTCCTAGACTCTCCCAAGAGGGAAAACATCCTCTCAACATTGACCCTGTCAAACTCTTTAAGAATCCTATGTATTTTGATGAGATCACCTCTTAATTCTTTTTAATAATCACATCATACTCAGCACCATTTGTGATTCCACAGAATGCAGCTTCGATTTGAAAAATGGAAAGTAACATTTGTACACCACAAATGTTCATCGGCAACAACAGAGAATTTAATGGTTGCCCTATAACATTGAATGGTGTTATGGTCACCAAAATCCCCATTATCAATATTCGAGAAGTTGCCATTGACCAGAAACTCAGCAGGACTGTCCATATGAACACAACAGGAGCAGCTCTGAGGCTGGGAATACAGCCGTGAGAATTCACCCCCTGACCCCAAGCAACTGTTTATCATCTACAGGGCACAAATCAGGAGAATTAGATTAGATTAGATTAGATTACTTACAGTGTGGAAACAGGCCCTTCAGCCCAACAAGTCCACACCGCCCCGCCGAAGCGCAACCCACCCATACCCCTACCCCGACATTTACCCCTTTCCTAACACTACGGGCAATTTAGCATGGCCAATTCACCTAACCTGCACATCTTTGGACTGTGGGAGGAAACCGGAGCACCCGGAGGAAACCCACGCAGACACGGGGAGAACGTGCAAACTCCACACAGTCAGTCGCCTGAGGCGGGAATTGAACCCGGGTCTCTGGCGCTGTGAGGCAGCAGTGCTAACCACTGTGCCACCGTGCCGCCCAAATGGGTTGGAAGAGACAGAAAATTGTAGTTGGAGGGGATTTGATGGGAAAGGGAGGGGGGACGTTTGGAGTGTATATTATGCAAGTTCATTTGTGATGGGTTGGGGGCAGGGGCCAGTTTTGTAGCTAGCTAGGAATTAGAACAGGTTTTAATTTCTCTAACTCTTTCTGGCTAGTTATTACATTATGTACGCCTGAACCCTCTGGAGTTTCTGACTCCATCTCAGAGTTGGGGATATTTTCAGGGGTTTCCAGAAGCTGGGTAAATGCCCAGTTGAAGAAGCTGCATTAGCATATTGACATGGATCAAAAGGTCTATTGGATAGGGTAAGGTATGAATGATGATGGGACTGTTTGAGGAGGTGAGTTAGCTAACCCCTAGTGTAAATGACATTGTATGCACTCATCTCTTTCAGATCGGTGGATGTGCTATCATGGGATTTGGCATCTACCTGCTGACCCTGAATAACTTTGGAGCTTTGCTGTCTAGCCTACCGTCCCTCTCCATCGCCAACTCCCTGATCGTCGTGGGAACTATCACCATGGTGGTGGCTTTTCTGGGCTGCATGGGAGCTATCAAAGAAAACAAATGCCTGCTACTGTCAGTAAGTTTTGCCTGTATCTCCAGTCAGATTGACTCACTAAAGATTAACATAGAACAGAAAACATTACAGAACAGTACAGGCCCTTCGGCCCTCAGTGTTGCACTGATCTGTGGAACCAATCTAAAGCCCATCTAACCTACACTATTCCATTCTCATCCATATGCCTATCCAATGACAATTTAAATGCCCTTAAAGGGGCGGCACGGTGGCACAGTGGTTAGCACTGCTGCCTCACAGCGCCAGAGACTGGGTTCATTTCCCGCCTCAGGCGACTCTCTGTGTGGAGTTTGCACATTCTCCCCGTGTCTGCGTGGGTTTCCTCCGGGTGCTCCGGTTTCCTCCCACAGTCCAAAGATGTGCAGGTCGGGTGAATTGGCCATGCTAAATTGCCCGTAGTGTTAGGTAAGGGGTAAATGTAGGGGTATGAGTGGGTTGCGCTTCGGCGGGGCGGTGTGGACTTGTTGGGCCAAAGGGCCTGTTTCCACACTGTAAGTAATCTAATCTAATCTAATCTAAAGTTGGCGAGTCTACAACTGTTTGCAGGCAGTGCATTCCACACTCTACTATTACAAACCCAGCTAAGTTAAAAAGCTGGGGTGGGGGCTGGGGTTGGAGCTGGGCAATGGGTTGGTTGTGGGTCTTTGGGTTGGGGGTGGTAGATAGTGGTGGGAGTGGGGAATGGGGACAGGAGATTGGGAAGGGGGATCCAGGAGCATGGGATGAGGAATAAGGGATGGAGAGGGGGATGTGGCGGTGGGGATGGGGAATAGGAGTGGGAGTCAGGGTGTGGTGGTGGGGGGATGGGGAATGGGGTTGAGGCTAAGGGATGGGGACTGGGGTTTGGGGAATGGGGACGGGGAGGGGTATCTGGGGGTGGAGGATAGGGAAAAGGGGTCGGGGAGGGGGATGTGGGAGTGGGGATGGGGAATAGGAGTGGGGATTAGGGGGTAGTGGTGGGGGAATGGGGTGGGGTTTGGAGGCAGGGGGAATGGGGAAGGGGTGGCGACGGATGGGATAGAGTTGCCAGTAGCAGGCTCACTCAGAGACAGAGAGACGTGTTCATGATTTAATCCTGCCCTTTTTGTTTTACTTTGAAGTCTGTGTTTTGTACCAGAGCAAGCAATAAGGAACAATAACAAAACACAGAGTAGAAAGGGAACAATCAGATCAACAACAAGCATAAACATTTCAAACAGAGAAAATGTAAATAAATCCTTGCATTTTTCACAAGAGCTTTAAAGCCAATGAGAACCTTTTGAAGTTGCAGTCACTGTTCTAGCAGCTATCACTTTGTCAATAACAGCTCCCACAGACAGCAAGGCTAATTAAACAACCAGATATCGAATCAGTTTGATTGAAGGTTAAAGATGGTCCACAATCGGGGCTGACATTTCACTTGAAGGAAGAATGGGACGGTCAGAGGTGCCGAAATGATGCTCCTCATTGTCTGCCCTCTCAGGTGGCAGGCAGAGACTTCGCCATGTTCAGAGACACAGTAAGGGAGGTCTCCCTGCTACTCTATACCTGACTGTTAATGGGAAAGCACAGCAGGTCAGGCAGCATCCAAGGAGCTGGAAAATCGCCGTTTTGGGCAGGAGCCCTTCCTCAGGAACACGCCCGAACCGTCGATTCACCTGCTCCTCGGATGCTGCCTGACCTGCTGTGCTTTTCCAGCACCACTCTGATCTGGACTCTGATTTCCAGCATCTGCAGTGCCTAACTGACTGCTTACCTCAATGAGGTTTGGGCACCTCACTGCTTGCAAATTGCTGCGACATTTCTGGCAACAACTTGGAAATGGTAGCACGGTGACAGTGTCACTGGGCTAATGCTCTGGGGACAACGGTTCAAATCAATATGGCAACCGGTAAAAGTTCCATTCAATTCAAGCACTTGGAATTAAAAGCTGCTCTCAGCGATGGTGACCTCAAAACTACCATTGATTTTTGTTAAAAACCCATCTGGGTTCACAAAAGTCCTTTAAGGAAGGAGATCTGCCATCCTTACCTGGTCTGACCTACACGTGACTCCAGACCCACAGCAATGTCGCTGATTCTTCATCAGGGATCGGTAGTAAATGTCTGATTGGCCAGCGATGGCCAGATCCCGTGAAAGTACGATGGAAGTGTTTGCTCCTCAAGGAAATCCCGTATTCACCGTAAAATCACTGGAGTGCCCCTGAGGTCAGGAAAGCTATGGTAGAGACAAAGGTTATTTTTTCTTTCTACTGATTGAAAGGGACAGTTTTATTCTTTCTTTCAGGCATTGTCCTCTTGAGATCCAAACAGTTGGTGGGTGGCAATCCTCTTGGTACCTTCAGTCCACTGGCATCTTACCCACCTGGCTATTCTCGGTATCAGATTCTAGACAGTCACTGTCACAGCTGGAACTGGCTCACAGCTGGAAGTCCAGTGACAGGATCATTTGGATAGCCTCTGCGTATAGCTGCTGCTAGTTCCCAAATGTCCGACACCACAGTCAGAGGACGTCACGGTCATGGTGTTAGAGCCTTAAACAACAACAATTTCCCCCAACCCTTCCTCCTAGACAACATGAACACAAAATCATATAATGGACTTCAACCACACATTTCACCTCCTGGTACAAAGTTCTCTACATGAACATAATTGTCTTGAAAATTGATCAAGGTGGGAAATCGAGGATATTTAGCTGTTCAGTTCCTCCAGTTCATTTTAATCTGTTACTGTCTGGACAATTTGGGACAGCACGGTGGCTCAGTGGTTAGCACTGCTACCTCACAGCGCCAGGAACCCGGGTTTGATTCCAGCCTCGGGCGACTGACTGTGTGGAGTTTGCATGTTCTCCCCGTGTCCGTTCTCCTCTGGGTGCTCTGGTTTCCTCCCACAGTCCAAAGATGTGCAGGTTAGGGTGAATTGGCCATGCTAAATTACCCGTAGTGTTCAGGGATGTGTCGGTTAGGTGCATTAGTTAGGGGTAAATGTAGAGTGGTAGGGGAAAGGGTCTGAGTAGGTTACTCTTCAGAGGGTTGGTCTGGACGTGTTGGGCCATATGTTTCCACACTGCAATGATTCTATGACTAATTTTGCCCACCTCACAGGAATCATTTGCATCAATTTAATTTTAGCTTCAAACTGACTGCTCACCTTGTTCCTAAATTTAGTGACTCCTATTGGTGTGAGAGGAATATTTCCTGCCACTCATGGGCTTGTTTCTCTTTCCTCTCTCTAGTTCTTCATATTGCTCCTCCTGATTCTTCTGATTGAAGTCGTAGTTGCCATCATTGTCTTTTTCTACGAACAGCAGGTAGGTCTGATAACTAAAAACCAAAAGAACGACAGATGCTGTAAATCAGAAACACTAAAACAAAATGGCTGGAAAAGCTCAGTCGGTCTGGCAGCACCTGTGGAGAGAAATTGGAGTGACTGATTGGGTTAGAATGGGATCCAACAGGTTCTGTACAGGCTCCAGTGGTACAACAGACTCTTCACCTCAGTGTCTTTTTTAATCACCACTGCAGTTAAACTCCTCTCACTAAGTTGGATCCTCATCTTCCTTTGGAACTTGGTACATTAAATGTAAAATAAGGATGGGGGGTCAGGTGATTTGTTGTTTCTGCATGGTGTGGGAGCTGGTGGACCCCTTTGTGGTTCCCAGTGACCATATCTGTGGTAAATGTTGGTTGCTGGCAGAACTCCGGCTCAGAGTCAATGAGCTGGAGTCTGAGCTTCAAACATTGTGATACATCATGGAGGGGGAGAGTTACCTAGATGCTGTGTACCTGGAGATAGTCACACCCCCGAGACTAACCGACTCGAATTCGGACAGTGATCAGGAACAGGAAGAGGTGGCTGTGACAGAGACAGGTAGAGGGATCTGGGAAGTAGAGTTGCAAGACCCTCAGCCCCTGTCCTTGTCCAACAGGTTCCCTGTGTGGATGGGTATGGGGAGTGACCACAGCACTGTGGTGCAGGGAGCCAGCCAAGTAGGGGAAGAGAGGAGAAATTTTGTTGCAATTGGAGATAGTCTAGTTAAGGGCATCGACACTGTTCTCTGTGACCAGGATCGAGAGTCCCGAAGGCAGGGTTGTCTGCCTGGTGCTCGGGTTCGGGATATCTCATCAGGGCTGCAGAGGAACGTGGAGTGGGAGGGGAAAGATCCCGTGGTCATGGTCCATGAAGGTACCAATGACACAGATAAAACTAGGGCAGAGGTTCAGCTAAGGGAGCATGAACCTAGTTAGAGACAAAGAAACTGCAGATGCTGGAATCCAAGGTAAACCTGCCAGCAAACCCTCCCTCACCTCCATCCAAGGCCCCAAGATCCTTCCAGGTGAGACAGAGGTTCACCTGCCTCTCCTTCAACCTAGTTGACTGTATCTGGTGCTCCCAATGTGGTCTTCTCTACAACGGGGAGACCAAACGTAAAGTTAGCAAATGTTTCGCTGAGCATCTCAGCTGGATCCACAAGGACCGACTGGACCACCCAGTCACCACCCATTTCAATTCCTCTTCCCACTCCCTTTCCAACATGACCATCCTTGGCCTCTTCCAATGCCACAACAAATCCAACCAAAAATTGAAGGAACAATACCTCAGCTTCTGCCTGGGCAGCCTACATCCTGGAAGACTCAAAATTGAGTTCTCCAATTTCAAATAACCTCCCTCCCCACCCTCTCCCCCTCCCTTCCACTGGTCCCAGCCACCAACCAGATTCATTCCTCCCTTTAACCAACCAGGTCATACCCTCTCCCTGTCTTCACCTATCCCCACTTCACCACCCTACCCCCACCTCCCCCTTTATCTGCAGCTTCCCCCCTTAACACCCACTCCCAGTCCTGAAGAAGAGACACACCCAAAACATTGATCTCTCCACCTCCTGATGCTGCCTGCCTTGCTGTGTTCTTCCAGCCTCCTGCCTGTTGACCAAGGGAATATGAACAGGTAGGAGCTAAATTAAAAATCAGAACTACAAAGGTAATAATGTCTGGATTACGACCTGAGCCATGAGCTAATTGGCACAGGGTCAATAAGATTAAGCAGATAAATGCAGAATTCAAAGATTGGTGTGGGAGAAATGGGTTTGAATTAATGGGACATTGACACCAGTACTGGGGAAGAAGGGACCTGTTCTGATGGGGTGGACTTCATCTAAACCGTACTCGGACCAGCGTCCTGGCCAATCACATAACTAGTGCTGTAGATAGGGGTTTAAACTAAATGGGGAGGGGGGGTGGGGGGCAGGTGGAAGGGGGTCACTTATAGGGGAAATTAGAAAATCTGAATTAAAGGAGAAGGTAAGAGTGCAGAACTCAGGAGAGGTTCTTAAAATCTCCAGAACAGACACAAGTAGGACAGAGTGTACGGAAAGGGTTAGCAATCAAATTACAAGCACATTGGACAAATGAATGACAATGAGAAGAGAGATGGAGAGCTGAAGGTGTTGTATCTGAATGCACGCAGTAGAAGGAATAAGGTAAATCAGCTGATGGCACAGATTGAAATTGGCAGGTGTGACATGATGGACATCACGGAGATGTGGCTGCAAGGGGATCAGGATTGGGAGCTGGATATCCAAGGATATACATCCTATCGGAAACATAGGCAGGTGGGCAGAGGGGGTGGGGTCGCCTTAATAGTAAGAAATGAAATTAAATCAGTCATAAGAAACGAAGTAGGGTCAGATGGTGTAGAATCTGTGTGGGTAGGATAAGGAACCACAAAGGTAATAAAACCATAGTTGGAGTTATGCGTAGGCCTCCAAATGGGGGTGGATGTGGGGCACAAAATACACCAGGAGATAGAAAAAGTGTGTAGGAAAGGCAAAGTGACGGTGCTCATGGGGGATTTCCATATACAGGGGGACTGGGAAAGTCAGGTACATAGTGGTTTGTAAGAAAAAGAATTTGTGGAATGTCTATGAGACAACAAGTTGCCGCTCAGGAGGCACCGAGTAAAATAAGGGCCCATGGTATCAGAGGCAAGGTGCTATAATGTATAGAAGCTTGGCTGTCTGACAGGAAGCAGAGAGTGGGGATGAAAGGGTCCTTTTCAGGTGGCAGCTGGTGACAAGTGATGTTCCACAAGGCTGAGTGTTGGGACCACAGCTTTTCAGTTTATACATGATTGACCTGGATGTAGGAACTGAGGGTATTCTGGCTAAGTTTGTAAATGGTACAAAGATAGGTAGCATTAAGAAAGCAGGGAGGCTGCAGAAGGATTTGGACAGGTTAGGAGAGTGGGCAAAGAAGGGGCAGATGGAATACAATGGGGAAAACTGTGAAGTCTTGCACTTTGGTATGAAGAATAGAGTCTTGGACTATTTTCTAAATGGGGAGAAAATTCCAAATTCTGAAGCACAAAGAGACTTGGGAGTTCGAGTCCAGGATTCTTTCCAGGTAAATTTGCAGGTTGGGTTGGTAGTTAGGAAGGCAAAATGTCAGCAGCGCTTCACCTGAGGCTCACTGAAGATGTTACCTAGGATGGTGCCGAAATGTCTGAAAACGAATCTTCCAGCTCAGTGAGCAAATCTACATCCAAAACCTCAACCTGAGCTACAAAGCTTCTCAAAATTCGTTAAGGTGTTTCCATTGGCAGGAGAGACTATGACCCAAGGGCACAACCTTTAAGTATAGGAAAGACCTTTCAAAACGGAAATAGGGAGAAAGGTCTTCAGCCAGAGAGTGGGTAATCTATGGAATTCATTGCCACAGAAGGCTGTAGAGGCCAGGTCATCGAGAATGTTTAAGACTGATATCAAGAGGTTCTTGATTGTCAAGCGGATCAAGGGTTTTTAGGAGAAAGTGGGAGAATGGGGTTGAGAAACTTGTCAGAACTGAAAATGTGTTGCTGGAAAAGCGCAGCAGGTCAGGCAGCATCCAAGGAGCAGGAGAATCGACGTTTCAGGCATGAGCCCTTCTTCAGGAATCCCCGAAACATCGACTCTCCTGCTCATTGGATGCTGCCTGACCTGCTGTGCTTTTCCAGCAACACATTTTTCAGCTCTGATCTCCAGCATCTGCAGTCCTCACTTTCTCCTGAGAAACTTGATTGAATGGTGGAGCAGATTCGATAGGCTGAATGGCCTAATTTCTGTTCTAATGGCCTTATATATTGGGTTTTGGAGTCTTAACCATGTTTCTGGTCAGTAATGACCACCTTGGTCTGACACACATCAGTCCACAATAATTCAGGCCTTGGACACAGCCCCATTGGGTTCAGGATTTGGTGTTGGGTTGACAGGGCTGCTCATGCTCTGGGTCAGGGATGGGATGAGGCTGAGCACCTAGGCCAGGAGCAGCACCAAGGCCCAATATTCCCCTGGCTGGAAGGCAGGAGAAGGGGAGGGCACAGAGGGAAGCTGTGAGCTGATCAGATAGGAAAATCCAGCCCAGGCCAGTGGCAGGAGAGAGAGTACTGGCAGGAGGGGAGAACTGACTGAGGCATAAAGATGGGAGAGAGTGATCTGAGAGGGAGGGCAAAATGAAAAGATGTGAAGAGAGCAAATGGAAACGATTGGCTCAAATTGCCAGTGAAAGCCAAACAGCACACACAAATGGACGAAGGAAACACATACATTACATCGGGTACTAACGAAAAATAATGAAGATGGTAATAGCTTTTTAATGAAGGGTATTAGGGAAGAGCCAAGAGGAAAGAACAGGAATTTGGGAATAGTGTAACCTTGCATTGGGTGGCTGCGGTCAGTGTGAAGTGATGTTAACGATTTGGAGGCAGATGTGGGGCAACAAGAGTGATCTTCAGGAGTTCTTTGAAAGATATAGTCTTCCTCTTTCTCTCCCCTCTCCCTCTACCTCCTCATCCTCCCTCACCCCTACCCTTTCCCTCCCCTTCTCCTTCCCCCTCCCTTTCTACGTTCACCTCAGTTGAAGATCACAGGTGATTAATAGGTGAAAAAAATACAAAGGATCAAGTCTCAGGGGAGTTATTAGTGATATATGTTTCAGGAGATCTGCCTGGCGATAGGTAACCATTCCGGGTCCAGACCAATTAACCCAGACATGATCATAGAGAGAGGGAAAGCCCCGGTCTCTTCACTGTGTTTCTGTGTTTGACTTGCAGATAAACACTTACATCGAAAATGACATGAAAAAGGCCCTGAAGAAAGAAAATAACACGGGGATTGTGGAAGCTTGGAATCAAATCCAGGAAAAGGTAACTTCTAGGTGCCATGAATCTGCCCTTTATATTCTTGGAAACACCGGTGACTGCTCTGAACATGTTTCTGTGGTGGCATAGTGGCTCAGTGGTTAACTGCTGCCTCCCAGCGCCAGGAACCGGGCTTCAATTCCACCCTCAGGTGACTGACTGTGTGGAGTTTGCACATTCTCCCTGTGTCTGTGTGGATTTCCTCCCACAATCCAAAGATGTGCAGGTCAGGTGGATTGCCAAACTAAATTGCCCATGGTGTCCAGGGATGTGTGCATTTGCCATGGGAAAGGCAAGGCTTTGGAGATGGAGTGAGTCTAGGTGGGATGCTCTTCTGAGGGTCAATGTGGATTCTATGGGCTGATTGGCCTGCTTCCACACTGTAGAGATTCAGTGATTTGGAATTGAAGAAAATGGCTGCCAATTTCTTGCCTCACACAGCACAAGATTAAGCATTGGAGGTCTTTGCAGATGGCTGACTGAATCACGGGCCATTCATGCAGTTGGGAGGACAATGGCAGGCTTTCCCCCAGGAGGGTGAGTCTTCACTGAGAACTGAGGCCTATGGATTGTTTACTCAGCAGCACAACTGGGAGGGCAGTGGCTGCTGTTGGAATGACAGCCACTGGAGGCCCAAAGCCTGGCCAGCCATGATGGGAGTGTTTCTGCAGAGTGGATGGGTTTGAGGCAGTGAGAGATATTGGGAGGGGTCAGCCACAACAGTGTGGGTGTGGCTTGCAGCTGTTCCCCTCTTACCCCATGCTGTGGTCCTCAGTCAGGCACTGACATCTGATGAGGGACCCTGTCCACAGACAGCAACTGGCCCTCTCACAGGTTTCTTGTCAAGCTCTAGGTGTGACAACGTCTGGGTGAGGCCCATTGAACTGAACACCAATTATTCACTAAAGGGTAGCAGTTGGCAGTTGAGCAGGAAGACACTGGGGTGCTCAATAGCTGCCCTAGTCAACTCCAAACACACAATGAAGGGGGGCAGGTGTGGTGATCGGAACCAGGGTCAGATAGATCTTATTGATTGTGGGATCCTTGATTGTGGTTGTTAACCTGGGTCAATGAGGGAGCCCTGTCTGACCGAGAAAAACAGAAGATTCAGACAGTCTCCTGATTCTGAGGACTGGCTCTGAGCTGGCCGGTCAGAGCCCATGTATTGTGCACATGTGAATAAAGGGTGACTTGGTGATAGGATACTTTTCTCTGTGCAGTTATTTAGCAGAAGAGTCGATTTGGGGCTTTCTCTCAAGTCAGAGCAGAAAACCTTGGGGAATCCAGGAAGATGTTCATCCTTGAGGTTTACCATAGGCTTGGTGGGCCAAAAGGCCTATTCTTGTGCTGTGATGTTCCTTGTTCTTTGCTGCCATCAATGTGCCATATGACTCAAAGTATGCAGTGCTATTGTTAGGAATGTTGTGTAGTCACCACAGAACCTTCAGATGGTCTCTGACTTTGGCCATTAGTGAAGGAAATCTGCCATTGCCTTCCAGGCCTGTTTGGGACTCCAGTTCCTTGAAAACATCTTTTTCTTTCAAATTGCAAAAATATACCTTCTCCATAAAAAAAAGTCTTTATTTACAATCACAGGTACAAGAGCAGTTCTGGACAGTCTTCGTGTAGCAAGAAAAAAAGCATTGTAATTTGACAGGGAGGAGTGAGGACTGCAGATGCTGGAGAGTCAGAGTTGAAAAGTGTGGTGCTGGGAAAGTACAGCAGGTTAGACAGCATTCGAGGAACAGGAGAGTCAATGTTTCAGGCATAAGCCCTTCATTTCTAACTCACCAGGACACTCTTCATGTACATTGAGGTAACAAGGGTCATAGAGTCATAGAAATGTACAGCACAGAAACAGAACCTTCGATCTAATGTGACCATGTAGACCAGATATCCTGAATTAATCTAGTCTGATTTGCCAGCATTTGGCACATATCCCTCTCAAACCCCTTCTATCCATATACCCATCTAGATGCCTCTTAAATGTTGTAATTGTACCAGCCATCTGGTACCATCTGTAGGGAAAGAAAGAGTTATTGACCTGGAATGGTAACTGGTTCTGCTATTGTGAGAAACTTGATGCTCATTGTAATGTGGTAACATTGTTCTTCCTTTGTTTCATCTTAGTTGCTTTGCTGTGGTGTTGCTAACTATACCGACTGGGGAAACTCTGTCCCTGAATCATGCTGTAAGAAGAAATCGCAACCTTGCAACTCTCAAAACTATTTCTTAAAGGTGAGGAGAACAAATGCACAAAATTGTTTGCATTTGGGTTATCTGTGTGTAACTATACATGTGTGCGCACACGCATTTGTACGTGTGTGTCTGTGTGTGCATATCTGTGTTTACTGTATACGTATGTATCTGTCTACATAATTGAATGTGGATATATGTCTGTGTATATGTATCTGTATTTGTGTGTACATGTGCTTGTTTGTAAACGTATCTGTGTGTGTGTGTGTGTGTGTCTTTGTGTTGGTGTGTTTGTATAGAGTCATAGAGATGTACAACATGGAAACAGACCCTTCGGTCCAACCCGTCCATGCCGCCCAGATATCCCAACCCAATCTAGTCCCACCTGCCAGCACCTGGCCCATATCCCTCCAAACCCTTCCTATTCATATACCCATCCAAATGCCTCTTAAATGTTGCAGTTGTACCAGCCTCCACCACTTCCTCTGGCAGCTCATTCCATACACGTACCACCCTCTGCATAAAAAGGTTGCCCCTTAGGTCTCTTTTATATCTTTCCCCTCTCACCCTAAACCTATGCCCTCTAGTTCTGGACTCCCCTACACCAGGAAAAAGACTTTGTCTATTTATCCTATCCATGCCCCTTACAATTTTATAAACCTCTATAAGGTCACCCCTCAGCCTCCGATGCTCCAGGGAAAACAGCCCCAGCCTGTTCAGCCTCTCCCTGTAGCTCAGATCCTCCAACCCTGGCAACATCCTTGTAAATCTTTTCTGAACCCTTTCAAGTTTCACAACATCTTTCTGATAGGAAGGAGACCAGAATTGCATGCAGTATTCCAACAGAGGCCTAACCAATGTCCTGTACAGCCGCAACATGACCTCCCAACTCCTGTACTCAATACTCTGACCAATAAAGGAAAGCATACCAAACACCTTCTTCACTATCCTATCTACCTGCGACTCCAATTTCAAGGAGCTATGAACCTGCATTCCAAGGTCTCTTTGTTCAGCAATACTCCCTAGGACCTGACCATAAAATGTATACGTCCTGCTAAGATTTGCTTTCCCAAAATGCAGCACCTCGCATTTATCTGAATTAAACTCCATCTGCCACTTCTCAGCCCATTGGCCCATCTGGTCCAGATACTGTTGTAATCTGAGGTAACCCTCTTTGCTGTCCACTACACCTCCAATTTTGGTGTCATCTGCAAACTTACTAACTGTACCTCTTATGCTCACATCCAAATCATTTATGTAAGTGACAAAAAGTAGAGGACCCAGCACCGATCCTTGTGGCACTCCACTGGTCATAGGCCTCCAGTCTGAAAAACAACCCTCCACCACCACCCTCTGTTTTCTACCTTTGAGCCAGTTCTGTATCCAAATGGCTAGTTCTCCCTGTATTCCGTGAGGTCTAACTTTGCTAAGCAGTCTCCCATGGGGAACCTTGTCGAACGTCTTACTGAAGTCCATATAGATCACATCTACTGCTCTGCCCTCATTAATCCTCTTTGTTACTTCCTCAAAAAACTCAGTCAAGTTTGTGAGACATGATTTCCCACGCACAAAGCCATGTTGACTATCCCTAATCAGTCCTTGCCTTTCCAAATACACGTACATCCTGTCCCTCAGGATTCCCTCCAACAACTTGCCCACGACCGACATCAGGCTCACCGGTCTATAGTTCCCTGGCTTGTCCTTACCGCCCTTCTTAAACAGTGGCACCACGTTTGCCAAACTCCAGTCTTCCGGCACCTCACTTGTGACTATCGATGATACAAATATCTCAGCAAGAGGCCCAGCAATCACTGTCTGCATGTTGGTGTGTTTGTGTGTGTCTATTTGTGTGTTTGTCTTGATGTATTTCTGTGTCTGTGTCTGTCTGTTGGTGTATTTGTATGCCTCTCGGTCAGTGTATTTGTGTTCTGTCTGTCTGTCTGGTGTGTCTTTTTGTTGTGCATGTGAGTGTCTGCCTATTGGTGTGTTTATGTATGTGTGTCGATGTGTTTGTATGTCTGTTCTTGTGTTTATATCTGTCTGTCTGTCTGTTGCCCGTCTGTCTGTTGCCCGTCTGTCTGGTGCCTGTCTGTCTGGTGCCTGTCTGTTGGTGTCTCTCTGGTGCCTGTCTGTTGGTGCCTGTCTGTTGGTGTCTAGCTGTTGGTGTCTAGCTGTTGGTGTCTAGCTGTTGGTGTCTGTCTGGTGTCTGCTGGTGTCTCTCTGTTGGTATCTGTCTGTCTCCATGTGCTTATTGCAGAATCCCATGCATTCTGCAGGGTTTTCACTTGCTTTACTGAGAAACAGGTTCTGAAATTTGTGTGTGTATGCTTTCCAGGGTTGCTACAGCTTGATCCGAAACTGGTTTGATAATAACTTTTTATTTATTGGAATTGCCACCATCTGTGTTTCAATTATCCAGGTCAGTACTTTACATAAATTCATCAGACATTGTTGCATTCTAACATTCCAACAGTGAAAGCATCACTCTGAGACCATTCTGAAGGAATGCCACAGATAACTTTCGTATGCTACTTTCAATTTTAAAGAATACTCTCAAGGATTCTAAGTTGAACATTTGAGTTCTGAATGCCTCTCTGTATCAAAAATAATTTCTCCGAACCCTTCCTATCCTTCAGTAATGTAACTATTGCTAGAGTGATGGCTTTAAACAAAATTGTGTGGGGCAGAGAGAAGGTTCATGTGAGGGGCGATTTGTAAAGTTAAGCAGAATGTACAAGGTAATTGGGCAGGGTAGTGATACAGGCACTGGTAGCTAGAACATGACAGGAAGGGACACAATGAGCAGCACACCAGTAAATTCGATCAGATAGGGAAATGGATTTAAAAAAAAGACAGAATTAAAGGCTTTTTATCCAAATGCTCTCACCATGCATAACAAGATGGCGCCCCACGTTGGGCGCCTTCATTTAGGACAGCATGGTGGCTCAGTGGTTAGCACTGCTGCCTCCCAGCACCAAGAATCACGTTCGATTCCAATCTCGAGTGACTGTCTGTGTGGATTCTGCATGAGTTTCCGCTGGGTGCTCCGGTTTCCTCCCACCGTCCAAAGATTTGCAGGCTAGGTGAATTGGCCAAGATAATTGCCCATAGTGTTCAGGGAGATGTAGGCTAGGTGCATTAGTCAGGTGAAATGTAGAGTAATAGGGTAGGGGAATGGGTCTGGGTGAGATATACATCAGAGGGTCAGTGAGGACTTGTTGAGCCAAATGGCCTGTTTCCACACTGTAGGGGTTCTATGATCTCTACAAGATAAATGAATTGATAGCAGTGATTTTAACATTTGAGTATGGTATGAAAGTAAATACAGAGTCAGGGCTGCAAGGTGACCAGGGGTGGGACCTGAAATTTCAAGGGTATTTGATATTTTGGAAGGGTAGCGGGAAAGGAAAAGAAGGTGAGATTTCCAATAGTTTTGATCAGTACAATGGTGATCTTGATTTTGTAGATCTGGTTGTGGAATCCACTTGGGGAGAGATGAGAAATAGCAGAGGAAAGAAGTCACTGGTTGAAATGGATGATAGGTGCCACCCAGAGGGACAAGCTGTAGATTGAGAATATTGGTGGCTTGCTGAAACATTGCAGAGTGACTTCACCCTTACATTGTTTAAACAAATCAAATTTGCTTGGAGGATGATTTTGTGGCTACTTGGGACACTTTATTCGACTAATAGATCCTTTGATGCACCAAGAAGCAGGTTATTTTAAAGCCTGTAATGCATAATGAGACAGAATTAATTAAAGACTTCACATTAAAGGATTCTTCTGGGAAGGATGATCAAACATTCAGCTTCACAATGAGAGATGTAGGTCCATAACTAGTGCCTTATGCCCAGGCACAATCACAGGGGTATGAAGCAAGTTGGCTAAAGTGGACTGGGTGAACAGGTTAAAAGCCAGAACAACTATTTTGTGACTTATCTCACCCTGGGAGACTCAGAAAACATCTCAAGAGAGGTGGTAAAAGGGAGAAAGGAAATTAAAAAGTCTCCATCAAGGGAGAAGTACTTGGCCAGCTAATGAGACTAAACAGTAAAAAGACCTCTGGACTTGCTGGTCTTAATCCTAAAGTCTTAAAGGAATTAGCTACAGAAACAGTGGCCTTATATTTATGAAAAGTCCCAGTGAATTGGAAAAATGTGAAACCATTCAAGAAAGGAGGAAGACTGAAAGCAGGAAACTAACAGTTGGTTATCCTAGAATCCCTACATCATGGAAACAGGCCCTTCGGCCCAACAAGTCTATCCCAACCCTCCAAAGAGCATCCCACCCAAACCTATTCCCCTACATTTACTCTGACCAATACAGCTAACTTACACACTATAGGCATGGCCAATTCACCTGACCTGCAAATCTTTGGATTGTGGGAGGAAACTGGAGCACCCGAAGGAAACCCACACAGACACGAGGAGAACGTGCAAACTCCACACAGACAGTTGCCTGAGGCTGGAATCGAACCTGGGTCCCTGACACAGTGAGGCAGCAGTGCTAACCACCAAACCACTGTGCTGCTCATCCTCATGTCTGTCATTGGGAAATTTCAATTTTCAAACATCAATGGACAATCAGCATGGTTTTGTGAAAGGGAACTGATGTTTGACAAAATAATTATGATTCTTTTGAGATTGTATCTAGCAGGGTAGACAAAGTGGAACCGATAGACGCGGTGCATCTTGATCTCCAAAAGCATGTCAAAAAGGTGCCACATTTAAAAAAAAAATTCAAGATAAGAACATATGTTTTTTGGGAGGTATATTGCTGTGAATAGAGGTCTAGCTGGCAAATGGAAAGCCCAGAGTTAGGCCAAATGTATCAGTTTAAACTTGGCAAACTGTCTATAGTGGTATGTCACAGAGATCAATGCTGGCACCTCATCAGTTTATAATCTATGTTAATGACCTGGAATTACAGTATTGTAGCCAAATTTTCTGATGATGCAAAGGTAGGTGGGAAAATAAGTTGCTAGGATGGTGCAAAGAAATATACGTTAGGTGAGTAGGCCAAAATTTGGCAGATGGAGTACATTGTGGGAAAATGTGAGTTTCTCCATTTTAGCAGGAAGCATAGAATATCAAAATATTATTCAAATAGAAAGAGAGAGAGAGGCTGCAGAATGCAGACGGACAGACAAAGGTGGGTGTCCCTGAACATGAATCACAGTCTATCAGATGGTAGGTTCTGTAAGTACCTAGAGAATGGCAGGTAGGTACAGTTGTTGCACAGATCAGTTGTGAGCTAACTGCATAGTAGGACTGAGTCCCAATGAGAACTATACCTTTAAGATAGGGGGGTGGTGTGGGACGGAAAGTGAAAGTGAACAGTACAAAATCTGGCAATTGAAAGGGTGGTGACCTCTGATGAAGGTTAGTGTCTGAGGTGTGCTTTCTGTGACCAGGGATTGGAAAATACTGACATTTAGCTTTTCCTGCCTTCAGGTACTCGGAATGTCATTTGCCATGACCATATATTGCCAGATCTGTAACAACTACAAGTCCTATGAAAATTGACCTGATTCCATAGATCTGGAAGAGGAAAATCCATCCTGTGGAATTGTAAATGTATCTGCAATCGTAGGTTCTGTTCTTCTGAAGACAGAGACTTTTCTCATTTCTTGTTGCTGTCTATTACTAGATGGTATGAGTTTTAACTGTATAAACTGGATCAATCTAAGTTGCCAACGCCTCACCTCTGGTACATCTACAGTTCCTCTCATGGCTCTCCTTTTGGACTTCAGTGGCTCCTCTGCAAAGTGTCAACCTTTGCCTTATCATTCTGTTTGTTGGGAAACTTTGTGGTTTAATCATCCTGCATCTCACTCTCTCTCAGGGTAATGGGCAGAGTCTCTCTGTCTTGGCTCTTATGTCTATCAATCCAAAAGCATAACAGTATGCAGAATTACACAGGATATTCCTTATGGTAACAAGCCATTAGAACTGAGCAGACCAGCAGGTCAGTATTTATGTCCCATTTAAGCCTCCTCCTTCTCCCCTAAATCTAACGCTATTCCTTTCGCACTTATGTCATGACATAGATTTTTCTTATAATCCTTTCATGCCCTTCACCCACAACTTGAGGGAGCAACTTCCAAATTCTAAGCATTCAAACCAGTGAAGGTGTTTTGCCCAAATTCTGTTTTAAATTTATAGGTAACTATAACTCCTAATCCCAGTCTTACCCACAAGTGGAAACATTTTCTCTATGCCTATCCCCCCAAATCCTTCCATCACCTTAAACACTATGGTCGGCCACCCCTCAATCTTTCTTTTCTAAAGAATAGAAACCCCAGCCTAATCAATACTTCCTGATCATAACCTCTCAGTTCTGATATCATTGATGCAATTTTTTATTCCACCTTCTCCAAGTAGTTTCATCCTTTGGATCATGTGGAGACCTGAAGTGTTCTCATCACACGGAATGTGATCTACCTACAGTTTTATACAAGCTTAATGTAATTTTGTTTTCCAATCTGCCAGTACTGGATCTCAGTGTTTGATTTGCATATTTATTAACTTGTCTCACTACTTTTAATGATTTTTGTAATCCCTCCCTTATTTAAATGTTTATTATCCTTAGATCATAAGGTTCTTACCAAAATGGATGATCTCTTGCTCCTTGATGTTGTATTGAAATTTACTAGCTCTGCCTGGTGGCTTGTCCCCCTGAGATTGGAGTGATGTACTCATTATCATTTAGACTTTCCTGGGCCCACACTTGGCTCTGGACCGCACATGAATTCACCACATGACCGTCTTGAAAATGAAAACTATTATTTTGGGCAAAACAGACAACGAACTGTGCCAATGAACGAAGAGAATGAATGGTATCACCAACTGGCTACTACATTTGCCAATGGTTCCATCACCTTCTGAAGGAGCTCATAGGCTGTAGGTGCTCTGGGAGTACCTGTGGAGGTGAGAATCATCAGATGAATTTCTGCTGTCCTTCAATCTGGAGGTCAGTTGTCACTGATTGCTTTCATACCAATATTTGGTATGTGTGCAAGCTCTTTGTACATACCCACTTGTGCACACATGCCCTGGCTGTGTCTTGTTCATAGCCTGTGCAGGACACTGGCTCAAACTGGACCAGCTTGTAGACTGTATGAAAAAACATGAAGGGCTCTCCTAGCATTCCTGGACTGAAAGATTGATCTCCTTGAATCCCAGGAGACAAATCACACAACCATTTAATGTCTCTGAAATGTTTCACATAAAGAGTTACTAAAATCTTGGAGATGGAGAAAGGGATGGTTGATAAGATGTGCAATTGGAATTTCTTTTATTCATTCAGGGGACGTGAATGGACATAGGTGAGCCAGCATTTCTTGCCCATCCCTAGAAGGTGGGGGTGAGCTGCCTTCTTGAACCGCTGCAGTCCATTTGCTGTTGGTAGACCCACAATGTCCTTAGGGAATTCTAGGAATTTGGAACCAGTGGAGGGTCAGAAATACAGCTCACCAGAGTTGGCAACTCTCTTCTAGACACCTTGAAAGCGTAAGAATCTGCCACTTCCCTCTGGACCGCCCTGCACTTACTTATACAAATATTGGGTTCGCATTTCCTGATCCTTCAGACTTAATTCAACTCAGTCATTAATAGTGACATGCTGAAAATAATTCTCATTGGTTGAATATTAGAAACTCCAACAAAATATCTCACAGTGCAATATAAGAAGAGGGAAAGTGACACATTTAGTCACCACTAGGAGGTACTGAAGCATACAGCTCCAACTATGGTATGTCCTACAGCAGTGAAAAACTAAATAACTGAGAGTCAATAGACTGAGAAGGGCCAGGCTGTTACTTCTCAGTCAACTACATGTCTCCAGTGTCATAATGTAATTGATGCTTAGCACTAGAAGGATTTATTTTAAGGGGCTGAATGACCTTTTCTCATCTTTGACTGTTCTTGCTTTGTAAGTGTAAATTATGCCAAGTAAATTGAGGCTTTAAGATCTACCATAACTATAATACTGCAGATTATTAGGAAGAGTTGAGCCGTGATTCCAAATTGCCTTGGGAATGTGTAAGTGATTGCTGACATAATGTGACCACAGAGCCGGTTACAACCCATTAATATTAAAAATGTTAATGCTACACTTCCAAAGACTGCGTGTGCACATTTTAATGTCCCAATAGGGCTTTAGTATTGAAATATGGTTTCAGAATAAGTTTGAGCCACCTCATTGACATGTTAGATCAATTTGAGAAGACAATACAATGATAATCACAAATTTAAATAACTGTCTTCAATTGTTAATACAAGTAAGGCAGAAAGTGTTACAGGTAGGAGCTCAAATGTTTAGAGATCAATGATCAATCCAGTCCTGAAACATCTTTTCCTTTGGACTTTGTTTCTCTATCCAATGAATTGTTCTGTACAGACGTCTTAGATGCTGCCAATGGACACGCCACTATTCCTGACCAGAATGGAAATGATTTGATCGTTTGCTCATCAATCAGAGCTGTAAACTTTTATGCTTGTAATTGATATTTTGTAACTGTTCTTTATCCATTGCAATTCATTGGAGGTATCACTATGTTTTTAAAAAGTGTATTTCCTGCATTGTCTGTCACAGCTTTCTGCACTGGAGATTATTTTCAAATAAACTGTGTAGACTGTTTGTTGGATATACTATTTAAACAATAGGCCCTTAATGCCAAGTAAATAAACTTTTTTTCTTCCCTATAAATAGTCTGTTTTATGTGAGTCCTGTTATACGTCCAAACCTACCTCCGACTCACTGTTGGATGCAATAGTGGCAATAGATAAATGGAGAAAATCATGGGAAATGGATCATCGGGGCAGAAATCGGGGCAAGCAGAAATTGTGGGGATTGTTGTAGCTATTGGCATAAATAATGGGGAATGAACAGTCAAACAAAAATGAGGAATTTTAGAAAATTATTCCCAGCGAAGGATTAAATCCTATTAATTTCTCCAGTACTAAGTGACAACAAAATCTCTGGAGATCTGACAACCCCCGTTGAGGATTTGAAAAGAGAAAGTTGCAGAAATAGTGGATACATTGGTTTTCAGCTTCAAGGATTCCTGAGACTCTTGAACAATTGCATAAATATATATACCATGATTTAAGAAGAGAGGAAAGGATAAAAGCAATTAGCTTGAGATCAGTGTCCAGCAAAATGCTAGGATCTATACCAGGGGCATGACAATAGAGCACTTTGGAAAGTAATAACGTAATTGCAATGACACCACAGAGGCTGGTATCCTGTCACCAAGTCACCCTCTATTTACCCGGTGAGAAGCCTTGATACTGACCCAGCTCCCTCAGAGCCACCTCACAGAGTGAGCAGAACCCCTGACAATCCTCTTTATATCTGTCAGCCAAGGCTCCCTGATTGAACCAGATTAGCAGGCCCAATCAGGGAACTCATATTAGAGTCATAGAGTCATAGAGATGTACAGCATGGAAGCAGACCCTTCGGTCCAACTTGTCCATGCCTACCAGATATCCCAACCCAATCTAGTCCCACTTGTCAGCACCCGGCCCATATTCTATGAGCATCCAAGGAGCAGAAAAACCGACGTTTCGGGCAAAAGCTCTTAATCAGGAATAGAGGCAGGGTGCCTGCAGAGTGGAGAGATAAATGAGAGGAGGGTGGGGGTGGGGAGAAAGTAGCATAGAGTACAATAGGTGAGTGGGGGAGGGGATGAAGGTGATAGGTCAGGGAGGAGGGTGGAGTGGATAGATGGAAAGGAAGATAGGCAGGTAGGACAGGTCAAGGTTGAAGAGCTTCAGGGCAGAGATGACGACCTGGGGATTGGAGTGAGAGAGAGACTCACTGAGATTCTTGCAGAGAGAGGAGGAAAACTTCAAGGCAGACATCCTTGCAAGAGGATTCGCAGTAGGGTTAAAATCAAACAGGTAAAAACAAGGACTGCTGATGCTGGAAACCAGAGTCTAGATTAGAGTGGTGCTGGAAAAGCACAACAGGTCAGGCAGATATCTTGTTTTCACCTGGTTGATTTTAACCCTCCTCATCTGCATTTTGCATGTTTTGTTTCGCCATCGACGCTTGATTCTTTTCTCTAAAACGTATATGAAAGGGAAAGCTCTTCAGCAGGAGACCCAGAGCAGCAGCAGCAAGGTTCGCAAACGCAGTGTGGCTGCACGGCTGGTGTAGCCCGGAATGGGACAGTCTCTCTGGGGGATGGTGTGGTGTAGTGCAGCGTGGAGGGGGGCACTCTCTCTGGGGGATGGTGTGGACTGGTGTAGCCCGGAGTGGGACACTCTCTCTGGGGGATGGTATGGGCTGGTGTGGCCCGGAGTGGGACACTCTCTCTGGGGGATGGTGTGGGATGGTGTAGCCGGGAGTGGGACACTCTCTCTGGGGGATGGTGTGGGCTGGTGTAGTCTGAAGTGGTCAGAGTCTTGGTGGCATGGCATGGGTTGCAGAGCACCGAGCAGGACACTCTTTGTGTTGGCATAACTTGGGCTGGAAAGCCTGGAAGGTTTCTCTGATAGCAGCATGGCATGGGCTGGACAGCACAGAGTGAGACTCTGCCGCAGTTGTGAAGGAATGGTTGGACTCTCTTTCAGTTATTATTTTTTATTTTATGAATGGCTCTTATGTGCATGTGACGGTACACCCTCTCCACTGTAATTACTGAAAGTGACAATAAAGGATATTTAAATTCCTGATTTCTGCCTCTATTTTTGCCCATAAGGCAAGTGGTAATGGGTGGCCCTATCAGAATCATGGAATTGCTTCCTGGTCACCATTTAAGGTCGCCGTGCCTCCTGCGATAATCCCTCGACCTTCATGAAAAGCCTCCGGGTATTGAGTTTGGACTTCACAAAGGCAGCCATTTTCGAATCAAAAACTATTGACCCAGTCTTGGTGAATTTTTCTCAACCAATTTCACCCCATTCAGCTTGGACCCGCATCTTTTACTACAGTCAGTGGTAACTGAACCAACTGCTTCTTATATGATACCAGAACTGAAGTCATACCCTTAATCTGTAAAGATTCCCTGGCGTAGTTCTCATTGCAGCCGAGGTCTTGTGTGATCTCAAGGCTTGTAACCCAGAACAAATTTTGGTAAAAACTAGTTCTGTGATCACTGAAACGGCCGAACTAGTATTGAACATAATTAGAACCGCGTGATCATTTAACCAGACATTTATCTTGATTGCTTCTGATTTGGATGTTGCTAAGCAACGTAGCTGTCCCGAACCAGATAATAGTGGTCTTCCCAGGGTGTGCACTCTCCTGGATACTGGCCTCGGCTTTCTCTTATTCCATTTAGGTCTAATGGGACTCGTTTGCTCTCTTGAGCCCTCAGCAGCAGACTGCCAGTGGCACGTGAGTTTGGTTTAACCCTTGATGAGACTCTGAGAGACTATTTGGTATGTGGGATTAATGATGTAAACATGCCTATTAGCTGAAGCCCAACTAGGCTTCAAACAGGCATTGCGGCTGGCTTTATCGTTTAAACGTGCAGCAAGTGGAGCGTATGGGTTGCGGGATATTCTGACAGAAGTGGACACCCTTGCCCAGCTGACTGACCTTGGGGGATACCACTGGAGTAAAGGCAATTCCATCGCCTCACTCAGGACACATCCTGAACCGAGGGACTCTCGGTCAGCCCACAACAAAACAATGGCAGCTCGGATCCTGAAGGAAAATTTAACAGGTTGGCCAAGGCTTGGGTTTGTTTTGGGGATTTGTTGTGGGCTGACCGAGAGTCCCTCAGTTCAGGATATGTCCTGAGTGAGGCGATGGAATTGCCTTTACTCCAGTGGTATCCCCTCAGCTCAGTCAGCCGGGCGAGGGTGTCTATTCTATCAGAATATCCTGCAACTCATATGTTTCATTTGCTGCATTTTCTAATGATAAAGCCAGCCGTAGTGCCTCGTTGGGCTTCAGCTACTAAGCGTGCTTCCATCATTAAACCCACATGCCAAACAGTCTCTCAGAATCTCACTCAGGGATAAACTAAAGTGACATGCCACAGGCAGTCATCCTAACCGAGTCAAAAATCCCGAGATGGAATCCCCTGGATCTCAAATCAATGAAGAAAACCAACAGTGTCTCAGAATTAGAGGAGGCTTGGGGCCTTAATATTCCTGACCTAAATCCATCAATTGTTCCAAGATTGTTGGTGTCTAGTGTCTCAGGGAAAGTTAGGCTTCTAATAACCAAACAAGCTACATATCCACAAGCTGTCAGGAGAATGACTCATTGCTTTTCATCTGCCCCAGTGTCCTTTGCCCAGAAAAAAAAATACATTCTTCCCACATGCTGGGCCCAGTCTTTGATGGCAGGATTGATTGAGTCAAGTTTCCCAAATAACGGCATGATGACAGAAATGTTTACTTCAACTCAAAGATGACTGTTATGAGTGAATTTCTTCAGGAGCGTACTGGTTTTGCTTACTGCCACTGAGATAACTCCAGGGGCCAGTATCCCGTCACCATGTCACCCTTTATTTACACATGGAGAGTCTTCGACGCCAATTCAGCTCCCTCAGAGCCACCTCTCAGAGTGGAAGGGATGCCTGACATTCCTGTTTATTTTTTTTTATTTTTTTAAATTTTTTTTCTCTTTTTGTGAGACACAGTGAAAGACACAGAGTGCACAAATCTTTATTCAATTTCCACCACCAGGAAGATAGGAAAAACACCCAAGTGGCCAGTGACAAGCACTGCCCTTCACATCAAAGGGCAATGCTGTGTGATCAAAAACAGTGAAGGGGAGGGTAGGGACTAAATCAAAATAGAGTTGGAGGGAGAAATGATGCACTCCACTCCCTGCGGCGCCCACCTCTCCCTGAACAACTCCAGGGTGTTGGTGGACACCGCGTGCTCCTTCTCCAAGGACACCCGGGCTCTAACGTAACCCCGGAAGAGAGGCAGGCAGTCGGCCCTAACGACCCCCTCCACGGCCCACTGCCTGGACCTGTTGATGGCCAGTTTGGTCAGGCCCAGGAGCAGATCCACAGGGAGGTCTTCGGATCTGCCCTCCTTCCTCCGTACAGGGTGCCCGAAGATCAGGAGCGTGGGACTGAAGTGCAGCCAGAAACCGAGGAGAAAGTTTTTGAGAAAATCAAAAAGGGAGTGCAAACGCCCACACCCAATATATACATGGTCCACGGACTCCACAGCGCCACAGAACAAGCAGTTGGGCTGGGAGTCCGTGAACCACCGCAATCTGCGGTTGCAGAGACTGCTGCGTGCAGCACCCTCCACCCCAGATCCCCGAGAGAAAGGGGGAGGACTCCCGCGTAGAGAGCCCTCCACTGGGGATCCCCACCGCCCGGTGGCAAATGGGCACGCCAAGGCGTGTCCGGACGGTGGGTGAGGGAGAAGAGGTGGACGGTGTGCAGCAGCAGTCGATACAGGGCCTTCCTTTTTATGTCCCTGAAAGTAACAAAATTAAAATTCCGGAGGCGGCTCAGGTTGTGGGGCACAGGTTCCCGCGGGAAGTACGGGACCTTGGGGCCAATGTGGAATTCCGTCTGGGCCGGGGTGAGCGCGGACGGGATCCCACCGCACACCTGAGCGTCCTCCAACTGGTGCACTACGTCGGGTCCGAGCACTGCCGTTTTAAGGCGTCGGATGGCGGTGGCCACATACCGGACGTCTACCGCTGCCCTGCTAGCTATGTCCTGCGGCAGCGTCCAGACATTCCTGTTTATATCTGTCAGCCAGGGCTTCCTGATTGGACCAGATTATCAGCCCCAATCAAGGAACTCATAATTTATCAAGTCTGCCTGCCTTGTTACAATCACTACAAAATTGAAACAGAGTCAATATAAAATTTGCAAATTAGAAATAATGTTTGATTCATTTGTTACAGTTTTTTTGAGGATGTAACTCACAGGATGGATAAGAGGGATCCTGTGGATGCAGAGTATTTGGATTTTCAAAAAGATATTTGATAAGGTGCCACACAAGGGGTTATGTGGAAAAATTGCATTATCTTTTCTGGGCAAATGGCATTGGGACAGATGGGATTACCGGGAATTTGGTGACATCGATTGAGGATTGGTTAATGGACAGAAAATAAAGAATAGGAACATCAGCTAATTTTCAAGTTACTACAGGGATGCCACAAAAATGGGAACTTAAGTCTCAGCTATTTACAACTGATGTTATGATGAGGCTTAATGAAATTGAACCATGTTTCTTGAGGATGGAGAGTCAGGTGGGAAAATAGATGGGGAGCATACAAAGAGTCTGAACAGCTTTATGGTTCTGTGAGGTTAGGTGAGGAGCCCAGAACCAGATAGATAGATTACAATATGGTGGTGACCATTTTAGTGGGAAAAATTAAGGAGAATATTGTTTCATTCTCTGGATGTGGTTGTTGCTGACTAGTCTGGAACTTCCTTTCTTTGACTAATTGGCCTTGAGGAGGCGATGGTGGGCTACCTTCTCTGAGATTACAGCCCAATGGGGCATGTTGCAAGGCTGGGAAATGTTTCCCTTCAGAGGGCCTTGTGTGTTCTTGCAGGATTATGAATGTGAGGCGATGCATTTTGGGAGGACTAACAGGAAAGGGGGGGGGGGGGTGGTGGGGGGTACAGGTTTACTGTTGGGACCCTGGGAAGCACAGCGTTTCAGACGGACCTTGGTGTGCATGTCGATAGGCCCTTGAAGTCAGCAGGTCAAGCGGATAAGATGGTTATGAAGGCACAGGGGATATATGTCAAGGCATCGAATACAAGAGCGCGGAGGGTACATGGAGCTGTATATAACATTCGAGTAGTTGTGCAGTTCTGGTTGTCCCACTATAGGAAGGATGTGATTGCACTGGAGAGGTTGAAGAGGAGATTCGCCAGAATGTACCCTTGGCCAGTGTGATTCAGCTATGAAGAAAGATGAGATAAGCTGGGAATGTTTTCCTTTGAGTGCAGAGGCCTGAGGGGGATCTGACTGAGGTGTACAAAATGCTGAGCGTCACTGATAGAAGGATCAGTAACCAGGGGCATGTGTTTCAAGTAAGGCCTTTAGAATGACTTCAAGGAGATTTTGTCAACCAAGAGAGGGGTTGGTATCTGGCATCTACTGTCTGGATGCAGAAAGCCCCACGGCATTGGAGAAGTACTTCGATGGACTCTTGAAAAGCCATAGCATTGAAGGCCACGGGAAATCTGATGGAAAGTGGGTTTAGAGTAAATGACAGATGCTTGATGATCAGCATGACACAGTAGGCCAAAGGATCTTTTCTCATACTATAAAACTCTGTGACTCGATAAAATAAAGGAAGGCCTGTTAAAGTATTGTGTTGGTGCTGGATCATAGAGCGCTAATACAGAGAGTAATTGTTCGCTGCAAACCGGAGCAAAACACTGGAGAAGCCGAAAAACCTGAAATCCAAAGAGAAAATGCTGGAAATGTTCAGCAGGATGCAGCATCTCTGAGAAGCGGCACAGATTTACATTTTTTAGGCCATTGGAAATGTTGACAAAAAAAATTGCTTCTTGTGGGAAAAGATCTGCTACCCTGTGTACCCATAGTAGGCCCAACACAGAACATAGGAAAGCAAACTTGGCTAAACTACACCAGAAACACCCAGAATGCCTCAGCAGTGACCAAACAGGCTGAACAAATGAAACCAGACAGCACCCGCAGACAAGGGAATACATTTCCCAAAACACACTAACAATACCCAGTCAACACAACTGTCCCAAAGCCCCAGGGAGCAGTCTCATAACACAGCAATACCAAAGCCACACAAAGAACAGGTCAGACCTTGCTCCCAGGGCAGGAACAATGGAAACACCTTACTGTTACAAAAGAGGCATTCTCATCTACCTGCAAAGAGAACTGGAATCTCCTGATCCCATTAAAACTCATTGATTCTGTCAGGATTGTACCGAGAATCAGGATATTCTTCCGATAACTGTTTTTCAATTATCATCATTATAACCGGATTACTCAATTTCCAAACATGTTGTATCTTTCCCCTTTTTAATTAACCTCATTGTACAAGATTCCTCTAAAACCTGGCTTCATCCTCAGCTCGAAGAAGAGAACCCATGATCTACCTGTACAGACTGTCAGTTCTGTGAAAGTCTCGTCAATTTCTTTTCCAGCGATTTGTGCTGTTTTTTTAAATGATCACCCTTGTGCATTCACCATGGCACCCAAGAAGAGCAGGGAAGCAAATAAGAGGAAGAGGAAGTCCGTGAGATTTGCAGTTAAAAGTGTCTTGAATATGTTTATTTTTGGGTCCAGAAACAGATTAATTCACTTTCCATTATTTCTTATGGGGAAAATAGTTTCGGAATCCGAACCTTTTGCAATCAGAACAGCCTCCTGGAATGAATTGAAGTCGGATTCCGAGGCACCACTGTAGCTTGATTCTAATTTAATAATATTTATTATTTTATATGATTTATATTCTCTACATCCTTATTGTCACTCTTAAAATCCTGACAGATCAAGTTCTACTTGTATACTTCTTTCCTAATGTTTGTTAATACTCTGAATGGTTCATCATTTTGTCAAAGACAACATCTGGAATACCACTGTCTATATCTTGCAGTGTCATTGACTTCAGTTTCATAATTGATGAAACATTAAAGATTTCATAATAAATCTTTGTAATATACCTTTATAATACACATTTACAATAGACCTTTACAAAGGACCTTTACAATGGACCTTTATAATAGACATTTATAATAAACCTATACAATAGACCTTTACAATAGACTTTTACAATAGACTTTTACGAAGGACCATTACAATATGCCTTCATAAATAGACCTTTATAATAGATCTTTACAATAGATCTCTATAACACATCTTTACAATAGACGTTGAAAATAGACCTTTACAATAGACCTTTACAATAGACCCTTATAATAGATGTTTATAATAGACCTTTATAATTGACCTGTAAAACAATCCTTTACAATATACCTTTACAATAAACCTTTATAATAGACATTTACAATAGACCTTGACAATATACTGTTACAGTAGAGCTTTATAGTTGACCTTTACAATATACCTTTACAATACATCTTTATAATAGACCTTTACAATAGGTCTTTACACTGCACCTTTACAATTGACCTTTACAATAGACCTTTATAACAGACCTTTACAATATACCTTTATAGTAGACCTTTACAATAGACCCTTATAATAGACATTTACAATAGACCTCTATAATAGACCTTGACAATATACCGTTACAGTAGACCTTAATAATAGATCTTTACAATATACTTTTACAATACATCTTTATAATAGGCCTTCACAATAGGCCTTCACAAGAGGCCTTTACAATAGACCTTTATAATAGACATTTACAATATACCTTTACACTACATCTTTATAATAGACCTTTACAATAGGTCTTTACAATACACCTTTACAATAGACATTTACAATATGCCTATACAATAGACCTTTACAGTAGACCTTTACAACAGACCTTCACAATCGGCCTTTACAATTGACCTTTACAGTAAACCATTATAATAGACCTCTCCAATAGACCTTTACAATAGGCCTTTATAACATACCTTTACAATATACCTTTACAATACACCTTTATAATAGATCGTTATAACATATCTTTACAATTGACCTTGATAATAGACCTTTACAATGTACCTTTACAATATACCTTTACAATAGACCCTTATAATAGACATTTATAATAGACCTATATAATAGACCTTTACAATAGACCTTTACAATACACCTTTACAACAGACCTTTACAATAGATCTTTATAATAGACCTTTATAATAGACCTTTATAACAGACCTCTACAATATAACTTTACAATATACCTTTACAGTATGCCTTTACAATGCACCTTTACAATAAATCTTTATAATAGACCGTTATAATAGACCTTTAAAACAGACCTCTACAATATACATTTACAACATACCTTTACGGTATGCATTTACAATGCACCTTTACAATAGATCTTTGTAATAGACTGAGGTTTTATGTCTCATACTTTAAGCAATGGTTCTTCTTGTATTCTGTCACTGCCAATTTTTGACTTCTTGACTCTGAATTCTGCCTGTCACTTTCCCTTAGCAACTATTAATGTATTGTGACTGAAAACATCATTTATATGAAACTCAACAAAGTATTTGCAGGTTATTAGAGTTTCTGTTATTTTTCAGGTTATAGAACATAGAACATAGAAAAATACAGCGCAGTACAGGCCCTTTGGCCCTCAATGTTGCGCCGATCCAAGCCCACCTAACCTACACTAGCCCAATAACCTCCATATGCTTGTCCAATGCCCGTTTAAATGCCCATAAAGAGGGAGAGTCCACCACTGCTACTGGCAGGGCATTCCATGAACTCACAACCCGCTGAGTAAAAAATCTACCCCTAACATCTGTCCTATACCTTCCACCCCTTAATTTAAAGCTGTGTCCCCTAGTAACAGCTGACTCCATACGTGGAAAAAGGTTCTCACTGTCAACCCTATCTAAACCCCTAATCATCTTGTACACCTCTATCAAATCTCCCCTAAACCTCCTTTTCTCCAATGAGAAAAGTCCCAAGTGCCTCAGCCTTTCCTCATACGATCTTCCTACCAAACCAGGCAACATCCTGGTAAACCTCCTCTGCACCCGTTCCAGTGCCTCCACATCCTTCCTATAGTATGGCGACCAAAACTGTACACAATACTCCAGATGCTGCCACACCAGAGTCTTATACAACTGCAACATGACCTCAGGACTCCGGAACTCAATTCCTCTACCAATAAAGCCCAGTACACCATATGCCTTCCTCACAGCACTATTTACCTGGGTGGCAACTTTCAAAGATCTGTGTACATGGACACCAAGATCCCTCTGCTTATCCACACTACCAAGTAGTCTACCATTAGCCCAGTAATCCATCTTCTTGTTACTCCTACCAAAGTGAATGACTTCACATTTAGCTACATTGAATTCCATTTGCCACCTTATTGCCCAGCTCTACAACTTATCTATATCCCGCTGTAACCTGCCACATCCTTCTTCGCTGTCCACAACTCCACCGACTTTCGTGTCATCCGCAAACTTGCTCACCCAGCCTTCAAGCCCCTCCTCCAGGTCATTTATAAAAATGACAAACAGCAATGGTCCCAAAACAGATCCTTGTGGAACACCGCTAGTAACTGCGCTCCAAGATGCACCTATACCATCAACTACTACCCTCTGTCTCCTTCCAGCCAGCCAATTCCTAATCCAAACCTCTAATGCACCCTCAATGCCATACCTCCGTATACTTCGTAGCTTTTGCATTAGCCTGCCATGGGGTACCTTATCGAACACCTTGCTAAAATCCATATACACCACATCTACTGCTTTACCCTCGTCCACTTCCTTGGTCACCTTCTCAAAGAATTCAATAAGGTTTGTGAGGCACGACCTGCCCTTCACAAAACCATGCTGACTATCCTTGATCACATTATTCCTATCCAGATGTTCATAAATCCTATCCCTTACAATTCTCTCTAAGACTTTGCCCACAACAGAAGTGAGACTCACTGGCCTATAGTTACTCGGGCTGTCCCTGCTCCCCTTCTTGAACAAGGGGACCACATTCGCTATCCTCCAGTCTTCTGACACTATTCCCGTAGACAACGAGGACATAAAAATCAAGGCCAATGGCTCCGCTATCTCCTCCCTAGCTTCCCAGAGGATCCTAGGATAAATGCCATCAGGCCCAGGGGACTTACCTATTTCCATCCTTTCCAGTATTCCCCAGACCTCTTCCCTATGTACCTCAAGGCCATCCATTCTAATCACTTGTGACTCAATATTCACAATAGCAACAGTGTCCTGTTCCTGAGTGAATACTGACAAAAAATATTGATTTAGTGTCTCACCAATCTCCTCCGCCTCCACACACAACTTCCCACTACTATCCTTGACTGGACCGATACCCACCCTAGTCATCCTTTTATTCCTGACATACCTATAGAAAGCCTTTGGGTTTTCCCTAATCCTACCAACTAAGGACTTTTCATGTCCCCTTCTCGCTGCTCTTAGCTCTCTCTTTAGATCCTTCCTGGCTACCTTAAACTCTCAATCGCCCCAACTGAACCTTCACGCCTCATCTTTACATAGGCCGCCCTCTTCCCTTTCACAAGGGATTCCAATTCCTTATTAAACCACGGCTCCCTCACAAGACCCTTTACTCCCTGCCTGACTGGTACATACTAATCAAGGACACCCATTAGCTGTTCCTTGAACAATCTCCACATATCATTTGTGTTCTTCCCTTGAAGCCTATTTTTCCAATCCACGCATCCTAAGTCATGCCTCACCCCATCATAATTTCCCTGCCCCCAGCTATAACTCCTGCCCTGCAGTGCACACTTATCCCTCTCCATCACTAGAGTAAAAGTCACCGAGTTGTGGTCACTGCCCCCCAAGTGCTCACCTACCTCCAAGTCTAACACCTGGCCTGGTTCATTACCTAGAACCAAATCCAGTATGGCCTCACCTCTTGTTGGCCTGTCTACACATTGTGTCAGGAAACCCTCCTTCACACATTGTACAAACACCGACCCATCTAACAAACTCGAGCTATAGCTTTCCCAGTCAATATCTGGGAAGTTAAAGTCCCCCATAACAACCACCCTGCTACTTTCACTCTTCTCCTGAATCATCCTCGCAATACTTTCCTCTAATTCTCTCGGACTATTAGGAGGCCTGTAGAAAACTCCTAACAGGGTGACCTCACCTTTCCTATTTTTAACCTCCGCCCAAACTACCTCAGATGGCAAGTCTTCCTCCATCACCCTTTCTACTGCTGTAATACTATCCTTGACAAGCAACGCCACACCTCCCCCTCTTTTACCCCCATCTCTGACCCTACTAACACATTTAAACCCTGGAACCTGCAACAGCCAATCCTGTCCCTGTTCTACCCACGTCTCTGTAATGGCCACAACATCGAAGTCCCAGGTACCAACCCATGCTGCAAGTTCACCTACCTTATTTCTTATACTTCTGGCATTGAAGTATACACACTTCAAGCCACCTTCCTGTTTACAGGCACCCTCCTTCGAGATCGATGCCATGTTCCTAACCTCCCTCCACTCAAGGTCCTGTACCCTAAAGCTACAGTCCAGGTTCCCATGCCCCTGTAGAGTTAGATTAACACCCCCCCCCCCGCCCCCCCCCAAAAGAGCACTAGCAAACCTCCCCCCAAGGATACTGGTGCCCCTCAGGTTCAGGTGGAGACCATCCTGTTTATAGAGGTCCCACCTTCCCCAGAAAGAACCCCAGTTGTCCAGAAACCGGAATCCCTCCCTCCTGCACCATTCCTGTAGCCACACATTTAACTGTTCTCTCTCCCTATTCCTCGACTCTCTATCACGTGGCACGGGTAACAGACCAGAGACAACAACTCTGTTCGTTCTAGCTTTGAGCTTCCAACCTAGCTCCCTGAAAGCCTGCCTAACATCCTCAGCCCTCTTCCTACCTATGTCGTTGGTGCCAATGTGGACCACGATCTGGGGCTGCTCCCCCTCCCCCTTAAGGACCCGGAAAACACAATCAGAGACATCACGTACCCTTGCACCTGGGAGGCAACATACCAAACGTGAGTCTCTGTCGCCCCCGCAAAACCGTCTATCTGTGCCCCTCACTACTGAGTCCCCAATAACTATCGCTCTACCTTTCACCACCCTTCCCTTCTGAGCAACGGGGACAGGCTCCGTGCCAGAGGCCTGAAGCTCGTTGCTTACCCCTGGTAAGTCATCCCCCCCACAAGTATCCAAAACGGTATACTTGTTCTTGAGGGGAATGACCTCAGGGGGTCCCTGCACTGGCTGCTTCCTCCCACTCCCCCTCACTGTCACCCATCTCTCTATAACCTTCGGAGTAACTACTTCCCTAAAGCTCCGATCTATGACCCCCTCTGCCTCCCGAATGATTCACAGTTCATCCAACTCCAGCTCCAGTTCCCTAATACGGTCTTGGAGGAGCTGGAGATGGGTGCACTTCCCGCAAGTGTAATCAGGAGGGACGCTAATGGCTTCCCTCACCTCATACATGTTGCAAGAGGAACATTGCACTGCCTTCGCTGCCATCCCCCTAAAAGGTAAACTTTAAAAACTAGATCTAAAGAAACAAACAAGCAAAATGCAGCACTTACCTGCTTATCACAACGGGTCTTATTATTAGGTTAGAGGAGGAGGGCGGGTGGGAGGCTCTACCCCTGTAGTGCCTCGGGTTCCTCGCCTGCGCGCTTTTATAAGAAAAAAAACCTTCCCAGGTAAGCTAGCGCGAGACCAGCTTCCGGGTCCACTAGGTGCTTAAAAAAAAACTTTAAATTTTAGCCATTAAAAAAACAATAACTGGACTATACCGTGACTTAAAAAAACACCATCAGACAGCCGTTACCTGCTCCGCTGAGAGAGTGACAGCGTGAGAAAACCAGAAAACTTTGTTTCAGGCTACTTTGTTTCTTTAGTTATTTTTCTCATGTCTTTGGCCTGTTTAATTTTCTTCTTATTTGCCCCCCCCCCCCCCCCACCTCCTCATTTCCTGTGACTTCTGCACAAGTGCAATTTGTGCGTGTGACTATGTTTCACCTTGTGAGTTTAGACTGAGTTTTGGAAGGTTATTTGGCCAGTCACCTGCACAGCTAAGGCTGGTTCCGCTAAGGTCTTTTCTTTTCAGCTCTGCAGCAGTTGTCCTTGGAGATCAGATGGAGTAACTTTCTTACCTCCTTGAGTTCAACCAACTGAACACCTCTAGTTTATCTCAAGCACCACAGTGCTTTAACATGTGTTTTCTTTCAAGGAATTCCATACCATGAGCTGGAGAGGTTTCTGAGGTTTTGACAAGAAATAGACAAGCAAAGACTTGAGGTAGATAAGGTGAAAAAGCGAATGTGGTCAATTAGAGCTCATAAAAGGCCTTCCTCCATAGATCTCTTATAAAGCTTCAATGAATTATGTATAAGTTTGCGGAGAGGCTATTGTTTTACTAAATCTGCATAATCAACATTTAGTTCTAGTATCTGCAAATGTTATATTAACAGTGTGCAACTTGAGGCATTCTGTAAGGACTGACAAACGACAGAATTGCTTTGCTTCTTAGCCTGGCCATGAAAATGTTTTTACTCCAAATTGAGTAAAATTTGGAGTTAACAAAGTCAGGGGATTCCCAAAGAAATGATTTCTTGTAATGAAGCAAGGAACAAAGGATATTAATCTTGCGCTTTCATTTTATGAACTTTGTTGGAGTGTAATAAACTGCTTTGCCAAGCTGTGCTGTTCACGTTGCTAAAGCAAAAGCTGCAGAATTTTCTGCTTTATGTTTTAAGCTTGTGTCTGTTTCCTATTCCTTGTAAACGTTATTTATGTTTAATATTCGTTTCTGTTGGATGGAAGAAGGAAGTGCCAAATTCAATATTGATTATGACAAGGGTGTCACTGATATAAAAACAGAGATCCTGAAGGAACACGGATCTGGGAGCCATTGTGCAGAGTTCTGGAGAACTGTTATGTCAGACATGAAACATTTAACTTTATTTCTCTCTCCAACAAGCTGCCAGACCTGCAATGTTTCTCCAGCGCTTTTGATTTTATCTCATTACTTTGCATTTATTCAAGGATGGCATGATCTGCAATGTAGATGTTTCATACATACTTAAGTTCCCTCTGTACAACTCCCAAAGATACTTTAAATTGGGTAAAGACCAAAGAGTGATTTAGTGAAAGAGAACTAGGAACGAATTAACCTGTGTCAGGGTGTCAGAGGAAGATGAAATTCCAAATGGAGACCTAGAGGATTCAGAACAAACCTCCTCCCTTAAAGAAAGTAAGTGTAGGGCTCAGAAACCTAAACAGGATCAAGGATGTCTCAGAGAAAGTGCAGAATGTTCTCAAACTGGAAAGAGACCAGCAGGAGGTCATTGTACACATTGAAATCAATGACATAAGAAGGGAAAAGGATGAGATTCTGAAGGGAGATTACAGAGAGTTAGGCAGGAATTTTAAAAGGAGGTCCTTGAGAGTAGTAATATCTGGATTACTCCAGGTGCTACGAGCTAGTGAGGGCAGGAATAGGAGGATAGAGCAGATGACTGCTCGGTGGAGGAGCTGGTGTATGGGGAAAGGATTCACATTTTTGGATCATTGGAATCTCTTCTGGGGTAGAAGTGACCTATACAAGAAGAACTGATTGCACCTGAATTGGAAGGGGACTAATGTACTGGCGGGGAGATTTGCTCGAGCTGCTCAGGAGGATTTAAACTAATAAGGGAGGGTGGTGGGACTCAGGGAGACAGTGAGGAAAGAGATCAATCAGAGACTGGTACAGTTGAGAACAGAAGAGAGTCAAACAGTCAGGGCAGGCAGGAACAAAGCAGAGAACAAGGTAGGACTGATAAATCGAGTGATTCCTTGTATAAAGGAAGTAAGAGTATACTTAAGAGGGAAATCAGGAGGGCAAAAAGGGGACATGAGATACCTTTGGCAAATAGGTTAAGGAGAATCCAAAGGGTTGGTACAAATACATTAAGGACAAAAGGGTAACTAGGGAGAGAATAGGGCCCCTCAAAGATCAGCAAGGCGGCCTTTATGTGGAGTCGCAGGAGATGGGGGAGATACTAAATGAGTATTTTGCATCAGTGTTTACTGTGAAAAGGATATGGGAGATATAGCCTGTAGGGAAATAGATAGTGACATCTTGCAAAATATCCATGTTACAGAGGAGGAAGTGCTGGATGTCTTGAAACAGGTAAAGGTGGATAAATCCCCAGGACCTGATCAGGTGTACCCTAGAACTTCAAAGTTTGGTAGAAGATTTGTAGCTCAGGTGCTCGTTGTTGTGGTTCTGTTCGCCGAGCTGGGAATTTGTCTTGCAAACGTTTCGTCCCCTGTCTAGGTGACATCCTCAGTGCTTGGGAGCCTCCTGTGAAGCGCTTCTGTGCTGTTTCCTCCGGCATTTATAGTGGCCTAGAACTCTGTGGGAAGCTAGAGAAGTGATTGCTGGGCCTCTTGCTGAGATATTTGTATCATCGATAATCAGAGGTGAGGTGTCAGAAGACTGGAGGTTGCCTAACATGGTAACACTACCTAAGAAAGATGGTAAGGACAAGCCAGGAAACAATAGACCAGTGAGTCTGAACTCGGTGGTGGGCAAGTTATTGGAGGGAATCCTGAGGGACAGGATGTACATGTATTTGGAAAGGCAAGGGCTGATTCGGAGTAGTCAACATGGCTTTGTGCGTGGGAAATCATGTCTCACAAACTTGATTGAGTTTTTTGAAGAAGTAACAAAGATTGATGAGGGCAGAGCAATAGATGTGATCGATATTAAATTACTTACAGTGTGGAAACAGGCCCTTCGGCCCAACAAGTCCACACTGACCCACCGAAGCACAACCCACCCATACCCCTACATTTACCCCTTCACCTAACACTACGGGCAATTTAGCATGGCCAATTCACCTAACCTGCACATTTTTGGATTGTGAGAGGAAACCGGAGGAAACCCACGCAGACACTGGGAGAATGTGCAAACTCCACACAGTCAGTCGCCTGAGGCAGGAATTGAACCCGAGTCTCTGGCGCTGTGAGGCAGCAGTGCTAACCACTGTGTCACCGTGCCACTTCAGTAAGGCGTTTAACAAGGTTCCCCATGGGAGACTGGTTAGCAGGGTTAGATCTCATGGAATACAGGGAGAGCTAGCCATTTGGATACAAAACTGGCCCAAAGGTAGAAGACAGAGGGTGGTGGTCAGGGGTTGTTTTTCAGACTGAAAAACAAGGATTGGTCCAGAACTAGAGGTTTAGGGTGAGAGAAGAAAGATATAAAAGGGATCTAAGGGGCAACGTTTTCACACAGAGGATGGTGCATGTTTGGAATGAGCTGCCAGAGGAAGTGGTGGAGGCTGGTACAATTGCAACATTTAAGAGGCATCTGGATGGGTATATGAATAGGAAGGGTTTGGAGGGATATGGGCTGGGTGCTGGCAGGTGGGACTAGATTGGGTTGGGATATCTGGTCAGCATGGACAGGTTGGACTGAAGGGTCTGTTTCCGTGCTGTACATCTCTATGACTCTATCACTCTAGTGAAATGCAAGGGGTAAAAAACTTGAAAGAAAGTCACATTCATTCTTAGAATGTGTGGTTTTGGCAAACACTTCTGAGTGACTGGGTCCACAGGGACACATTGTTTTTGATTTAGTTATTGTCACATGTATATTGTTAAAAATACAGTGAAAATTATTGTATAATATGAAAAGTATACATGGTCCACAGGCTCTTTATGTGGGTAGTTAACTCCCCTACAGCATGACCCTTGGTCCAGAGTACTTTTCCACCAGGTTTGGCTGAGCTTGTCTCAAGGAGTTTGCATCAAACAGACAGATTGACAGACAGACATTCGCTTTCTTGGTGAGGGTGTACCTGGAGAACTTTGCAGAATTGGACTTATTACACAAAGATTGACTATTGCTCTTTCTACAAGGTGTGTCATATCTAAGAGTTCACTGTGGCCATTTTCCCTAGTTACAGAAATACCTTTGGACAATGGAGATTACTGACGTTTAAAACTTGGGCTTGTGGTTTCACGTAATTAGCTTGTTGAGAGGATTTTTATAATTACTGACCTTCATCTCTTCATTATTGAGCATCTCACCTTCCTCTTTGCAGCCATTTAATATGATGGGATAATGTGCTGATGAGACTGTTGAGGTCTCTTCATCTGTATCCCATGTACTCGAGTGATGGTGAACAAAGCTGTGCCTGTGACTCTGTGTTAGACAGTGAAGGTCAGTGAAAACTCTTGGGATCTCCAATAGCTGATTCACATTGGACTGGTGAGGTTGTGTCATCTTCCAAGTTCCAGTCACTGTTCCTCATTCCCTAATGCATGGAACTGAAGTTTGTTTTCGATGTGTTGGTGTCAAGTACGTTTGTTGTTTCATGTGGATTGCATGTGGAAGTCAATTATCCCATCACCAACACATATTGTTTTGTAGATTCAGTATTCATAGGAGCTCTGGGGTGACTTGTGGGCCAGATCAGGTGAGGATGGTAAATTTTCTTTCTTAGAGGATATTAGTAAACCAGATGGGTTTTTCCTGAGAATCGACAATGGTTTCATGGTCATCATTAAACTGTTATTTCCAAATTATTATTGAATTCAGATTCCACCATCGTCCACAGTAGGATTTGACAAAGAACATTACCTGGGTCTCTAGATTAATTGTCTAGCAATAATATCACTTGTTGGAGTTGGTTATTGCCTTAACTTATGTGGCATGATGGTTACTCACCACTTGGTAAAAACAATGACTGCAGATGCTGAAAACCAAATACTGGATTAGTGGTGCTGGAAGAGCACAGCAGTTCAGGCAGCACCCAACGAGCAGCGAAATCAACGTTTCAGGCAAAAGCCCTTCATCAGGAATAAAGGCAGTGAGCCTGAAGCATGGAGAGATAAGCTAGAGGAGGATGGGGGTGGGGAGAGAGTAGCATAGAGTACAATGGGTGAGTGGGGGAGGAGATGAAGGTGATAGGTCAAGGAGGAGAGGGTGGAGTGGGTAGGTGGAAAAGGAGATAGGCAGGTCGGACAAGTCCGGACAAGTCAAGGAGACAGTGCTGAGTTGGAAGTTTGGAACTGGGGTGAGGTGGGGGAAGAGGAAATGAGGAAACTGTTGAGGTCCACATTGATGCCCTGGGGTTGAAGTGTTCCAAGGCGGAAGATGAGGCGTTCTTCCTCCAGGCGTCTGGTGGTGAGGGAGCGGCGGTGAAGGAGGCCCAGGACCTCCATGTCCTCGGCAGAGTGGGAGGGGGAGTTGAAATGTTGGGCCACGGGGCGGTGTGGTTGATCTTGGCACCAATCAACCCCACCGCCCTGTGGCCCAACATTTCAAACCCCACCTCCTCAGAAATCAGCTGAGTGAGCCTTTGCTGAACTGCTTCCAGTGCAAGTCTACTCCTCCTTAATACAGTGACCGAACCCCATACATAATGCACTGGGTCTGATCTTACACCGATAGAACTGCAGCAATATCTCCATAAGCGTATACTCCAGTCCCTGTGTAATAAAGACTGATGTGACATTTTATGCCATGTTCCCGTTTATGATTCATTTACAAAGATAGCTCGTTCCATCCTGCCATGTTTTTTGCCCACACATGTCATAAATCTACATTCTTTTGTAGACTATTTATATCCTTGTGGAAACTTACTTCCTCCCCACCAATATATCATCAGCCAATTTACCTTTAATATAAACAGTCTTTTCTTTCAGGACATTAATGCAGATTAAATATTGAGATCCCAACACTGATCCTTGTGGCATTCCATTACTTATGGTTTGCTATGCTAAAAGTGACCCATTTATCTTGATTTCTGTTTCTAGTTAGTTGGTTTACGTGCAATTGTTATGGGTATGTTCACCAAGCTGGGAAGTTGCTTTGCAATCATTTTGTCCCCTTTCTCGATGGCATCCTCAGTGGAGCCTCCTTTGAAGGACTGCTGTACTGTGTTGGTTGGAGTTTATGTGGTTTCCTTCGTTGCTTCTGGCTGCAGGGGGGTTTCAAGTGGTTTGTTGCAGTGGCCGGGTCATGGGTCTAGGTCAATGTGTTTATTGATGGAGTCTGTGGGTGAGTGCCATGTTGCTAGGAATTCTCTAGCTGTCCTCTGTTTGGCTTCTGGATCAGTGATGCTGGAAGAGCACAGCAGTTCAGGCAGCATCCAAGTAGCTTCAAAATCGATGTTTCGGGCAAAAGCCCTTCATCAGGAATAAAGGCAGTGAGCCTGAAGCATGGAGAGATAAGCTAGAGGAGGGTGGGGGTGGGGAGAAAGTAGCATAGAGTACAATGGGTGAGTGGGGGAGGGGATGAAGGTGATAGGTCAAGGAGGAGAGGGTGGAGTGGATAGGTGGAAAAGGAGATAGGCAGGTAGGACAAGTCCGGACAAGTCATGGGGACAGTTACTGAGCTGGAAGTTTAGAACTAGGGTGAGGTGGGGGAAGGGGAAATGAGGAAACTGTTGAAGTAATCTGTAGTCTGTACTGTTTGTCCTGTTTGGGTCCGAACTCTGCTGGTTTAAAGGTGGTCCGGAGTCCGTGTGGGATGAGTTGTTTAGGGAGGCAGGCCCTGAGGAAGCGAATGTGGCTGTGGTAGCGAGTTGTTTCACGACATGGTTGAAGAGCTTCAGGGCAGAGGAAATGACCTGGGAGTTGCAATGGGAGAGGGACTCCCTGAGATTCTTGTAGAGAGAGGAGGAAAACCTCTTCAAGGCAGGCATCCTTGCAAGAGGATTACCTCGTTTTTACCTCTGTTTGGCTTGACCTATTATTGTTGTGTTGTCCCAGTCGAATTTGTGGTCCTTGTCGTCTGTGTGAATACATACTAGGGCTAGATGGTCGTAGCTGAAAATGTGTTGCTGGAAAAGCGCAGCAGGTCAGGCAGCATCCAAGGAGCAGGGGAATCAACGTTTCGGGCATGAGCTCTTCTTCAGGAATGAGGAAAGTGTGTCCAGCAGGCGAAGATAAAAGGTAGGGAGGAGGGACTTGGGGGAGGGGTGTTGGGAATGCGATAGGTGGAAGGAGGTCAAGGTGAGGGTGATAGGCCGGAGTGGGGGTGGGGGCGGAGAGGTCAGGAAGAAGATTGCAGGTTAGGAAGGTGGTGCGGAGTTCGAGGGATTTGACTGAGACAAGGTTGGGGGAGGGGAAATGAGGAAACTGGAGAAATCTGAGTTCATCCCTTGTGGTTGGAGGGTTCCTAGGTGGAAGATGAGGCGTTCTTCCTCCAACCGTCATGTTGCTATGGTCTGGTGATGGAGGAGTCCAAGGACCTGCATGTTCTTGGTGGAGTGGGAGGGGGAGTTGAAGTGTAGAGCCACGGGGTGGTTGGGTTGGTTGGTCCGAGTGTCCCAGAGGTGTACTCTGAAATGTTCCGCAAGTAGGCAGCCTGTCTCCCCAATATAGTGGAGGCCACATCGGGTGCAGCGGATGCAATAAATGATGTGTGTGGAGGTGCAGGTGAACTTGTGGCGGATATGGAAGGATCCCTTGGAGTGAAGTAAGGGGGGAGGTGTGGGTGCCAGTTTTGCATTTCTTGCGGTTGCAGGAGAAGGTGCCGGGAGTGGAGGTTGGGTTGGTGGGGGGTGTGGACCTGACGAGGGAGTCACGGAGGGAGTGTTTTTTTCAGAAAGCTGATAGGGGAGGGGAGGGAAATATATCCCTGGTAGTGGGGTCCGTTTGGAGGTGGCGGAAATGACGGCGGATGATACGCTGTACATGGAGGTTGGTGGGGTGGTAGGTGAGGACCAGTGGGGTTCTGTCCTGGTGGCGGTTGGTGGGACGGGGCTCAAGGGCGGAGGAGTGGGAAGTGGAAGAGATGTGGTGGAGGGCATCGTCGACCACGTCTGGGGGGAAATTGCGGTCTTTGAAGAAGGAGGCCATCTGGGTTGTACGGTATTGGAACTGGTCCTCCTGGGAGCAGATGCGGCGGAGACGAAGGAATTGGGAATATGGGATGGCGTTTTTACAGGGGGCAGGGTGGGAGGAGGTGTAGTCTAGGTAGCTGTGGGAGTCGGTCAGTTTATAGTAAATGTCCGTGTCGATTCGGTTGCTCGAGATAGAAATGGAAAGGTCTAGGAAGGGGAGGGAGGAGTCTGAGACGGTCCAGGTGAATTTGAGGTCGGGGTGGAAGGTGTTGGTAAAGTGGATGAACTGTTCAACCTCCTCGTGGGTGCACAAGGCAGCGCCGATACAGTCATCGATGTAGCGGAGGAAAAGGTGGGGGGTGGTGCCAGTGTAGCTGCGGAAGATGGACTGTCCCACATATCCTACAATGAGGCAGGCATAGCTGGGGCCCATGCGGGTGCCCATGGCTACTCCTTTGGTTTGGAGGAAGTGGGAGGATTGGAAAGAGAAGTTGTTCACGGTAAGGACCAGTTCAGTCAGTCGAAGGAGGGTGTCAGTTGAAGGGTACTGGTTGGTACGGCGGGAAAGGAAGAAGCGGAGGGCTTTGAGTCCTTCGTGATGGGGGATGGAGGTGTACAGGGACTGGATGTCCATGGTGAAGATAAGGCGTTGGGAACCGGGGAAGCGAAAATCATGGAGGAGGTGGAGGGTGTGGGTGGTGCCCCGAACGTAGGTGGGGAGTTCTTGGACTAAGGGGGACAAGGACCGTGTCGAGGTATGCAGAGATGAGTTCGGTGGGGCAGGAGCAGGCTGAGACAATGGGTCGGCCGGGGCAGTCAGGTTTGTGGATTTTGGGCAGGAGGTAGAAACGGGCGGTGTGGGGTTGTGGGACTATGAGGTTGGAGGTGGTGGATGGGTGATGAGGTTATGGGTGGTCTGGGAGATGATGGTTTGGTGGTGGGAGGTGGGGTCATGGTCAAGGGGGCAGTAGGAGAAGGTGTCCGCGAGCTGGCGTTTAGCCTCAGTGGTGTAAAGGTCGGTATGCCAAACTACTACCGCGCCTCCCTTGTCTGCTGGTTCGATAGTGAGGTTGGGGTTGGAATGGAGGGAGTGGAGGGCTGCACGTTCCGAGGGTGAGAGGTTGGAGTGGGTGAGGGGGGTGGAGAAGTTGAGGCGGTTAATGTCGCGGCGGCAGTTGGCTATGAAGAGATCGAGGGCGGGTAAGAGGCCTGCACGGGGTGTCCAGGTGGATGGGGTGTGTTGGAGGCAGGAGAAGGGGTCGTCAGAGGGTGGGTGAGAATCCTGGTTGAAGAAGTAGGCGCGGAGGGGAAGGTGGCGGAAGAATTGTTTAATGTCACGCCGCGTGTTGAACTCATTAATCCGAGAGCGTAGGGGAATGAAGGTGAGGCCTCTGCTGAGAACTGATCTTTCATCCTCAGAGAGGGGTAGTTCTGGAGGGATGGTGAAAACACGGCAGGGCTGGGAGCTAGGACCTGGTGTGGGGCTGGAGCTGGGAGTGGGGGCGGGGACGGAGATCGGCGTGGGGGTGGAGTTGGGCGTGGTGACGGAGATCGGCGTGGGGGCGGAGACACATATGTGGCGTTGTGGTCGTGCTGGTTAGTGATGTCACTGGGGGCAGAATTCTGGGGGGAAATTGTGGTCTTTGAAGAAGGAGGCCATCTGGGTTGTACGGTATTGGAACTGGTCCTCCTGGGAGCAGATGCGGTGGAGACGAAGGAATTGGGAATATGGGATGGTGTTTTTACAGGGGGCAGGGTGGGAGGAGGTGTAGTCTAGGTAGCTGTGGGAGTCGGTCAGTTTATAGTAAATGTCCATGTTGATTCGGTTGCTCGAGATAGAAATGGAAAGGTCTAGGAAGAGGGGGGACATTGCGGTCTTTGAAGAACTCAGCCCCGCCTTCCTAACCTGCAATCTTCTTCCTGACCTCTCCGCCCCCACCCCCACTCCGGCCTATCACCCTCACCTAAACCTCCTTCCACCTATCGCATTTCCAACGCCCCTCCCCCAAGTTCCTCCTCCCTACCTTTTATCTTAACCTGCTGGACACACTTTCCTCATTCCTGAAGAAGGGCTCATGCCCGAAACGTCGATTCTCCTGTTCCTTGGATGCTGCCTGACCTGCTGCGCTTTTCCAGCAACACATTTTCAGCTCTGATCTCCAGCATCTGCAGTCTTCACTTTCTAGTTGTTGTTCCTGATTGCGGATCGCTAATTGTCTGCCTGTTTGTCCTATATAATGTTTCGTTAAACAAACCTTGTTGTGTTATCTATTCAGGGCAATGTTTCAACAGGAGCTCCTATCTTCTGCATAATATTTAATGTGACATCTTATTTAATGCCTCTTAGAAATACAAGTACACTACAACAACTGACTTCCCTTTCTCCATCCAACTTGTCACATCCTCCAGGATTTTGAATGAATTTCTCTTTCACAAAACCGCATTGACTCTGCCTGCCTGTGTTATCTGTATGTCCTGCTCTTACCTGCTTAATAATAGATTCTAGCATTTCTCCATTGACAGACGGTTAGGCTACCTGGTCTGTAGTTGTCTGCTTTCTACTTCCCTCATTTCTTGAAAATGTGACATTTGTACTTTTCTTGTCCGTGGAATATCTCCAGAACCTTGGGAATTTTAGACGATTGCAGCCAACGTGTCGATTATCTCTGCAGACCTTCCTTTTAAGACACTAAAATGCAGGGTATCAGCTCCAGGGGCTAATTGACCTTTAGTTTCAAGTTTCTTTTTTGTCGATTGTTTCTGATTGTTTTAAGTTCTTTTCTCTTTTAATTTTATCATATTCTTGGGCTGTGTCTCCTACTGTGAGGATGGATACAAAACACTTGCTCAATGTCTACCATTTCCTCTTATAAATTCTCCTATCAGACATTCCAAAGAATCAATGCTTTCTTTAACTATTCTTTCCCTTTTTGTGAACTGATTAGCAGTTTTTACTGACTGTTCTATATCTTGATCAGTTTTCCCACATACTCTAATTTTTCCTTTCCTTTAGTCATACAGTGATGGTTTTTGAAAATGTTCTAATGCCCTGGTCTATAACTAACTTTTCAAGCATTGTATGCCTTTTCTTCATTCTTAACTTCCTCACTGAGTCATTGACGTTGCATCTTTACCATGGAGCCTTTTTCCAGATGATATCCAGATCATCAGGGCTAGTGAATTTGTCCCCAAATTTTCACAATTAAAGGATTTATCACAAGCCCTCAGCACTGATGTCTTTACCCAAACTATCAAGACTGACGTATCTGCCCCCAGGCTGGTGTATACACCCCGTGGGTAATCTGGCTGGTTTATACCCACAAGCATTAAGCCTGGTGTATTTACCCTAGATAGTCAGAGTGGGTATATTTACCCCCAGGCTATTAGGGCTGATGTGTTCATCCTTAGACAGGCAGGGCTGGTGTATTTACCCTTAAACAGATAGGGCTGGTGTATTTACCCTTAAACAGATGGGGCTGGTGTATTTACCTCTGGGCTATTAGGGCTGGTGTATTTACCTCTAGAACACACATGGCTGGTGAATTTACCCCCAGGCAATTAGGCCTAGTGAATTTACTCTTAGACAGACAGGCCTGGTGAACTTACCCCCAGGCTATTAGGGCTGGTGTATTTACCCCCAGGCAGTGAGGCCTAGTGAATTTACCCTTAGACAGACAGGTCTGGTGTATTTACCCTTAGACAGACAGGCCTGGTGTATTTACCTCCAGGCTATTAGGGCTGGTGCGTTTATGCCTAGACAGTTCAGGCTGGTGTACTTACCCCAGGTCATTAGGGCTGGTGCATTTACCCCAGTCCATCAGGATTAATGTATTTATCCATCCATCAAAGTTGGTGTAGTTACGTCCACACATCAGAAGGAGTGTATTTACCATCAGGAAGTTCCTTCTGGAATCCTGTCGCTGATTGTTCATTTAGTATTTCACTGACTTTCTGAATGAGGTGAACTTGGGATCTGGGACTGGCCATGTCATTGTCATTCACTTTGTATCTGGTGCTTTCTTTGGTGATGGGATTTGCTGAAGGCTTGAATCCATGGAGAACAGGCTCAGCCGGAAGGTGCTGGTACCCAATACTGGGCAGATTAGCGACTTAGAATTGCAGCCATTGACATGCTGCTGGGTAGAGTAACAAGTGGTCTGGTTGGTATTATTACAGTGCCAACATGATGTCAGCCTGTGTGTTAGGAGGGGCACCCATGACATCATAATCTGCTGTGTCATCAGCAGGTGAGGCCCACAATGTGGCCAGTCAGTACAAAGATGCTCTGAGTTCTTTTGAGGCCGAGATAGGGAAGAGAATCTTCCAAGATGTTCGGAAGTGCTTGATGATTGGGGAAAATGTGGTAAGAACGCGGAACAGTCTGTCACAAGGAGACAAGTGGCTTTGGTGCATGTAATGGAAAGCTGAACAAGCAGATGGGGCGAGAAGGAGGAGTGGAAGCATAATATTGATGAGGTGGGACAGGAGGGCACTCATGTTAGAGCATTAATATTGGCATGTTGGTAAATGGAAGAAAATCAAATTTAATCAGATAAGTGTGAAACGATGCATTTGAGGAGGACAACCAAGGCAAAGAGTTCATGATGAATGATAGGACTCTAGGAAGCCCTGAGGGTCAGAGGGGCCTTGTTGGGTAAGTACAGCACCCCCTTAATGCTTCACAACAGATGGATAGCTTTATTAAGGAAGCAAATGGTATACTTACCTTCATTAGCCAAGGCTCAGAGTTTAAGAGAAGAGAGGTGATGATGGAATTATATGAAAGATTAGCAAGGCCACAACCAGATTGTTGTGTGCAGTTGTGAAATCCATATAGGAGGGATGTGATAGCGCTGGAGAGGGTGTAGAGGAGATTTACCAGGGTGTTGCCTGGGATGGAGAGTTTCAGCTATTTAGAGTGATTAAACAGATTAGGGTTGTCATCTTTAGAGTAAAGGAGACTGAGAGGAGACATGACTGATCTATATAAAATCATGAGAGGCATAGGCTGGTGTAGCCAGGAAAAAAAACACTTTTCCCCTCGATGGAAGGATCAATGACCAGGGAATGATAGATTTAAGGGTAGTGGGCAGAAGGTTTAGAGGAGATGTGAGGAGAAAAATTTTAACCCAGAGGGTGGTGAGAATCTGAAACTTACTGCCTGGAAGGGCGACAGAGGCAGAAACTCTCAAAACATTGAGGAAATATTTAGATGTGCACTTCCAACGCCAAGCTAAGCAAAGCAATGGACCAAGTGCTGGAAGATGGGATGCAAATAGTTAAGTGGTTGTTTTTGACTGGCGTGGATCTGATTGCTTTGAGGTATAGACCTCTATGACTCAATGGCACACTGACCCTTTGCACCAAATGGCTTGTTTCTGTTCGAACTGTCTGTGGTAACGCAATCTACCTTCTGTTTTACAGGATATTCAGGTGGTCAGAGGACTCACAGCTTGAAAAGAAACTCACTGATTCAACCTCTGGAGAGACCCACGATTGGACCAACATTCCTGCTCCCAGAGTGATTAAAACACCCGATGACTATGAGTTACAAAACCCAGTGCGTTCTGTATCACCAGAGATCCTGACTGAGAAGGAAGTGAGAAATACTCTGATGGCCTGGGTGCGGCATAAACTCCACTACAAGAACGAATTGGCTCGGAAGATGGAGATTAAGGAGATCATACCGTCAATAATATTTTACTATGTTCTGGACACTTTTATTGAGCAAAGGGCTTTGAAGTTCTCCTGTCAGCAAAGTCCAATACTTGGAGCTGCACTCCCACCCAACAAGAAATTAAAAGCCTGGGAGGTACAGTGTTTCCCTGTCAAATATTTCCAAGATGAGACCAAGTACTTTCACATGCCCAACAGTGACAAAAAAGGAATGTGTATCAGCTGTTACGGCCGAGGTCTTGTCCTGTGTGCAACGTGCTGGGGTTCTGGCGAAATCACCTGCCAGAAAGCCAGTTCGTCTGAGAGGGGTGGGATGTTGAGTCAGTGTCCAGTGTGCACAGCGAACAACACGACTGACTGTGAGAGATGTGCGGCTATTGGCCACATCCAGTGTCTCCGGTGTGGTGGCATGGGTAAGGTCTGGTACTTCACCAACCTGAAAGTGGAGTACGTGACCCAGCGCCGGGACAAGCTCATCGCTGAAGAGGACTTCCCCACCTCCATCTTGCAGAAGGACCACGGGATGGTTATATATGACCGGACCTCAGAGTTGGTCACTCCCATCAGCACCTGCACCGAGGAGGAAGTCAACTTGGCCTCACAGCTCCTGGTGCAGGAGTCCCACTTCAGCTGGCCTGACTCCCGCATTCTCCAACAGAAACATACTCTCACGGCTATCCCTGTCAATAAGGTGCTCTTCACCTGGGAGGATCTGAGCGGCCGCTTCTGGATCTACGGCACCAAGCGGCAAATTTATTTTAAGAATTATCCCCTGAAGAAATCTTGGTGGCCCTGAATGAGGAAGGGACCAATAACCAGTGCCCTATGTCTCTCACGTCTGCCAAAGGACAATGAGATTGGAAAATACAAGGAAGCACAAAAGGACATCAGTGTGCCTGTGTGTTTGATGTGTCTGCTTTCTGATAGTGAAGGAAAACAAAGCACTTTGATAGGAGTTTGGAATGGATGATGTTAAAACTGTCCAAACTGTGGCTCTCTATAGTCTTCATCCTCTGGTTTGCTGCCTTTGAATTTTACTGGGCCACAGCTTTTGGAAAAGGATGCTCTGAATGGGAGGATTTACAGGGGACTTCCAGGAGTTCAAAGTTTGGGCGAAGATTTGTAGCTCGGGTGCTCGTTGTTGTGGTTGTGTTCGCCGAGCTGGGAATTTGTGTTGCAGATGTTTCGTCCCCTGTCTAGGGGACATCCTCAGTGCTTGGGAGCCTCCTGTGAAGCGCTTCTGTGATCTTTCCTCTGGCATTTATAGTGGTTTGTACCTGCCGCTTCTGCTTCCAATAAGCACATCGACCTGGACCCAATACACCGGCCACTGCAGCGGACAGCTGGAACTGACAACAGGAAGCGGCAGATTCAAACCACTACAAATGCCGAAGGAAACATCACAGAAGCGCTTCACAGGAGGCTCCCAAGCACTGAGGATGTCACCTAGACAGGGGACGAAACGTCTGCCACACAAATTCCCAGCTCGGCGAACAGAACCACAGCGACTTCCAGGAGTGGGCCAAGATTGGGAAGCAAACCGTGAGGTGTCTCCAGAACTGCAGGCAATCCCCAGCAAGATGTTGTTATTGTTCATAGGGAATCCCAAGGCGATTTCAGGGCTGTTTCTCATTTCCCCAGCAACCTGTTTGAACCTGATCTGTCTGTGTACTAGATTTACATTAATCTACATGGGAGCACATGCCTCAGAATGCCCTCAGTATTCAATGGAATAGAGAACACATGCTGGTGTTTTTGTTGTGCCTAGTTAGATTACAGTGCATATAAAATACATACAAAAACAAAGTTCGTAACAGAGGGAGGGATAAATTCAAGGAGCAAGATAAATCAATGGTTTTTTTGTATTTTAACTGTAGTTTCCCTCTCAGTGTATCTGAAGTGTGGCTCCTTACAGAAAGGTCCCCTGTACATTGTCCCAGATCATTAAACTGACAACTTCTCCAAGTCACTCAGAGAAAGGATGAGTAAATATCACCAAACTTCTGCATGTTTCCCAGCTCGGCAGAGGGCTGCCATCCTGATGACAATGGCCTGGACTCTCCAGTGGCAGCACTGGTGAAACTGACAGCGTTGTCACCATGGAAACTGACCGCAATCTCAGGAGTCCGCCCATGGACACAATAATGAGATTATTGTCATACCTCTCCAGAAGGGTGTGCACCTCAGGGCAGTCAATCCAATTGGGGATAACATCAACTCGGACAATGTTAGTCTCAAACACAACAACAACTTATCGTCATACAGCCCGGTTAACTGAGTAAAACATGCCAAGGCTCATAAGCCTCACTGTAAAAATCGTTGAAAATCTATACCGTCTTGACTGAGCATAACAAGGTACTAACTTCATTACCGTCCACTCTCTTCCCAAAAACAGGTCTATCTTGGACCCTCAACTCACTCCAGGCAGAACAGGGAACAAACCTTGTGCTGTTGTCATCAACCTGATCCCCTAACCAGCCATCAGTATGCCATCCCTTCCTCAAAGATTCAGGGACAGGCATTGTGTAGCTGACAGCTAACACTGGTGATGCTAGAGGCTCCAATTTCTCGCCATCACCTGGCTGACCAGATGTCACTTCCCCCCCTTGCCACCAGCCATTGGAAGGATTTATCATGCGATGCTCTACCTGTTGGTAGAGTGCACCTTCACATGAACGCACCTCCATTTGTAATCAAGTCCTGGAGCGAGTCTCAAACCCAAGGATTTAAGTGAAAAATGAAAGGACCAAGTGATTTTAAACTCCTAGTCTAATGTGTGTGAATGTTTCAATGTGATTGCTGGCGTCAAAGCTGCTGCTCGCTGGACTTGTGCCCAGGTAAAGGGGGCAATGCCACCACACAGCTCACTCACTCCTCGTGGACAGATTTCTTCTCTGTTAGAAGGGAAAATCTTCCTTTGATACAGCCCACTAAAGTTCAGCCCAATAAACTCCACTTCCCCTTCACACCACATGATTTCCATAGAATCCCTACAGCAGAAATTGGCCCATCAAGTCTTTCCAAAGAGCATTCCACCCAAACCCATCCCCTTAAATCCTGCATGGCCAATCCAACTAACCTGCACATCTTGAGGCATCTCGTGGCAAGGAAACCAGTGCACCCAGAGGAATCCCACGCAGTCACGGGCAGAATGTGCAAATTCTACATAGACAGTCGCCCGAGACTGGAATTGAATTTGTGTCCCTGGTGATGAGAGGCTGCAGTGCCGTCTCTACTAACAAGCTTTATTCCAGTTACTGCGTGAGTTTTCCATCCATATTAGAGGGTGTGTCAATAATATAACCTGGCTCTGCGGTTCCAGCTACTTGCAGGAGCCCTCTCCAGTCATCAGCGAAAGTGCCAGTCCTAGAGCTAACAAAACCTGCCCTCCAGCCCAAGGCCTGGGAACCCTCCCCAGGTCAGCTTTTCTCCTGAGGCTTGTCAGTGTCCTAGAGTTGACAGCTCCTGGATTGTCATGCTATTGGACACCTTGGCCTGTGCTTATTCCAACAGCATTTGTATATTTAACCGATGAAGCCACATTTGAAGGTGTTTTCCCAGTTTGTGATTTGTTCAGCTTCAGTGCTGCAAGCTCGGCTTATATACCGTTAGTATTTACGATTAATTTTTATCTCCTGGGCCCCAGACCTGTTGTCCATATGTGGACAAGGTTGACAGGTGCCTTACCCTCAACACTACTCTTCCACGAAAAATGCAAAAACAAAATAAACTGACTTCTTTAAAAAAAAATCTTCTTGAAACTCTCAAACAGTGAGGTTGTGTGTGAGTAAAGGAGAAGTGCAGGTGAGAACGGTTCGATGAAGCAAGGGGTTCAGAAGCACAGCAGCACAGAAGAGGCACCAGCTCATTGTTACTGAGAGTGCTGACGACTTCGACAGGGACTTTCCTCCTGGCATTGGGGACAGCCTGGCAGACACAACTCCCAGCAAACATTGCAGGGCATCCATACCAGCTGCTGACCTCACAATGCCATACATGTGTGAAGTGAATCACAATGAGACCTCCCCCCAGCAACAGATCATTGTGTTAACTCCTAGAAACCTACTCCTTAACAGCCTTCAAGCAGCATTTGCCCAACTGCTCACGATAGTTCCAGCCTGATCTGCTTCTCTTTCCAGTAAGAATATTTAATTCTGTTCTCATGTAGACGACTGGTTTAACTGTGATGCTGTTGCTTTTGTCTGTCTTCTGCTTTCTCAATGCTGTGTTTGTTCATGCCGCATGTGAATGGTGGAGAAGACAGCACTTTGTGTTTCAATTATGAGGAATCTTCGGTGGGGATACAGCCTGGGCTATGATACAGAATAATGCTCCTTCTACACATTCCTAGCAAGCATTCTCAACTCTTGACTAGAGCGTCCTCCTCCAACTTTCTGCACTATTAGACATTTTGGGCTGCACTCACCTAGTTTCGACCTTCTCCATCTAAGCACAACCAAACAGTTGCCCTCAACGTTTTCTCTTCCATTCCTGTACCAATACTGCAATTCCACACAATCTACCTTTGGTTCCTTTTTATCTCTGAATGATATGCTGACCTATCCCAACCAGTATTGGACTGCTCTCTCTCAATACACTGCTCAATCAGGTTGTAGGTTTGCTCGTTGAGCTGGTGGGTTTGTTCTCAGATGTTTCGTCACCATCATCAGTGCACCTCTGGTGAAGCGTTGGTGTTCAGTCCCGTCTGCTACTTATGTGTCTTAGTTTATTGTGGTGGATGCTACCATTTCCAGTTCTGTTTCTGAGAGGTTGGTAAATGGGGGGTCTAAATCTATATGTTTATTAATGGAGTTCCAGTTTGAATGCCAGGCCTCTGTGTCTTTGTTTATCCTGTCCTAGGATGGATGTACTGTTCCAGTCAAACTGGTGGTCCCTCTTTGTCTGTGTGTATGGATACCCGTGATAGTTGGTCATGTCTTTTGGTGGCTAGTTGGTGCTGATGTATCCTGGTGGCTAGTTTCCTTCCCATCTGTCCAATGTAATGTTTATTGTCATCCTTGCAGGGTATCACGTACATGACATTCATTCTGTTGGCTATAGGTACAGGGTCCTTTAAATTCATCATTAGTTATCTTAGGATGGTAGTAGGTTTGTGGGCTACGACAATACCTAGGGGCCAGAATAACCTGGTGGTCATCTCTGAAATGTCTTTGATGCATGGGAGGGCGATTCGAGTCTCTTGGCATGTTGTGTCTTCTTGTTTAGGTCCATTGGCAGACTGCGCTTATTAGGTAACTGTTGTTTTTGAATTTGTTATACTGGTGTTTCTCCTCGGCTTCTCATAATTCCTGGGTGCTGCAGTCTGTTGTGTCTCATTTAAATAAAGTCCTTATGCAGCTCTGTTTGTGGGTGTTGGGATGGTTGGTCCTGTAGTCGAGTATCAGGTCAGTGTGCGTGGCTTTCCTGTAAATGCTGGCCTGAACTTCTCCATTGGCGTTTTGTTCTACCATGACATCCAAGAAGGGGATTTGGTTATTGTTCTCTTCCCCTTTGGTGAACTGTATACCGGTGAGGATACTGGTTCTGTGTTTGTGGGTTTTTTCTGGCTTGTTGCGTTCTGTGATAATGAAGGTGTCACCAGCACAGCGGACCCAAAGTTTAGGCTGGATCATGGGAAGGGCTGTTTGTTCTAACCTCTCCATAACTGGTTCTGCTATAAGTCCTGATATTGGTGATCTCAAAAGCATCCCGTTGATTTGTTTGTAGATCTTGTTGTTGATGTTTGGTGAATACAGCAGGATTTGGAGTTTATCGGTATTTCCCTGTGAACTGGTTGCATGGTGGGGTTTTGGGGTTTCTCCGGCACATTGCTGATTCTTGTAAACTGCTGTTTGTTGTTCATTATGAACTGTTTGCATTTTGATACAATATTTTTTGAAAATCTTGTCGTTGAAGGCGAAGTTAGTTGTGAGGCACAGGTCCAGTAGCTTGAGGATGCTGTCCTTGTTGATGGAGTTGGTGCTGTCGGGTGTTTATACGCCTGGTTCGCCTAGCAGTGAGACCATGGTTTCTTTGGCCAGAGTGATGTCGATTCATGTTTATTGATGACCATCATGTTGAAGGAAACCATTCCCTTGTCATCCTGTACTTTGGTGTCTTTGATGATGTTCCGGAGTTCCTGTGTGAAGTAGAGTGGATGGAGTGGGTTGAGTCTTCTACCAGATGTTTCAGTTTCTGTTGCAGTTCCTTTGCTAGGCTGTATATCAGTGAGCTAGGGAGTAAGACTATGGGTCTGAGGGAGGCTCCTTGTTTGTGTAACTTTGGTATCCCATTGAAACGGGACCTTCCTGGTTTCATTCTTTGGAGTCTGTCTTGTTGATTTCCCTTGTTTTGTGTAGTTTCCTCAGGGTCACTGTAATGTGGTTTTCAAGCTGTGGAGTTGAGTCTGCCGCCACCTGTTGGTAGATGTCAGTATGGTTAGTAGTATGGCTGCTTTTTCAATATACTATGTTCTGTTCAGGGTGATGGCCATGCACACGTAGGATTACAGTATTTCTTGTCTTTTCTGAGTCCTTCCAGAGCTTTCCCTTCAAGTGTGTTGAGGGTATTCCCTTCTCTCTTTCTGCTTAGTGTTGGTGCTCCTGTCTGTCTGATAGAATGCTGGGTTTCTTTCTTAAGGGTAAGTTCATTTTTTTTCAGGGTGGAGTTTACAGCTGCTAGGAAGTTTGTTTTCTTGGCGTTCCTGTGTCTGTAGTTCATTCCTCATACTTGGATGGCTTTTTTCCATGTCAGTGAGTGGTTGCTCAGACAGGCTCTTCATCCAGGCCTCCGAATTGTTCGTCTCGTTGTTGTGTGTGAGCTTGGTTAAAACATTTTTGTAGGGCCAGTCCTTTCCTTGCCCTGGCCTGCTGTTGTTTAATGCTGACAGCTCATTCTAGTGTAGTTTTCTACTCACGGTCGGTCATGTTAGCGGACAGAGTCAGTGCTCAATGAACAGAAATAAACTTTGTAAAGATTCAAGTCATTGTCCTTGTTCCTGCACCAAACTCCGTTCCCTAGAAACCACTTCCCATCAAGCCTCTTGATTGATTCGAAGATGTGCTTCCAGTGATGTCTCTGTTCCTTTATTAAGACTGACTATTGCACCTCTGACCAGTCACCCAATTTAGTCCCATCTAGGTACATAAGTTGGGGTCTGATGAAAGGTCTGAATTATCGACTCCAGTGCCCTCTCTACAGATATGTCAAGCCCACTGGGTATTTCTTTGCTTTGATCTGGAGTTACTTTCTGCTATGACATTAACTGCTGGTTGAAGAAGACCTGCATGTGAAATTCTCATTCCCCTACCCTCCCTGTAGTTTATCAGTCGCCCTTTTGATAATCCACTTTTGTTCCATGATTCTTCAAGATCTTTCACTCTAACAGCAGCAGCACCCTAGAATTTATTTGATCCATTTTTAATGGTTTGTCTCCAACCCAAAGGTCCAAAGTTCTGGAAACCAAACCTCTCACCCAGGTACTTCGTTGAAAACAAAAGACTAAGTTTGATTTTTACCCAAATACCTTTGGAATGTCTGATGTTGTTATCTACATTGGTCCAGCCTAGCAACTTGGAATACTTTATTATGTGCACAACACGAGGTCAATGAGAACTGCCATGTTATTATTGGAAGATGTTGCACAGGTCAGATTAATTTGCCTCTTGTATTAGGTACAGAGTAAAGCTCCCCCTACACTGACCCATCAAACACTCCCAGGACAGGGACAGCAAGGGGTTATATGCAGAATAAAGCTCCCTCTCCACTGTCCCCATCACACACTCCCAGGACAGGGACGGCATGGGGTTAGATACAGAGTAAAGTTTGCTGTGTTCTGTCCCCATCTAACACTCCCAGGACAGGCCTGGCTCAAAGGTAGAAGACAGAGGTGGAGGGTTGCTTTTCAGACTGGAGGCCTGTGACCAGTGGAGTGCTAAATGATCGGTGCTGGGTCCACTGCTTTTCATCATTTATATAAATGATTTGGATGTGAGCATAGGAGGTATAGTTAGTAAGTGTTCAGAAGACACCAAAATTGGAGATCTAGTGGATAGCAAAGTAAAACAGGATTTTGATCAGATGGACTAATGGCCTGAGGAGTGGCAGATGGAGTTTAATTTAGATAAATGTGAGGTCTACATTTTGGAAAGACAAATCAAATCAGGACTTCTCCACTTTATAGTAAGGTCCTGGGGTGTTTTGATGAACAAAGAGATGTTGAAATGCAGGTTCACAGTTCCTTGAAAGTACAGTCACAGGTAGATAGGAGAGTGCAGAAGGCATTTGGTATGCTTTCCTTTATTGGTCAGAGTATTGAGGAGTTGAGCGGTCATGTTGTGGCTGCATAGGACATTAGTTCAGCCACTGTTGGAATATTGTGTGCAATTCTTGCCTCCCTGCTATAGGAAAGATGTTGGGAAACTTGAAAGGGTCAGAAAAGATTTACAAGGATGTTGCTAGAGTTGGAGGATTTGAGCTATAGGGAGAGGTTGAACAGACTGGGACTGTTTTCCCTGGAGCATCGGAGGTTGAGGGGTGACCTTATAGAGGTTTATAAAATCATGAGGGGCATGGATAGGATAAATAGACAAAGTCTTTTCCCTGGGGTGGGGGAGTCCAAAACTAGAGGGTATAGGCTTAAGGTGAGAGGGGAAAGATATAAAAGGGACCTAAGGGGGCAACGTTTTCACGCAGAGGGTGGTGCGTGTGTGGAATGAATTGCCAGAAGAAGTGGTGGAGGCTGGTACAATTACAGCATTTAAAAGGCATCTGATGGGTATATGAATAGGAAGGGTTTAGCGGTATATAGTCAAGTGCTGGCAAATGGGTCGAGATTTATTTAGGATATCTGGTCAGCATGAATGAGTTGGACCAAAGGGTCTGTTTCCGTGCTGTGCATCTCTATGACTCTATGACAGGGACAGCACAGGGTTAGACACAGAGTAAAGGTCACTCTATACCGTCCCCATCAGTTCTAAAGCTGGTCCTGCACCTGTTTAATAAAAGCGGCCAGCTTTTCTGAGTGGACCTTGCCCTGTTGGGTTGAGCCGGACAGGCCGGATACACATCTCAGGAGCAAACAAGAGGCGAAGGTTACACACTGTCTGACTACGCCTCAGAAAGTGTTTGAGGCAGAGTCCAGGGCTGTGAGTCGTGGAAGAAACTGATTGCATTGGTTTCAATTAATTGAAGGAAATTACAACTCCATCAGTAGTAGATTTCCACACGCAGTCAAATTTGATCAAGACAGTGCAGGGACTGATAGTGAATCTCCTATATATCCAGGCCCAGGCTTCCCTGCCTGGTTAGATAAGATTCCCCACATCTCCTTCGGATATGAAAGGATACTGAGAGCATGGAGAATAAATGCCGAGTTTAGGCAGGTTCAATACTAAAAAGAGCATCAGATTATTAAAGGCAAGTTTTGAATCATATCTAAGAATAATCATAAAATCAGAGAAAGATATCAATAATGTATTAATGAGAAAGGAAAGTGGGGAGGGAGTGGCATCACTGAAATTGGGATGAGGTGACAACGAATCCTGCACTTGTTTCTCAGAACAGGATTAGTTTTAAATAGTGAGGGAAAGGGACCCTGAACTGGTGAAAGGAACAAGGCGATATCACTGAGGCTTTTTCAATACCTGCTTTCAGAACAGCTGTGACAGCTTAAAGTATATAAAGGTCAGGGGGATTTGAGGCTTAAAACCAGGGGAGGAGAGTGCTGGAATGGTACTATACATTTTCAGAAATCACAAAAGCCTGAAGAGAAGATGTCACTCGATGTCAGTCTCGGTCAGTGTTAATTGCAGTGTTTCTGTCACTTGGTATCGCTCTCAGTCAGCATCTCTGTCAATCAGTCACTATGTCTGATAGCCAGTGTGAACCTGTCATTTTCTCTGTCAGCAATTTTCTGTCACTTGGTGTATCTATCCGACACTATCATTATTTTCTCAATCAGTGTCTGTGCCAGTCACAGCGTCTGTCAGTCAAGGTCTCAGTGTAACTCCACGCCAGTGCTTGAAATCTGCTAGGGGTCTGAGTGACAGGGACTCTGGTGAGAGTTTGTAGCAGATTCAGATGAGAAACCCAGCAAGGCCTATGTCATCACTGTGAGCATCTTGCTGCATCTTCTATATTTCTGCCAAGCAGCAAGGCAAGTTTCTCACTAAAGGCAGTAATGAGTTACCAATTGATGGGGATTATAGCGTGTTAAATGCCTTATTAAAAGCCAATGTGCCTCATTAATATTCAGGTCTTTTTTTAACCAAATACACCTAACAAGCTCGATGAGAATTCTCGATATGGAAGTCCAGGTAGTACCTGGTGACACCAGCTCATTGCTGCCTCAGTCTCCTTGTTGCTCAGCACCAAATAGCATCTCAGGGAACGGTTTGTGGGCACCAGCTGCATTCTCTCCTCAAATACAGACGTTGGCATCCAGCATCTGCCAACTCCTCACACCCAGCTGGCTACCAGTCGGGCACCCTTTGTAAGTGCAGACCTGCATTGGAGGACTTGCCAGCGAGTAGCTGTGATTTTGTGTATCCATGGATGGACACCTGAATCACCAACTCGCCCAGGCTGCCTCATCGGGCTGCTCACTCCTTCTCTTAGCCCTCGCTCACCCAGTACCCAGCTGTCTGCTCGTGGCATCCCAGCCTTGCCTTGCCATTCTGTGCCAATTAGTGCAGTCACACAATCAGGCAGCTTATCTTTCATATGCTCAGGCAAGGGCCTGGAATCTTGTGCAAAGTCGGGCAAAGACCTTCCTGTGGCTACAGCTCCTGCTCATTGATAGAGTGCAAGCCTTTCACACAATGACTGGGTGAGCTGGGGTGGTCAGATTGCCGGGGCATATAGAGGATGATGCACTGTACCTGTGCAAAACCAGCCATAAGATGGAGGAGGAGATGTAGACCATTCAGCCCATCGAGTCTACTTACCTATTCAATGAGATCATGGCTGATTTGATAGCACTTATCAAATTGATTAAAAACTTGCCTATTTAAGCCTAGAACGTTCTTAACAACTCAGCAGTGACAGTCCTCCCTGGTAAAGAATTCCAAAGATTCCTTAGTCCTCTGAGAGAAGGAATTCCTCCTGAGCTCTGCCTTAAATAGACAACATTTTAATCTGAAATAACGTCCTCTGGTCCTAAGTCCTTCCAGAAATGCAAACCCTCCCAGCTGGAAGGTTGCCCACAAAAGGGCAGGGCAACTCCAACTCAGCCAATTACCTCCATCCTCAGTAACGTGATGGAAGGTGTCAGTAACATTGCTATCAAGCAGCACCTGCTCAGCAATAACCTGCTGAGTGGGGCCCAGTCTGCAAGGGCCACTCAGTATAAAATAGCCGTGGTCCAAACATGGACAAAACAGCTGAATTCCAGAAGTGAGGTGATGCAGCACTTGACATGAAGGCTACTTTTGACTGAGTGTGGCATCAAGGAAGCCAAAGTAAACTAAAGTCAGTGGGAAACAAAGAGCAAACACTCTGCTGGCTGGAGTCATACCTGGCACAGAGGAAGATGGTTGTGGTTGTTGGAGGTCAGTCATCGCAGCTCCAGGACAGCTCTGCAGGAGTTCCCCAGGGTAGCATCCTCAGCCCAACCTTTAGCTGCTCCATCAATGACCTTTCCCTCCATCATCAGGTCAGAAGTGGGGATGTTTGCTGATGATTGCACAGTGTTCAGCACCATTCACCACTCCTCAGATACTGAAGCAGCTCATGCTCAAATGCAACAAGATCTGGGCCGATATCCAGGGCTGGGCTGATAAGGAGCAAGTAATTTCTGTGCCAAATAAGTGCCAGACAATAACCCCATCACCAACAAGAGAGAAGCTAACCATAATTAATAAATGCAGAGAATGCTGGAGAAACTCAGAAAGTCCAGCAGCACTTGTGGAAAGAGAAACAGGGGAAGCAATGGCCTTGTGGTATAATCACTGGAATGAAGAGTTTAGTGATGACTATGAATTCATTGTTGATTGTTGGAAAAACCCATCTGGTTCAGTAATGTCCTTTAAGGAAGGAAACTGCCATCCTTACCTGGTCTGGTAACTCCAGACCCACGGCAATATGGTTGATTCTTAACTGCCTTCTGGGCAATTAGGGATGGGTAATAAATGCTGCCTGGTCAGCGATGTCCTTATCCTGTGAATAACTAATTTTAAAAAGTCACTTTTCTTTGGAAATCAATTTCTTCAGCAATTTCCAAATCCATGACCTCTACTATCTAGAAGCACAAGGGCAGCAGATCCATAGGAACATTACCCACAAGCTTCTCTCCAAGTCACTCACATCCTGACCTGGAAAAATATCACCGTTCCTTCAGTGTCACTGGTTAAAACCCTGGAAGTCCCTCCCTTAGGGCAATGTGTTGCGGTTCGAGCAAGTAGCTCACCACCATCTTCTCAAGGGCAACTAGGGATGGCCAGGGAGCAATACCCACATACCATTGATGGAGTGAATTAAGGAAATGTGTGGGAAACCTGTGAAGTCAAAGCCCACATTAATATCACTCTATTAATTGATTAATTAGATTTAATTTTACAACCCATCAACTCCATACAACGCAGTTAAAAACAAAACATCCCTGACATACGCACAACTCTGAGAGCTCAGCCTGATCTACACCCAGACCCACTCACTCATTCACAGTCAAACCACCTCCCCCTGTCAATCAGTGCTTTTGACAGTCAGTGTTTCTGTTATTCAGGCCCTCTGGTGAAGGAGAAAGAGGAGCAGAACGGTGGAGGGTTAGGGAACACTGAACACAGGGAACACTGAGTTGGCGGCACGGTGGCACAGTGGTTAGCGCCGGAGACCCGGGTTCAATTCCCGCCTCAGGCGACTGACTGTGTGGAGTTTGCACGTTCTCCCCGTGTCTGTGTGGGTTTCCTCCGGGTGCTCCGGTTTCCTCCCACAGTCCAAAGATGTGCAGGTTAGGTGAATTGGCCATGCTAAATTGCCCGTAGTGTTAGGTAAGGGGTAGATGTAGATGTAGGTGTATGGGTGGGTTACGCTTCGGCGGGGCGGTGTGGACTTGTTGGGCCGAAGGGCCTGTTTCCACACTGTAAGTAATCTAATCTAATTCTGGGTTGATGGTCCTCAACAATCCCTTCCCAGATTGGCTGTGCCGTCTGTTGCTATGGTTTTCTTCAATCACTCTTTCTGCCAACCTCCTCCACAGGTGACACCCTGATGAATCTGACTCTTGAGTTTGATTAGCACAGCACCCACCTTCACCTTCAGGTGATAATAATCCAGTTTGTGTCTATCAGTCAGTGTTTTTGGTCAATGTTTCTGACAGCCTCTATCTCTGTCAGTCAGTATGCCTTCCAGTGTTTCTGACAATGTTGCAGTCCATTGTATACTGCAATGGGGACAAACAGCAACACTCAGAGTTGGGGACTGGTACTGGGGGCTGGTCCTGTTGAATATCGTTAGGGACAGAACCCTTTTTTATTAACTTAAGAGAGATGGTGGCAGTATGGCAATGTGCCTGGACTAGTAATTTAGAATGCCAGGCTAATATTCTGGGCACATGGAGTACAAATCGGTAGCTGTTGGAGTATAAATCCAATTTACAAAACTGGAATTGTGAAACAGTCATCAGTTATTGTGAAAACCCAGCTGTTCACTGATGTCCTTCAGGGAAGGAAATCTGCCATCCTTACCCCTGTCTGGCCTTTATACTATTCCAGACCCAATGTGGTTACCACTGAACGGCCCTCTGAAATGGCCCAGAGAGTCCAGCAGTTAAGGAGGATTAGAGGTGAGCAACAAATGCTGTGTTTTCCAGTGATGTCCACATCCCATGTTCGAATTTAAATGAGAAAATGCTAAGGCGCGTTTCCAAGATTGGACCGCAGAACCTGAGAGGGGGGAGCAATGATGCCAAGGAGCAGGTGTGAGATAGATGCCCTGCTTTCACCGTAGGCTTTTACAAGAAGCCACTGTAAGCCTTGGCAAGAGCTGGTCACTGAGTTCTGTCCACGTTTGAATGAGGAACTCATACCCTCCCAGAGAATGTGAACATTGGGTTGGGATATCTGGTCGGCGTGGACGGGTTGGACCGAAGGGTCTGTTTCCATGCTGTACATCTCTACAACTCTATTTTTCTTAAACTTTATTTATTCCTAACTTTAACTTTAATTTTTAACTTTATTTATTTAACTGTCCTCTGGGCAATGAAGAGTCAATGATATTGCTGTGGGTCTGGAGTCACATGTAGGCCAGATCAGACCAGTTTCCTCCCCTAAAGGATATTAGTGTTTTCCTGACAATTGGCAATTGATCATCGTCATCACTTTATTCCAGATTTTTATTGCATTTGAATTCCACCATTTATCATTGTGGGATTTGAACCTGGGTCCCCAGAATATTACCTGAGTCTGTTGATTAACAGACCAGCAATAATACCATTTGGCCATAACCTCCACTGGTACCCATGGCATTCTTGGTGCCACAATTTTCTGAGCTGGTCGGAGGCCTTGGCTGCAGATTGGCGTAGGATATCTCAATCAGCTCCCCATAATCAATCAGATAAATGATATTGATTCAGTGAGGGCACCAGACTCGATCATTATCATGATGAATGCAGTAACTTTCAATCACAAGGTTTGCTCAGGATTCAGACCTGATCAGAGGAGCTGGGAATGTGGGTTTGGGGGAGGGAGGGGCTTTTAACAATAACTGAACTGTTCAGCCACCAGAAGGATCTGCTGAAGGCAAAGCAGGTGGCATCAGAATGAACCACGCGAGCACATAAGTGCAACCACCTCCTGCCAGTAATCCACCTGGGCAGCTATTAAAAAGCTCATGGGGTCATGACCATGCTGTTTCAGTGCCATGGCCAGCTGTGAATGGTGGGAATGGACTGCCCTCTGACCTAGCTGTTGACAGTGGGTCATGCTGGTGTACATCGGCCAGTGGGGATGAATGGACAATGTCATCATCATAGGAAGAAGACAATGAAGAGGATGATAAACTTGCAAACTGTGCCCAACCAGGGGCAGCAATCACATTGATGAGCCCAGGATACCCCCTTGACCCTCCTGAGTACAGATTATTCTGGTCTGGAGGTCTGAGTCCTGCATCACCCCCAGTGGGCATGATCACAAATGAAACACAGCATGCAGTTGACCTGACCTGGAATAATCCACTTCCACCTCCCACAGTGTGGTCAGGGATATTCAGAGGCCTCATCCATGCAGCTCCTGGTGGTGCTTTCCCAAAGACTCAATCATAATGACAAGACACTGTGTCATCATGGGGAAATGTGTCGATTCCCCAGTGTCCTCTCTGGAAACCCCCTGTGGGACTGACAGCAGACCTATGCTAACGAGACATGGGAGACTACTCTGATACACTTCCATATCTCGGTATTGTGACTGCAACGCAGCGATCAATGTTGCTAAACATTACACAAAGGCTCTGTTGTTCCAGCACCCACAATTAGTCTGATGTTGAGGAGTGTCCAAGGGAGATGGCCACTTGTTCAATGGAGGAGCTCATGGGCTTCATCGACTGAAGTCTGTTCATCACTGCCTCTGTCAATTAATACTTCCATTCATTGATCAATCATTCATAATCACTTTGTTTCTCTGTCCAACAGTGTCACCATCTGTGTTACTGATCATCTCTGTTAATCATGGTCTCTGTCAGTCACATTCCATCATTTATTTCTGATCCTGTCAGCTAGTCAGTGTCTTTCTGAGTCAGTCGAGAGTGTGGTGCTAGAAAAGCACAGCAGGTCTGGCAGCATCCGAGGAGCAGGAAAATCGATGCTTCTGGCACAAATGAGGCTGGGAGCCTCAGGGGTGGAGAGATAAATGGGAGGGGAGGGGGGTGAGGCTGGGGGAAAGGTAGCGGAGAGTGCAATAGGAGGATGGAGGCGGGGGTAAAGGTGATAGGGCAGAGAGCAGGGTGGAGCAGATAGGTAGGAAGGAAGATGGACAGATAGGACAGGTCATGAGGGCGGTGCTGAGCTCGAAGGTTGGAACTGGGGTAAGGTGGGGGAAGGGGAACTGAAGAAACTGGTGAAATCCACATTGATGCCCTGGGGTTGGAAAGTCCTGAGGCAGAAGATGAGGCGCTCTTCCTCCAGGGGTCGGGTGGTGAGGGAGTGGCGGTGAAGGAGGTCCAGGACCTGTATGTCCTCGATAGAGTGGGAGGGTGAGTTGAAATGTTGGGCCGCGGGGCAGTGGGGTTGATTGGTGCGGGTGTCCCAGAGATGTTCCCTAAAGCACTCTGTGAGAAGGCATCCAGTCTCCCCAATGTAGAGGAGACCGCATCGGGAGCAACGGATACAATAAATGACATTGGTGGATGTGCAGGTAAAACTTTAATGGATGTGGAAGTATCCTTTGGGACCTTGGATGGAGGTGAAGGGGGAGGTGTGGGTGTGGGTGGTAGCAAGGGAAGGTGCTGGGAGGGGACGGTAGGTTGTTGGAGGGCATGGACCTGACCAGGTAGTCGGGGAGGGACAGTCTTTACAGTCGGGGAGGGAAATATATCCCTGGTGAAGGGGTCCGTTTGTAGGTGGTGGAAATGGAGGAGGTTGATGCAATGTATATGGAAGTTGGTGGGATGGAAGGTGAGGACCGGGGGATTCTGTCTTTGTTGTGGTTGGAGGGGTGGGGTTCAAGTGCAGAGGGGCAAGAAGTGGACGAGATGCACTGGAGGGCATCATCAACCATGTGGGAGGGGAAATTGAGGTTTTTAAAGAAGGAGGCCATCTGGTGTATTCTGTGGTGAGACTGGTCCTCCTGGGAGCAGACGCAGCGGAGATGGAGGAATTGGGAATAATCTGTGGGTGGAACTGGTCCTCCTGGGTGTCTGTTTCATCCACTATCTCAGCCAGTCAATGTCCTTATCTATAAATACATCTGTGTGACAATGCTGTCACTTTACCAATGTTATTTTGTCATTGGGTTTTTTTTTCAAGAGAAGTCATAAAGGCCAAAGTCTACTTTAACAGTGGCAGGGGAGTGGCCAGTTCTCCCAGTTCATGTTTTTCTAGTTTGGTTCAGTTGTAACAGTCAGAAGCTGCAATGCGAAGAACTTCCAAGCATCAGCAGATGATCCCTGACTGACCTTTCTCTCTGTAATCTCTCCTGTCTGTAAGAACGTGTGTTTGAATTTACCTTTTGCCAAGGGGTGTGTTTATGGGATGGTATGGGAATTGGAACATCTCCTTAGTTAAGTTGCGGTATCGATTTGTCTAAGTTTTTCAATGGTTAAGTTATTCTAAATCCCATTTTCTTTGTTTAAGTTTCAACTGTAGTATTTAAACAAATTCTCTTTTGCTTAAAGCCAAGTGGTTTGACCAACTGCGTCACACCTGGAATATCCACTTCACATCTGCCTTTAAGATAAGAAAAGTTAGGGTCTAGGCTACTTTCTTAAAATACTCTGAGAGAGTCTGGCCTGGTCCATAACACACTGTCATTGTCACTGGCTGCTCACCAGCATCACTTCCAAACAAGCACAGAGATGAAAAATAGACAGAGGGAGAAAAGAGAGTATGAGAAAAAGCTAGTTTGGAACATTTGAGTTCCTACAAGTATTTAAGAAAGAAAAAGCATAATTAAAGGGAGTGCTGGCATCTAGAGACTGAGAATGGGGAATGGTTAACGGGGGGGGTCAGGAAATGGCGAGAGAGCTGGTTTAACTGGAAAAGACACATTTCACTTGCCACTAGTAATCCTACACCAAGAGGTGAAATTAGATTAGATTACTTACAGTGTGGAAACAGGCCCTTCGGCCCAACCAGTCCACACTGCCCCGCCAAAGCGCAACCCACCCATTCCCCTACATTTACCCCTTTACCTAACACTACGGGCAATTTAGCATGGCCAATTCACCCAACCTGCGCATCTTTGGACTGTGGGAGGAAACCGGAGCACCCGGAGGAAACCCACGCAGACACGGGGAGAATGTGCAAACTCCACATAGTCAGGCGCCTGAGTCGGGAATTGAACCCGGGTCTCTGGCGCTGTGAGGCAGCAGTGCTAACCACTGTGCCACCGTGCCGCCCATGTGGGGACAGTTAACATAATCCCCCAGTGGTTTATAAATGAATAATTTTTAAAAACTTAAAAACCTAATGCAATTAAGTAGAGTTGATATGGTTTTGTAAAAGGGAAAATGGTATTTCTGACAAATGTATTAACGTTGTTGGAGGAAGGAACAAGCACCATGGGAAACAGAGGAAAAAAGTTATAGATGGGGTGTGCTTGGATTGCCAAAAGGAATTCAGTAAGGCGCCATATTAAACTTATTCCATTTTGGTCAATGTTCCCTGTCTAGAAATAATGAACAGAGTTTAAAAATAAAGGATCATCCACTGAAGACAGAGATGAGATGAATATTCTCCCCTCCTCCAGGGGACAGTGGAGGTTTAGTGATTGAATGTTTTAAAAGGTGAGATGATAGATCCATGAAGGGTGGGTCAGTAAATTTGCAGATGATACGAAGATAGGTGGAGTTGTGGACAGTGAGGAGGGCTGTTGTCGGCTGCAGAGGGACTTAGATATGATGCAGAGCTGGGCTGAGGAGTGGCAGATGGAGTTCAACCCTGCCAAGTGTGAGGTTGTCCATTTCGGAAGAACAAATAAGAATGCGGAATACAGGGTTAATGGTAGGGTTCTTGGTCAGGTGGAGGAACAGAGGGATCTTGGGGTCTATGTACATAGATCTTTGAAGGTTGCCACTCAGGTGGATAGAGTTTGTAAGAAGGCCTATGGAGTATTATCGTTCATTAGCAGAGGGATTGAATTCAAGAGTCGTGAGGTGATGTTGCAGCTGTACAGGACTTTGGTTAGGCCACAGTTGGAGTACTGTGTGCAGTTCTGGTCGCCTCACTTTAGGAAAGATGTGGAAGCTTTGGAGAGGGTGCAGAGAAGATTTACCAGGATGTTGCCTGGAATGGAGAGTAGGTCGTACGAGGATAGGTTGAGAGTTCTCGGCCTTTTCTCGTTGGAACGGCGAAGGATGAGGGGTGACTTGATAGAGGTTTATAAGATAATCAGGGGAATAGATAGAGTAGACAGTCAGAAACTTTTTCCCCGGGTACAACAGAGTGTTACAAGGGGACATAAATTTAAGGTGAAGGGTGGAAGGTATAGGGGAGATGTCAGGGGTGGGTTCTTTCCCCAGAGAGTGGTGGGGGCATGGAATGTGCTGCCCGTGGGAGTGGTAGAGTCAGAATCATTGGCGACCTTTAAGCGGCATTTGGATAGGTACATGGATGGGTGCTTAATCTAGGTTAGAAGTTCGGCACAACATCGTGGGCCGAAGGGCCTGTTCTGTGCTGTATTGTTCGATGTTCTATGTTCTCTGTTCTATGGATATATAAGAAATGCAGAGCCAGTTAGAGCTGTTGTGGTGTAATACATCTGGGCTCTAGAGGCCTGAGTTCAAGTCCACCTGCACCAGAGGTGTGTAATAGCATTGATTAGAATATAAAACACACCCAGTCACTTTTGATGGTTTGTATAGCCCATAATGGGCTTTGCATGTAAGTTTTGAATTGGCTACATAGATACCACTTGGTGGCTGTCCCCATTGAAAAACCACGCCACGGGAATTTGATGGTGGGAAAGCTGTTTGTGTGTGATAACACTCCCGGATATAAAGAAAAAGTAGACTCAGGGATGGTTCTGGATTACTGGTGCTGGAAGAGCGCAGCAGTTCAGGCAGCATCCAAGGAGCTTCGAAATCGACGTTTCGGGCAAAAGCCCTTCATCAGGAATAAAGGCAGTGAGCCTGGAGCATGGAGAGATAAGCTAGAGGAGGGTGGGGGTGGGGAGAAAGTAGCATAGAGTACAATGGGTGAGTGGGGGAGGGGATGAAGGTGATAGGTCAAGGAGGAGAGGGTGGAGTGGATAGGTGGAAAAGGAGATAGGCAGGTAGGACAAGTCCGGACAAGTCATGGGGACAGTTACTGAGCTGGAAGTTTAGAACTAGGGTGAGGTGGGGGAAGGGGAAATGAGGAAACTGTTGAAGTCCACATTGATGCCCTGGGGGTTGAAGTGTTCCAAGGCGGAAGATGAGGCGTTCTTCCTCCAGGTGTCTGGTGGCTCTGCAGAGCTGTCTCTCCTGGGTTGAGACTATGCCATGACTAATGCCTTGATTTGTGGGTTCAGCAATAAACAATATCCCTTTTCAGTCAGGTTTCCTGAGTTATTGCATTTGACATGAGAGACAGCCTTTTGTTGCAATGCACAGAGTAAGACCATGATGGGGAAATGTTGGAGATTCTGTTGTTTGGGAAACTGGCACCCTTTGCTCCAGGTGTGGAGGATTAGCCCCTGTAAACTGAAAGAATTTGATACTTTTCTCAGGCAAATGGGAAGAGTGGGATTTCAGTCAGTGTCCTCGTTAGTCAATTTCTGTCGGTCACTGACTCTGTTGGTCAGTGATTCTGGTGGTCAGTGACTCTTATCAGTTAACTTCTGTCAGTCAGTGTCTCTCTCACTCTGTGACTGTGTTAGCATTTTTTTTATTTCAAAAATATACTTTATTCATAACATACTTTAATGGTCTGTACAGTTGGACATGCCATACATATGTAAACATTCCATTTGTTTGCATACCGAAACCAGAGTAATCATTCCTATTTACAGGTCTGTACGATTACATTTTTAGCTGAGGTGTCAGCAAAGCCCAAATGACTGCGTGGGCCCCCTGTTCTTCTTTAGGTAGGCCAATGTTACACAGTGGTCTTTCCCCACCACGCCTTGGCAGCAGCTGCCCCAAGCTTCAGCGCGTCCCTCAACACGTAGTCTTGGACCTTGGAATGTGCCAGTCTGCAACACTCAGTCGAGGTCAGCTCCTTAAGCTGGAAGATCAACAGGTTTCGGACCACCCAGAGAGCGTCCTTCACCAAGTTGATGATCCTCCAGGCGCAGTTGATGTTCGTCTCGGTGTGAGTCCCAGGGAACAGACCGTAGAGCACGGAGTCCCGCGTCACGGCGCTGCTCGGGACGAACCTCGACAAACACCACTGCATTCCTCTCCAGACTTCTTCTGCATAGGCACATTCCAGAAGGAGGTGTGTGACAGTCTCGTCCCCCCCGCAGCCGCTTCGAGGGCAGCGTGCGGTGCGGCAGAGAGTCCGGGCATGCATAAAGGATCTCACAGGCAGAGCCCTTCTCACCACCAGCCAAGCTATGTCTTGGTGCTTGTTGGAAAGTTCTGGCGATGAGGCATTCTGCCAAATGGCTTTGACAGTCTGCTCAGGGAACCGCTCGATAGGATCCGCCCTCTCCTTTTCCCGAAGGGTCTCAAGGACGCTACGTGCTGACCACTTCCTGATGGACTTGTGGTCAAAGGTGTTTTTCTTCATAAATTTCTCCACGAAGGACAGGTGATACGGAACGGTCCAACTACTCGGAGCGTTCCGCGGCAGCGAGGCCAGGCCCATCCTTCGCAACACCGGGGACAGGTAGAACCTCAGTACATAGTGACACTTGGTGTTTGCGTACCGGGGATCCACGCACAGCTTGATGCAGCCACACACAAAGGTGGCCATCAGGGGGAGGGTGGCATTGGGTGTATTTTTTCTCCCATTGCCCAGATCTTTGTATAGTGAGTCCCTTTGGACCTGGTCCATCTTTGACCTCCATATAAACTGGAAGATGGCCCGGGTGACTGCAGCAGCACAGGTTCTGGGAATAGGCCAGACCTGTGCCACGTATAACAACAGTGACAGTGCCTCACACCTGATGACCAGGTTTTTTTCCCACAATGGAGGGTGACCATAACTTCCATCTGCCCAGCTTCTGCCTCACTTTGCTGATACACTCCTCCCAAGACTTGGTGAACGCACCAGCGCTGCCCCCCCCCGCCCCCCGAACCAAATACCCAGCACCTTCAGGTGGTCAGTCCTGACGGTGAAGGGGATCGAGGATTGGTCGGCCCAGTTCCCGAAGAGCATGGCCTCGCTCTTGCCTCGGTTTACCTTGGCCCCCGAGGCCCGTTCGAACTAGTCACATACGCACATGAGTCTGTGCACGGACAGCGGATCCGAGCAGAAAACAATGACGTCATCCATGTACAGGGAGGCCTTAACCTGCAGGCCCCCGCTGCCAGGAATAGTCACCCCTGTCAGGCTCGCATCCTTCCTGATGGACTCGGCAAATGGCTCTATGCAGCACACAAACAAGGCAGGAGAGAGAGGGCATCCCTGCCTGACTCCAGATCTGACTGGGAAGCTATCTGATTCCCACCCATTGATTGAGACTGCACTGACAATGTTGGTGTAGAGCAGTCTGATCCAATTGCAGATTGCCTCCCCAAAGCCCATTTTGGAGAGAACATCTCTCATATACCTGTGCGATATCCTGTCAAAGGCTTTCTCCTGGTCCAGGCTGATCAGGCAGGTGTCCAACCCTCTGTCCTGCACATAGGCAATCGTATCCCTGAGGCGTGCGAGACTCTCAGCGATCTTCCTGCCCGGTACAGCACAGGTTTGGTCAGGGTGAATCACCGACCCCAGAGCAGACCTGACCCGGTTGGCGATTACCTTTGACAGAATTTTGTAATCCGCATTCAACAGTGAGATTGGTCTCCAATTTCTGAGTTCCTCCCTCTCCCCCTTCTGCTTGTAGATGAGGGTGATGATGCCTTTCCTCATGGATTCACTCATGGTACCTGCCCGAAGCATACTGACATACACCTCCAGCAGGTCCTGGCCAATCAAGTCCCACAGAGCAGAATAGAGCTCGACCGATAAGCCGTCGCTTCCGGGAGTTTTATTCTTTTCGAAGGACTCGAGGGCCTTGGTCAGCTCGTCCAGAGATAGCGGCTGGTCCAGCCTCTCGCATGTTCTGTCGTTAGCATTTTCCATCAGCTAATGTCCAGTCAGTGCAGTTTTTGTGTTGAGTGTGTCAATACTAATAGTAGGTGCCAGTCAGTCTCCCTGGGAGTCTGTCAGGATCTCTGTTATTTAGCTTGTGTTAGCCCTTGTCCCTGTCAATGTATCTATTCATTCGTATCCATATCATGTTGTATATCTGTCAATTGGATTCTGCTGTTGACTGCCCCATTGATTAAGAAATGCACTTTAATGGGCTAAAACACTTTAATGGCTTCTTTCAAAAGACTTATTCAATTCAAAATGCCTCAGGATGGTTTTTCAGGATATGTGCCACACCTTTTGTCAGTGAGAGGCAGTGAGCCACTACGCTGACTGGGTTATGAAATCCCCACACCAGGATCGCACCAGGGCACAGACTGACATTTCAATTCTCTAAAAGGAGACTGGTGGAGTCATAGCATTGTACAATATGGTTTGGTCCAACTACAGCACGCTGAACAGATATCCTAAATCAATCTAGTCCCATTTGCCAGAATTTGGCCCGTATCTATCTAACTTGGAGACAGTGAAGGGGATGGAAAGTCAGACTTGACAAAAGTGTGGAGCTGGAAAAAGCACTGCAGGTCAAGCAGCACCTGAGGAGCAGGGGAATCAACATTTCAGGCCAGAGCCTTTCATCAGCACGGGGGAGGGGGGGGGAGGAAGGCAGCTGAGAAATAAACAGAAAGGGGATGGGACTGAGGGAAAGGTAGGTGGGATGGCAATAGGTAGCTGCAGTTATGAGGAGATAGTGTTTGGTCAATGGGAAGGGTGGACTGGATAGCTGGGAAGGAAAATAGACAGGTAGCTAAGGGCAAAGGGGCTTGGCAGAAAGGGAGGGCTGGACCTAGGATGAGGTGTGGGGAGGAGGAGGGGGGGTGGTTGGGTGGGAGGAGGGAGGGGGAAGATGGTGGGGATTAGAAAGCTGGTGATTTCTATGGCAAGGCTGTAAGGTTATAAGCTCCCAAGGTGGAAGGTGAGGTGTTCCTCCTCCAGTTTGCGGGTGGCCTTATTTTGGCGATGGAGGAGGCCCAGGATGGGCATGTGACTGGGGGAGTGGGAGGGGAGTTGAGACGCTGGCAACGGGAAGGTGGTGCTGATTGGAGCATACTGACCAGAGATGTTCCCAGAACCGCTGCCTGAGTTTGAGGTCAGCCTCTCTGAGGTAGAGGAGATAACATTAGGAGCAATGGATGCAATAAATCAGGTTAGAGAAAATGCAGGTGAATCTCTGCAGGAGTTGGAATGATTGTTTTTGTCCATTGATGGAAGTAAGAGGGGCCGCAGGTTTTGTACCTCCTGCAGCCGCATGGGAAGGTGCAGCTGGGGAGGAGAGGTTGGTGGGGAGTGTGGACCTAATAAGGGAGTCACGGAGGGAACAGTCCCTACGGTAAAGTGGATAGGGGGAAGGAGGAGAATGTCATTTTGGTGACGGGGTCAGACTGCAGGTGGCGGAAGGGGCGGAGGATGAGGCGCTGGATGAGGAGATTCGTGGGATGGAATCTGAGGACCAGTTGGATTCTGTCCATGTTGTGGTTGGGGGGTGGGATTTGAGAGCAGAGGTATGGGAGGCTGAGGAGATATGGTTGAGGGCATTTTTGATCGGGGGGAAGGGGAAATTATGGTCCTTGAAACATCTATGCATATTCTGCAGTGGAATCACTCATCCTGGAAGCAGATATGACGGAGGCAGAGGCATTGGGAAGAACGGATCGTGTTTTTGCAGAGGGGGATGGGAGGAGGTGTTTGCAGGAGGGGGAGTAGGAGGAGGTGTTTGCGGGAGGGGGAGTAGGAGGAGGTGTTTGCGGGAGGGGGATGGGAGGAGGTGTTTGTGGGAGGGGGAGTAGGAGGAGGTCTTTGCGGGAGGGCGATTGGGAGGAGGTGTTTGCGGGAGGAGGGATGGGAGGAGGTGTTTGCGGGAGGAGAGATGGGAGGAGGTGTTTGTGGGAGGGGGAATGGGAGGAGGTATTTGCGGGAGGGGGGATGGGAGGAGGTGTTTGCGGGAGGGGGAATGGGAGGGGGAATGGGAGGAGTGTTTGCGAGAGGGGGGATGGGAGGAGGTTTTTGTGGGAGGAGGAGGAGGTGTTTGTGGGAGGGGGAGGGGAGAAGGTGTTTGCGGGAGGAGGAATGGGAGGAGGTGTTTGTGGGAGGGGGAGGGGGAGGGGGAGGAGGTGTTTGTGGGAGGGGGATGGGAGGAGGTGTTTGCGGGAGGAGGAATGGGAGGAGGTGTTTGTGGGAGGGGGAGGGGGAGGGGGAGGAGGTGTTTGTGGGAGGGGGAGGGGGAGGGGGAGGAGGTGTTTGTGGGAGGGGGAGGGGGAGGGGGAGGAGGTGTTTGTGGGAGGGGGAGGGGAGGAGGTGTTTGTGGGAGGGGGAGGGGGAGGGGGAGGAGGTGTTTGTGGGAGGGGGAGGGGGAGGGGGAGGAGGTGTTTGTGGGAGGGGGAGGGGGAGGGGGAGGGGGAGGAGGTGTTTGTGGGAGGGGGAGGGGGAGGGGGAGGAGGTGTTTGTGGGAGGGGGGATGGGAGGAGGTGTTTGTGGGAGGGGGGATGGGAGGAGGTGTTTGTGGGAGGGGGGATGGGAGGAGGTGTTTGTGGGAGGGGGGATGGGAGGAGGTGTTTGCGGGTGGGGAGGGGAGGAGGTGTTTGCGGGAGGGGGAGGGGAGGGGGAGGAGGTGTTTGTGGGAGGGGGATGGGAGGAGGTGTTTGTGGGAGGGGGGATGGGAGGAGGTGTTTGTGGGAGGGGGGATGGGAGGAGGTGTTTGTGGGAGGGGGGATGGGAGGAGGTGTTTGTGGGAGGGGGGATGGGAGGAGGTGTTTGCGGGTGGGGAGGGGGAGGAGGTGTAGTTGAGGTAGCGTTCACCTGCATTTCCTCTAATATGATGCTTTGCTTCATTGGTCCTGATGTGGTCTCCTCTACATCAGTGAGACTGATCACAATCTTGGGGACTAGTTCAGGGAACATCTCTCGTCTGTACCATGCAATCAGCAGCACCTTCCAGTTACCAGCCATTTCAACTCCCCCTCCCACTCCCCCAACCACATATCCATCCTGGGCCTCCTCTTCTGTCAACATAAGGCCCTATGCAAACTGGAGGAAGAACACTTCATCTTCCTCCTTGGGAATTTATAACCATACGGCTTTAACATAGAATTCACCCGCTTCTAAATCTCCCCACCCCCACCTTATCCCAGGTCCAGCCCTCCCTCTCCGCCCTGCCCCTTGACCTGAAATGCCTGTCCTTCTTCCTTCCCATCTATCCACTCCACTCTTCCCACTGACCAACCACTATCACCTTCCTGCATGCACTTATCGTCAACCCACCCACCTTTCCTGCAGCCCCACCACCCTCCCTCCCTCTATTTCTTAGCCCCCTTCCTCCTCGGAGGAGAAAGTGAGGACTGCAGATGCTGGAGATCAGAGCTGAAAAATGTGTTGCTGGAAAAGCGCAGCAGGTCAGGCAGCGTCCAAGGAGCCGGAGAATCGACGTTTCGGGCATGATTCGAATCGGCGATTCTCCTGCTCCTTGGATGCTGCCTGACCTGCTGCGCTTTTCCAGCAACACATTTTCACCCCCTTCCTCCTCCCCAGTCCTGATTAAAGTTTCCATCTTGAAACATTGACTCTCCTGTTCCTCAGATGCTGCTTGACCTGTTGTGCTTTTTCCAGCTCCACATTTTATTCACCCATATCTCTCTAAACCTCTGCTATTCACATACCCATCCAGATGTCTTTTCACTGTGCCAGCCTCCACCAGCTCCTCTGGCAGCTCTGTTCATACACGCACTACCTTGTGTGAAAAGGTTGCCCCTTATGTCCACTTTATTTCTGTCCCCTCTCATCTTAAAACTATGCCCTCTAGTTTTTTTTCTAACTTACAGTGTGGAATCAGGCCCTTCGGCCCAACTAACCCCCCCAAAGAGCAACCCACCCAGACCCATTCCCCGACATTTACCCCTTCACTTAACACTACGATGTAATTTAGCACAGCCAATTCACCCAACCTGCACATCTTTGGAATGTGGGAGGAAACCCACACAGACACAGGGAGAATGTGCAAACTCCACACAGACAGTTGCCTGAGGCAGGAATTGAACCTGGGTCTCTGGCGCTGCGAGGCAACAGTGCTAACCACTGCGCCACAGTGCCGCCACCAATTTAGACTCCCCCACCCTGGGAAAAAGAGCTTGGCTATTCACCCTTTCCATGCCCTTGCTGATTTTATGAACCCCTCTGTCTCTGACGCTCCAGGGAAAAAGGCCCCAGCCTGGTCAGCCTCTCCCTCTCGCTCAAACCTTCCAATCCCGGCAATGTCTTTGTCAATCTTTTCTGAACCCTTTTCAAGTTTTACAGCATCTTTCTGATAGCAGGGACACAAGAATCGAATGCAGTATTCCAACAATGGCCTAACCAGTGTTGTGTACAGCTTTAACATGACCTCCAACTCCTGTACTCAATACACTCAACCAAGGAAGGCTTGTATACAAAACGTTTTCTTCACTACCCTGTTTACCTGTGACTCCACCTTTGAGGAACTATGAACCTGCACCCCGAAGCCTCTGCTCAGCACCGTTCCCCAGGACCCTACCATTAATTGTGTACTTCCCGCCCGGATTTTCCCCTCCCAAAATACAATACCTCACCTTGATCTCATCTGGAATGGGAAGAAAGCGATCCTAATGGTAACCATGCGACCATTCTCAATTATCATCAGATTCACCAAGGTCCTTTAGGGAAGGAAACTGCTATCCTTACCTAGTCTGGCCTACATGTGACTCCAGACCTATAGCAATGTGGGTGACTCTTAACTGCCCTCCAGACAATTAGGGATGGGCAATAGATGTTGGTCAAACCAGCAACACCCACGTCCCGTAAACAAATAAAAAACAAATGACCAGTAGCCAATTGGTGGGCACAGCACAGAGACCTTTTTGAAATCAATGTTTTGAAAGCTTGTCTGTACCATGTGCTTTGAATTATGACTGTGACACACCCTGCATGTTAATCAGTATATCTTCCAGTCAGGATTTCTATTGATCTGCATTATTCACGGTGTCAGGCTGCGTCTGTCACTATTTCTGTGGTGCAGTATTTGTCTTTCACTGCCTCAGTCAGTCTGTGCCATTATCAACTAATAATCTCACAGTCAGTCTGTGTTTCAGCTTGTCATCATCTCTGTCAGGCTCTGAGTCATCTCCAGTCGGTTTCAGTCAGTCGGTCTCTCAGTGCTTATCTCAGGATGTCCCTCTCAGGGATGACGTTGTTAAACATTCAACTATTGTCGACTTGCTCATGACCTTTAGTAAGTGGGCAAGGGGTAGAGAGGCCTACCCAACCTCACCCTAGTGAGGCCCTTAAGTGGGCCACTTAATGATAACTCAAGGGCTGCTTCCTGCTGAAGGGAGGAAAGAGTAAGGGAGGATGGGGATTGTGGGAGTTCAAAATAGGAAGGGAGAAATGTGGGTGGAATAATAATGGAGAGAGAGTTGGAAGGAACAGGGGAAAAGGGGACAGGTGAATAGGAGAAGATAGTCAATGGTGGAGTGGGAGTTGGGGGTATGAGGGAGAATGGGGAAGAGGGAATGGGAGGAGGCAGAAGAGACAGGGATAGAAGGGAAGGAGGAATGGGGAGAAGGAGGAAGGAATAGAGCATGGAAGAATGAGGAAGGAATATGTCAGATGACTGTTAGAGAGTGATAATGAGAGAAGACAGCGGGAAATGCAGGCGGGTTAGGAAGGGGGAATAGAGTGAGGGAAATGGGAATGGAGTGAGGGAAATGTGTATGGTAGAGGTAGGGAGGGAGAACAGGGATAGGGGATGGAGGAAAGGAGGGCAGGGATGGGGAATGGGGTATGGGCAAATAGGGATGGGGGAGAGGTGGGTGGAGAGAGGGGAGGCCCAGATGCGACCTGCAGATCTATCAGCCAATCTGACTGATCAGCTGCTCTCTGAGGTAAACCTCTGTCAGAAATCCCACCTCCAGTATCCCTCAGAGCACTGCCTGACTACAGACATCAGCAGGAATACATACCCCACTGACCTATTCAATCCTATCTGAGGGCCCTGTATATCTGCTACCCTTTTCCTTCTAGGTGGAAGTGGTTGTGGGTTTGGAAGGTGCTGTCGAAGCAGGCTTGTTGAATTTCTGCAGTACATCTTCGAGGTAATACATATTGTTGCTACTGAGTAGAAGTTTGTGGATGTGGTACCAATCAAGTGGGTGGCTTTGTCCTGGATAGGGTAAAGCTTCTTGAGTGTTGTTGGAGCTGCCCCCATCCAGGGCAAGTGGGGAGTATTCCATCACATTCCTGACTTGTGCCTTGTAGATGGTGGACAGGCTTTCAGGATTCAGAAAGTTGTTGCAGAACTTGTTGCAGAATTCCCAGCCTCTGACCTGCTGTTGCAGCCACAGTAAAAAGAATGGCTGATCTAGTTATAAATCTGTCAGTCAGTTGGTTTCTCATGGTCAATATCTATCAATAACCGTTACAGTTCGCATCTCTGTCAGTATGTTTATAAATCAGTGCATATCTTTTATTTCTTCAGTCATGGGATATGGACATCTTTATCATGGTCAGTCATTGCTGCTCATTCTCTAAGTGCCCTCCAGGAGGTGGGGTCAGAGATGATCTTCTATACCCCACTGAAATATTGCAAACACAGCAAGATCAACTCCATTTATCTCCTGGGCAATAGTCTGAGATGAAGTCAGTTTGTTCAGGATCTTGGAGTCACATTTGATGCACAGCTGTGCTTCTAACCTCAAGTTCACTCCATCACTAAGGGTGCTTATTTCCAACCTCAAAACATCACCCCACTTCACCCGCAACAGTGCATCTGCTGCTGAAATCCTCATTCACGTCACCATTACTTCCAAGCTCATCTATTCCAATGCATTCCTGCCTGGTCTTTCCCCCTCTACTTTCTGTAAACTTGATGCAATTCAAAACTCGGCTGCCTGTGTCTGAACTCACAGGAAGTCCCATGCCCTGTCACTCTGAACTCACAGGAAGTCCCATGCCCTGTCACTCTGAGCTCAAAGGAAGTCCCATGCCCTGTCACTCTGAGCTCACAGGAAGTCCCATGCCCTGTCACTCTGGGCTCAAAGTGAGTCCCATGCCATGTCACTCTGAGCTCACAGGAAGTCCCATGCCCTGTCACTCTGAGCTCACTAATCTGTATTGGCTCCTCGTCAAACAACATCTTGACTTCAAAATTCTCATCCTTGTTTTCAAATCCCTCCTCAATCTCGCTATGTCTGTAAAACTCCCTGGAATCCTCTAATTCTGTTCTCTTGGTAAGTCTCAATTATAATCACTCCACTATTGGTGGCTGCATCTTCAGTTGTCCAAACATCAAGCTCTGGAACTCTCTCCCGACAACTCTCTGTTTCTTGATCTCATTTTTCTTCCGTGAAGACACTCATTAAAACTGACGACATTCATGAAGCTTGTGGACATCTGATCAAATATGTGACTCTGTTATTCTGGACAACAGCCTTGCTCCCAAAATCATTATAATGCCTCTTATACCTCACTCTTTAAATTCCCCTTGCACCTTCCATGTCCCTTCAAATCCCCATGATCCCCTCAGACCCATGCTCATTCTATGCATCCTCATATATCTCTTGCACCCTACTATTACCCATGTTCCTTCTATGGTCCCATGAATATTCCACACTGACTCACCCAGTACCCACGATGAGCAGACATAAGATTATAATGGACATTAAAAAATTGCACCAATCTAATTGAGTTGTCATGCAAAAACGCTTAATACTTAAACACCTCACATGTATGAAAAATAGCAAAACAAAATCCCTCAAGTGCTTAATCTGTTGGAAAAACAAACACTCATACTGTATAAATGCCAGGCTATGATCATGCCCAAAAAGACAAAATCTAACCATCTCCCCTTGACATTCAATGGTGTTACCATCACTGAATTCCCCACTATTAACATCCTGGGGATTACCATTTACCAAACTGAACTGGACTAACCATATACACACTGGTGACAAGAGCAAGTCAGAAGCCCAGAATAACTGTGGTGAGTAACTCCCCTCCTGCACCTCCAAAGCCTGTCCACCATCTACAAGGCACAGGTCAGGAGTGTGATGGAATACTCCCCACTTGCCTGGATGGGGGCAGCTCCAACAACATTCAAGAAAGCGTCTCATACAAAGCAGCCCACTTGACTTACACCCCATCTATCACCTTCACTTTCATTTCCTTCACCACCAACACATTTACCAGCGGTGTGTACCATCTACAAGATGCACTGCAGTAACTCACCAAGACTCCTTTGATGGCACCTTTCAAACCCAAGGACCTTATACTGAGAAGGACATGGGTAGCAGGAGCATGGGAATACCATAGTATCAAAATACTCCTCCAAACATCTGCCATCTTGACTTTAAACTATATCTCCAGTACTTTACTGCCACTGGATCTAAAACTTGGATCAACTCTATCCCTAAAAGAACTGCAGGTATACCTAAACTCCATAGGCTGCAGCAGCTCAAGAAGGCATCTCACCAACACCTTTCCAGGGCAACTAGGGATGGACAATACCTGCTGGTTTAGCCAGCAATGCTAAATCCCAAGAACACTTTATTAAAAACCTCATCAAAGACAGGTAATCATTTATCAACCTCTTCAATTTGTCAATCAGGTTGTGAACACTTCCCTTTGCTGTGATAAGTATTTCCGTAGCTTTTGAAACTTAGCTAAACGTTCAGAATTGGCTTAGCTGGTTTAGCAACCTTTGTAAATTTAAACAATGCAATTTTAAAACTGAAAGAAAAGTTAGCCATTTTTAAAGGTGTAGATGGTGTTTTAATTCTCATTTGCTGAAAACGTGTTGCTGGAAAAGCGCAGCAGGTCAGGCAGCATCCAAGGAGCAGGAGAATCGACGTTTCGGGCATGAGCCCTTCTTCAGGAATGAAGCTGTCTTCCTCCCTCCATTTTCAGCTCTGATCACCAGCATCTGCAGTCCTCACTTTCTCCTAGAAGATTTTAATTCTCATTGCAAAGCAAGTTACCTGTCAATCGATGGAGTATACATTCTGTTTCATGATCAGGAAGGTATTGTTTCAAAACTAACGATTGCCAAACATTTAGATCATGATTCAGAGCTCAAGAGGTCGTTGGAATCACTGTGATAGATCTGTGAGGCTGATCTTTACATGGACAGAGCGATCAGAGAGGTGGCCACAGCACAACTTAAGGACATGAGGCAGCGAGGGAATGGGTGACTAAGAGTAACAGGCAGATAATGGCAGGAAGGTCCTGCAATACTGTTTGGAAACTGAGGGCACTGGTTCCTCAAGGGAGTGCAGTCAAAGTTAAACTTCTGACTTAGCAAGCAGCCTGACTATACAGGAGGGAGAGAAGTAAAAAGCAGTTGGGACAATGACACAGGATTATTAGATAAGAGAACTGATAGATTTCTGTGGCTGTAGGCCTAGCTGCTTGGGTCTCTGGATCTTTGAAATAATAGTCTGATAATTCCACAAAACAATTTGATTGATCAGTTTAGGGAACGATCTGTTGGTGAGTTGATTTGGTAGGCAGTGCCTGGCTCTCAGTGAGGCATGCGGAGTCTGTTGCTTTTTGGCACCACTTTTAGCTCAGATGGACTGAAATGAAATATACATTTATCAGTTGTTTTTTCTTTCGCAAAGTGTTTGTTAACTGAAATGTTTGAACCTGCACACTTGCAGAACCTTATTGTGCACCAACCATTTGCCCTTTTATCCCACAGCAGCTCACCAGCTAATTCAGTCTGTAAGAGCTGCTTTGGAATTTGAAACAAACAGAAACACAGGCACATAGAACATTACAGAGCAATACAGGCCCTTCGGCCCTCGATGTTGCGCTGACCTATGGAACCAATTTGAAGCCTATCTAACCTATATTATTCCAGTTTCATCCACATGTTTATCCAATGACCATTTAAATCACCTTAAAGCTGATGAATCTACTACTGTTGCAGGGAGTGCGTTCCACGCTCCTACTACTCTCTGAGTAAAGCAACATCTTCTGACATCTGTCCTATATCCTTCACCCCTCAAATTTAAAGCTATGACACCTCATGCCAGTCATCACCATCTCAGAGAAAAGTCTCTCCCTGTCCACCCTATCTAACCCCATGATTATCTTATTTGTCTCAATTAAGTCACCTCTCAACCTTTTTCTCTTGAACAGAAGCAACCTCAGTTCCCTCAGCCTTTCCTCACAAGACCTTCCCTCCATACTAGGCAACATCCTAGTAAATCTCCTCTGAACCCTGTCTAAAACTCTTCCTATTATGCGGTGACCAGAACTGTACCCCACACTCCAAGTGCGGCCACACCTGAGTTTTGTACAGCTGCAGCGCGATGTCACGGTTCCGAAACTCAGTCTCTCTACAAATAAAAGCGAACACATCGTATGCCTTCTTAACAACCCCATCAACCTGGGTGCCAACTTTCAGGGATCTATGTACCTGGACATTGAGATCTCTCTGCTCATCAACACTAACAAGAATCTTACCATTAGCCCAGTACTCTGTATTCCTGTTACTCCTTCCAAAGTGAATCACCTCACACCTTTCCACATTAAACTCCATTTGCCACCTCTCAGCCCAGCTCTGCAGGTTATCTATGTCCCTCTGTAGCCTACAACATTCTTCAGCACTATCCACAACTCCACCAACCTTAGTGTCAACCACAAATTTAGTAAGGTAAAAACAATGACTGCAGATGCTGAAAACCAAATGCTGGATTAGTGGTGCTGGAAGAGCACAGCAGTTCAGGCAGCATCCAGGCTGCTCGTTGGATGCTGCCTGAACTGCTGTGCTCTTCCAGCACCACTAATCCACAAATTTAGTAACCCATCCTTCTACGCCCTCATCCAGGTCATTTATAAATTGACAAACAGCTGTGGCCCCAAAACAGATCCTTGTGGTATACCACTAGTCACCGCACTCCAGGATGAACATTACCCATTAACCACCACCTTCTGTCTTCTTTCTGCTAGCGAATATCTGATCCAAACCGTTAAATCACTCTCAATACTATGTCTCTGTATTTGTGACTACCGTAGGGAACCTTATCAAACTCCTTCCTGAAATCCATATACACCACATCAACCACTTTACCCTCATCCACCTGCTTGGTCACCTTCTCAAAGAACTCATTAAGGTTTCTGAGGCATAACAAAACCTTGCTGAGTACCTTTAATCAACTTATTCCTTTCTAGAGGATTATAAATCCTATCTCTTACAACCATTTCCAACATTTTACTCACAACCAAAGTAAGGCTCACTGGTCTATAATTACCAGGGTTGTCTCTACTCCCCTTCTTGAACCAGGGAACATTTGCTCTCCTCCAGTCTTCTGGCACTATTCCTGTAGGCAATGACGACATAAAGATCAAAGCCAAAGGCTCTGTAATCTCCTCTCTAGCTTCCCAGAGAATCCGAGGATAAATCCCATCCGGCCCAGGGGACTTATCTATTTTCACACTTTCCAGAATTGCTAACACCTCCTTGTGAGCCTAAATCCCATCTACTCTAGTAGCCTGTATCTCAGTATTCTCCTCAACAACGTTATCTATTTCCAGTGTGAATACTGACGAAAAATATTCCTTTAGCACTTCCCCTATCTCCTTGGACTCCACGCACAGCCTCCCACTACTATCCTTGATTGGCCCTAATCTTACTCTTGTCATTCTTTTATTCCTGATCCACCTATAGAAAGCTTTAGGGTTTTCCTTGATCCTATCCGCTAATGACTTCTCATGTCCCCTTCTGGCTCTTCTTAGCTCTGTCTTTAGGTCCTTCCTGGCTAACTTATAACTCTCAAGCTCCCTGAATGAGCCGGGGGCCATTCAGGCCATCATGTCTTCACTGGGTACACAAGAAAGTGCTGAATAGATGCAATGTATTTTGTCTTTAGAGAGAGTGAGCAATCTATTGTGGATTAACGCTTTCCCTTCTTATATATTCTCTTACGTCATGTTGAGGTTGTTCAGGATGTTGGTGCAGCCTCTTCTGGATTACTGTGTCCAGTTCTGGTTGCCCTATTGCAGGAAGGATTCTGTTAAGCTGGAGAAGATTCAGAAGAAATCTACCAGCCTGGTGCTGGTAAATAGAGGGTTTGAGTTATAAGGAGTGGATGGAAAGGCTGGGACCCCTTCAGTGGAGCGTAAGAGGTTGGGAGCTGGATGACCTTACAGAGGCTTATAAAATGATGAAGGGTATAGATAAGGTGAATGGCAGTTGTCTTTTCCCGAGGGTGGGGGACTTCAAGCAGAGGGGGCATATTTTAAGATGAGAGGAGAGAGTTTTAAAACTACATGGAAGGCAATCTTTTTAGTGGTTTGTGGATGGAATGAATTTTAAGAGGAGGTGGTGGATGCAGGTACAATTACAACATTTAAAAGACACTTAGATAAGTATATGAATAAGAAATGTTTGGAGGGCTATAGGTCAAACACAGGCAGGTGGGACTATCTAGTTTGGGATTATAGTCAGTATGGACTGGCTAGACTGAAGGGTCTATTTCCGTGGGGTATGAATCTATGACTCTCCGTGGCTAAGAATCTTCTAATGTCACCACTGACTAACCAACTGAGTACAAAGGCTGCAGAATTGCTTCTGAGAATGAACTAAACTGACCAAGAGGACAAATATTATTTTAGTGAAGTGGTTACTAACTGAACCTGTTAAAATACAACGTATTTGAAACCTATCAAATGAAACCATTTATTCCACTCAATTAAACTCTGAGCTACGTTGGTGTCAGGCACATTTATATTCCAGCACGCTTTAAAATGCAATAGTTTTACAAATGCGCAAAGTCATGCAGCTTTTGCCAGGGTTAGAAATTTTGATTGTGTTAAAGTCATTGGTGAAAAAGTAGTTTGGAGTTCTGTTTTTAAGATCACACTGGTTGCACCAAAGTACGACATTGACCACAAACCTTTGCCAGTTTCTTCTATGGTACACACAGATGTATGGTCATACTATAGACTGGAACATGGGGCACACATGCAGCTGTTGGTGGTGGCAATGAAATCAAGGTAAGGGAAGGCTGCAAGTACTTTGCAGACAAGAGTGTAATTGGCAGCTGTGGCTGTATAATCTCTAGGCAAATTAAACATATTGCAATGAATAGGAGAAAGTGAGGACTGCAGATGCTGGAGATCAGAGCTGAAAGAGTGTTGCTGGAAAAACGCAGCAGGTCAGGCAGCATCCAAGGAGCAGGAGAATCGACGTTTCAGGCATGAGCCCTTCTTATTTTAACCTACTGCGAATCCTCTTACAAGGATGCCTTCCTTGAAGAAGCTCTCTTCCAAGAAGGGCTCATGCCTGAAACGTCGATTGTCCTGCTCCTTGGATGCTGCCTGACCTGCTGCGCTTTTCCAGCAACACATTTTCAGCATATTGCAATGAATGCAAACTTACCCATAATGCATAGAACTGCAAATATGTCGTTATCTTGCTTGACTGGTCCATACTTGAAATTATTCTCACAAGAGGTCAGTAGGGGCCTAAAAGTACCCATCATTCACCACAGACTCTCCAGGTTTCATCCAAGTTTGAAAGCTGCATGACAGAAGACATCAGAGCAGAAGGAGGCCATTGAGTCTGCTCTGCCTATCAATGAGGTCACAATGAAACTGGTAATCCTGAACTCCACTTTCCTGCCTTTTCCCCATAACCCTTGCTTCCCTATTTAAAGAGTTGTATATCTCAGCCTGAAATATACTTCATAATCCAATCTCAACAACCCTCTACAGTAAAAGATTGCACAGAGTCACTCCCCTCTGAGAGAAAAAAAAAATCCTCCACATCTCAGTTTTAAGTTTGTGACTCCTTTTTCGGAGAACTCCCAAATCCTGTGCTGTAGCTTTCAGCAGTCTTTCCCCATTTAAATAGTATTCCCCTCCAACCATCTTCTTGTCTAAAGTGCATAACATCACATGTCCCCTGATTCGATTTCATCTGCCAAGTTTTTGCCCATTTGCTGAACCTGTTTGTATCCCTTTGTGTCATCCTCATCAATTACCTTCTCATCTTTGTGTCACCTGAAAACTTGTTTTGAATATATTCACTTTTCCCATCTAATTCATTAATAAAGATTGTAAGTCACTGTGGCCCTGTGACACATCACTCAGAGGCGCCAGCTCCTTCTCCCAACTCTGTCTTCTATAGTGAGCCAATCCTTTAACCAGGCGAATATACCAACTCCAACATCACAGGTTCTTATCTTATTAAGTAGCCTAACATGTACTACTTTATTAAATGCTTTAAGAAAATTCAAATATATTGCATCCACCACTTCCTTTTTATCTACCCTGCTTGTTACTTCCTCGAGAAATTCTCATAAGTTTGTCAGGCATGAAGACATGGCCACAACCTTTAACTGAATTATTTCCCTGTGTTGTTCAAACGCATCAATGTTTACGTATCCGGGTAAACAGAGGACATAGAACATAGAAATTTACAGTACAATATAGGCCCTTCAGCCCATGATGTTGTGCCGAGCATTTAGCTCTATCTAAGATCAACCTAACCTACACATCCCTCAATTTACTGCTGTCCATGTGCTTGTCCAGCAGTCGTTTAAATGTCCCTAACGTCTCTGACTTTACTACCATCACTGGCAGTGCATTCCAAACGCCTACCACTCTCTGTGTAAAGAACCTACCCCTGACATCTCCCCTAAACCTTCCTCCAATTACCTTAAAATTATGACCCCTCGTGACAACCATTTCTCCCCTGGGGAAATGTCTCTGGCGATCTCCTCTATCTAAGCCTCCCATTACCTTGTACACCTCTATCACGTCACCTCTCTTCTTCCTTCTCTCCAGTGTGAAGAGCCCAAGCTCACCCAACCTCTCTTCATAAGGTACGCCCTCTAATCCAGGCAGCATCCTGGTAAATCTCCTCTGCACCCTCTCTCAATCATCTATATCCTTCCTATAATGAGGTGGCCAGAACTGGACACAATATTCCAAATGTGGTCTCACCAGGGTTTTATAGAGCTGCAGCACAACCTCGCAGCTCTTAAACTCAATCCCCCTGTTAATGAAAGCCAATACACCTTTTTAACAACCCCATCAACCTGAGTGGCAGCTTTGAGGGATTGATGTACGTGGACCCCAAGATTCTGCTGTTCCTCCACACTACCCAAGAATCCTGTCTTTAATCCTGTATTCAGCATTCGAATTCAACTTTCCCAAATGAATCACTTAGCATTTGTCCAGGTTGAACTCCATCTGTCACTTCTCAGCCCAGCTCTGTGTCCTGTCAATGTCTTGTTGTAACCTGCAACAGCCCTTGACACTATCTACAACACCACCGACCATCAGCAAACTTACTAACCCACCCTACCACTTCTTCATCCAAGTCATTTATAAAACCTACAAAGAGCAGAGGCCCAAGAACAGATCCCTGCAGGACACCACTGGTCACTGACCTCCAGGCGGAAAACTTTCCATCCACTACCATTCTCTGTCTTCTTTCAGCCAGCTAATTCTGTATCCAGACAGCCACATTTCCCTGTATCCCATACCTCCTAACTTTCTGAATGAGCCTACCATGGGGAACCTTATCAAATGCCTGACTGAAATCACTAGACACCACATCCACTGCTTAGTTTTCATCAAATTGTCTCATCACATCCTCAAAGAACTATATAAGGTTTGTGAGGCATGACCTGCCCCTCACAAAGCCACGCTGACTATTGCTAATCAAACTATGATTTTCCAAATAGTCATTAATCCTATCTCTCAGAATCGTTTCCAGTACCTTACCACAGATGTAAGCCTGACTGGTCTGTAATTCCCAGGGATTTCCCTATTCCCTTTCTTGAACAAGACCTTACACTTTATTCCAGGTGTCTGGTATCAGATAGATAAAAAGTATCAGGCTTGGTAGTTAAGAAGCTGCGGTTTTTGATGACAGATATGGAATAATGGCAGGTGGGAATAACATGTTTATTCCTTGCAAACTATTAAGGCCAACAAATGTCTTTTCAACTCAGGAGAAAACAGTACCCAATTATCTGTTTTCATGGAAGCAGTTCATAGAGTCATAGAGTCATAAACATGGAAATAGACCCTTCGGTCCAACCAGTCCATGCTGAACATAATCCCAAACTAAACTAGTCCCAGCTGCCTGCTCCTGGCCCATATCCCTCCAAACCGTCCCTATTCATGTAATTATCAAAGTGTTTTTTAAACATTGTAACTGTTCCCACATCCACCACTTCCTCAGGAACTTCATTCCACACACAAACCACCTCAATGTATTGTTTGAGAACGTAATTTGGAATATATTCTTGCCATGCTTTAATGCAGTATTTACAAATTTGCCCCACATTCCTCATCCATTTTCTGAGCTTTCCAAATTGCTTCTAATACTTTGTTGTAGATAAATATCTTGTGGTCCAAGAAATATAGGACCGCACCCATCTGCTAGGTTTCTTGCCCTCCTGTGCTGGTTGCTTAATGTGACAATAAACTGAATTGCCCCAGCCCCTGAATGACACAGACCATGATGAGAACATTGGGAAAATTGCATGAGATGTTCAGCGAGGACCTTTGAAATCAAAAAACCCTATTTTCTGACCAAATGTTGGACAACGAGACAACATTCTCACCAGGCAAAAGGCCTACCAGCATGGATTATTGCTCATTGATGGTATTGTTTTCTTATTCACCTCATTATTATGCATTCTCCCAGAAACGAGACATTGACAAATCCTAACTTGAAAGTCCAAGCAGGTACCTGGCAACTGTAGCTCTCAACTGCTGGATATCAGGCACAACATCTCAGGGCAGTGACTGTATGCATTCCCTGGCCATGGACCTGGGCACCAGACACATATCAACCTCACTGCATTATCATGGCACATTTCCAATCCATTTACCACATGCTTCACCACGTCAATACTGCACTTTAGAGCATCCCAGTGCCTCTCAATGGAATGCTGTTGCAAGGACCCTTTGCAGAAGAGGGTAACCAGCCAGTGGATTGGACTGACAGCACCTCACAGCTGGTCACTTGCATCCTTAATGCTCACTCACCTTGTGCCTAGCTCAATGCTCACAACATCCCTAAATTGTCTTGCCTTCTGTTGCTTTAACCTTTCAGCTGCACTTTAAGGGCTGTCTTCACTTCTGTCTTGCTTGTAGTTGAGAGCAGATACAAGTGCAGGCAGCTTGTTATGATTAGTAACAGTTGCCTGTTAAGGCAGTGGTTGTGTTGCTGTCGAACACCATCCTATATCAGTCTCACACTTATAGAGTGCACCAGCAGCCTACAAAGCAAGCACACTGCGTACGTACCAACCAAATGGCCATACCCCAAAGTCAACTGGGATTAGTCCCCATTCATGTCAAACAAGGGAGTCGCAATACAGTCAGCCAGAGAGTCCTGGTACAGTCAGTCAGAGAGTCCCGGTACAGTCGGTCAGGGAGTCCCTGTACAGTCAGTCAGAGAGTCCTGGTACAGTCAGTCAGGGAGTCCTGATGCAGTCAGTCAGAGAGTCCTGGTGCAGTCAGTCAGGGAGTGCTGGTACAGTCAGTCAGAGAGCCCTGGTACAGTCAGTCAGGGAGCCCTGGTACAGTCAGTCAGGGAGTCCCATTACAGTCAGTCAGGGAGTCCTGGTACAGTCAGTCCGGGAGTCCTGGTGCAGTCAGTCAGAGAGTCCCGATACAGTCAATCAGGGTGTCTTGCTGCAATCAGTCAGTGAGTCCCAATACAGTCAGTCAGGGAGTCCCAGTACAGTCAGTCCGGGGGTCCTGGTACAGTCAGTCAGGGAGTCTTGCTACAGTCAGTCAGAGGGTCCGGTACAGTCAGTCAGAGAGTCCTGGTACAGTCAGTCAGGGAGCCCTGGTACAGTCAGTCAGGGAGCCCTGGTGCAGTCAGTCAGGGAGTCCCATTACAGTCAGTCCGGGAGTCCATATGCAGTCATTCAGGGAGCCCCAGTACAGTCAGTCAGGGAGTCCTGATACAGTCAGTCAGAGAGTGCCGGTACAGTCAGTCAGAGAGTCCCGATACAGTCAATCAGGGTGTCTTGCTGCAATCAGTCAGTGAGTCCCGATACAGTCAGTCAGGGAGTCCCAGTACAGTCAGTCCGGGGGTCCTGGTACAGTCAGTCAGGGAGTCTTGCTACAGTCAGTCAGAGGGTCCGGTACAGTCAGTCAGAGAGTCCTGGTACAGTCAGTCAGGGAGTCCTGGTGCAGTCAGTCAGGGAGTCCCAGTACAGTCAGTCAGGGTGTCCTGGTACAATCAGTCAGGGAGCCCTGGTACAGTCAGTCAGGGTGTCCTGGTACAGTCAGTCAGGGAGCCCTGGTACAGTCAGTCGGGGGGTCCTGGTACAGTCAGTCAGGGAGCCCTGGTACAGTCAGTCAGGGTGTCCTGGTACAGTCAGTCAGGGAGCCCTGGTACAGTCAGTCGGGGGGTCCTGGTACAGTCAGTCAGGGAGTCTTGCTACAGTCAGTCAGAGGGTCCGGTACAGTCAGTCACGGAGTCCTGGTACAGTCAGTCAGGGAGTCCTGGTGCAGTCAGTCAGGGAGTCCCAGTACAGTCAGTCGGGGGGGTCCTGGTACAGTCAGTCAGGGAGTCCTGGTGCAGTCAGTCAGGGAGTCCCAGTACAGTCAGTCCAGGGGTCCTGGTACAATCAGTCAGGGAGTCTTGCTACAGTCAGTCAGAGGGTCCGGTACAGTCAGTCAGAGAGTCCTGGTACAGTCAGTCAGGGAGTCCTGGTACAGTCAGTCAGGGAGTCTTGCTACAGTCAGTCAGAGGGTCCGGTACAGTCAGTCACGGAGTCCTGGTACAGTCAGTCAGGGAGTCCTGGTGCAGTCAGTCAGGGAGTCCCAGTACAGTCAGTCGGGGGGGTCCTGGTACAGTCAGTCAGGGAGTCCTGGTGCAGTCAGTCAGGGAGTCCCAGTACAGTCAGTCCAGGGGTCCTGGTACAATCAGTCAGGGAGTCTTGCTACAGTCAGTCAGAGGGTCCGGTACAGTCAGTCAGAGAGTCCTGGTACAGTCAGTCAGGGAGTCCTGGTACAGTCAGTCAGGGAGTCCTGGTGCAGTCAGTCAGGGAGTCCCAGTACAGTCAGTCAGGGTGTCCTGGTACAATCAGTCAGGGAGCCCTGGTACAGTCAGTCAGGGTGTCCTGGTACAGTCAGTCAGGGAGCCCTGGTACAGTCAGTCGGGGGGTCCTGGTACAGTCAGTCAGGGAGTCTTGCTACAGTCAGTCAGAGAGTCCCAGTACAGTCGATCAGGGAGCCCTGGTACAGTCAGTCACGGAGTCCTGGTACAGTCAGTCAGGAGGTCCTTGTTTATTTAGTCAGGAAGTCCCGGTACAGTCAGTCAGGGGGTCTTGGCTGCAGTCAGTCAAGGGCAGTGCCGGTGAGCTGTCTAGAGGATTGAGCCTGGTCAGTAGTCCATTTGTGTCTATCATGGTCAGGATCCATCTCACTGCAGTCTGGTATGTGGGCCATGGTAGGTCCAGAGCAAACAGACTAAGACAGGGTCATAGTCAATCCCAGGGGTCAGAGGATTGAAAGACAAGGGGCATTACCAGAGGTCATTAGAACATAGAACATTCCAGCGCAGTACAGGCCCTTCAGCCCTCGATGTTGTGCCAACCTGTGTAACCAATCTGAAGCCCATCTAACCGACACTATTCCATTTTCACCCATATGTCTATCCAATATCCATTTAACTGCCCTGAAATTTGGCAAATCTATTACTGTTACATGTAGGGTGCTCCACACCCCTACTACTCTCTGAGTAAAGAACCTACCGCTGACATCTGTCCTATATCTATCACCCCTCAATTTAAAGCTATGTCCCCTTGTGCTAGCCATCACCATCTGAGGAAAGAAGTTCTCACGGTCCACCCTATCTAACCCTCTGATTATCTTATATGTCTCAATTATGTCACCTCTCAACTATCATTTCTCTAACGAAAACAGCCTCAAGTCCCTCAGCCTTTCCTAAAAGACCTTCCTTCCATACCAGGCAACATCCTGGTAAATCTTCTCTGAACTCTTTTCTGAAGCTTCCACTTCCTTCCTATAAAGGGGTGACCAGAACCGTACGCAAAACTCCAAGTACTGCCACACTATTGGAGTATGGGAATGGGAGAACTCAGTGATGGAAATTGGGGATTTCAGGCTGGGAAAAGGGGATTTTAACATGCAGGGGGCAGCTAGGTGTACTTCAGAAGACATGAGATGCTACTGGGATTGGGATTATGAACAGTCAGCATTCCCTGGCCTCAACAGGAAAAAGCACGTGATAGTAGGCAGCACTAAACTAGTGATAGGCTTAGAGGGGTAAGGTTAAAGGTTATGAATGTCACTCCAGGTAGCAGACAGCGACAGCTGGAAGGTGGTAGATGGTGGTTTGTGCACATGGTGACTGGAGGTTTCAGGATGGGGACACCTGGTGACCAGGCTGGGCCTCGGACTCAGAGGACCCGGTGTGTTCTGCTTTGCCTTCCATGATGTCTTGGATCCTAATTGGATCAAGAAGTGGAAAATGGCTACGCTCACACCCCAAGTGGGTGGAATGAGTGTTTTCTTTTTTTCCCTAAAGTGCAGTCTTCACCTCTGAGCAATAGACGGCCCTTTAAGGGACATTTCCACTAATCAGACATGGACAGAGGACAGGTAGAAGACACCTGTAATAATATCATGGTGGATGTGAAATGCAGGCAGCGTCCAACTGTGTGGAGTGAATTCTGTGGATGACCAAACCTGAGCATGTTGTTGGTCCTTGCAGAATGAAGATAGATATCCCTGTGAAGCACAATTAGAGGTTGCATGAAAAGCGTCAGTGAGCCACAAAACGCGGAGATAATTCAAAAGTGCATCGACTGCAGATCATCTTGTATAGTAAGTATCATGCAACACCTTCTTACCTACAACGATACCTTTACTTGGGTGATGTGACCGCATCCAGGTTGCAGTCTCAGTCCTGAGACAGCACTTACAATCTCTGACTGTCTCCTCGTGACTGTGCTGCATTTATTGGTAAAAAGTGCAACATCAAAGTTGCACAGGGAGGTATTCCAGGCTTTCCTTGTCAGAGTCGTCTGTGCCCCTCAGTACTGAGGACTGTGCTAATCACCGTCTGAATGTGTTACGAGTACTGAGTGCTCAGATCACTAAGGACTTGTTCTGTTCATGTTCCCTGGCAGGGTCACAGCTATCCTGACTGATGGCTCTACCCACCGCAGGGTTTCTAGTCACTATTAAGAGAAAAGGAGGATGCTCCAGCATGTCCAGAAATAGTAGCAACCTCCTCCAGCAGATGCTGAAGAGGTTTCAGCTGAAGGTCCTCTCCAGATACAGAGGAGGCCCAGCATCTATCACCCTCAATGCTGTTTCCTCCAGATGAGGAAGGGTCAGTAAAATTGCAGACTCAGGTTACTGTCACTGAACTCTGCTGGAGTGGGACCTGCGATATGAAGGATATGGGTGGCCATCCTATCCCAGCAGCCCTCAAGGTGACAGCTACGTCAAGCTCCAATGTGACTGGCTTTTTCCTTTGCTCCATTGGGATCGTCTTTCAGATATCTCAATTGGCCAACCATAGATGTGTTAAGGCTGTCACAGATGCAATTTGTGCCAGATCACATGCTTCATCCAATTTCCCCATGACAGGGTCGGTGCTGCGGCTTGGGCAGTAGGCTCTCCCAATATCACTGTCCACACTAGGGGCTGGGTGTTAGAGACTGTACACACATCACAGTGAGACCACTATATCATAACTCAGCAGATTCATCAATAGAAAAGTATTCCATTCCATCAATGTGCTAGTGATCTGTGATCAGCAGTACCACATCTTCAAAGACTGCACTAGGTATCCTGGGAGTTCTCATAACTCTCTTGTTCCTGCTGTATTTCAGGGACTTTACTCCAATACTATAGACCAGTGAGCCTGACCTCGGTGGTGGGCAAGTTGTTGGAGGGAATCCTGAGGGACAGGATGTACATGTATTTGGAAGGCAAGGACTGATTTGGGATAGTCAGCATGGCTTTGTGCGTGGGAAATCATGTCTCACAGACTTGATTGACTTCTTTGAAGAAGTAACAAAGAGGATTGATGAGGGCAGAGCAGTAGATGTGATCTATATGGATTTCTGTAAGGTGTTCGACAAGGTTCCCAATGGGAGACTGATTAGCAAGGTTAGATCTCATGGAATACAGGGAGAACTAGCCATTTGGATACAGAACTGGCTGAAAGGTAGAAGACAGAGGGTGGTGATGGAGGGTTGGTTTTCAGACTGGAGGCCTGTGACCAGTGGAGTGCCACAAGGATCGGTGCTGGGGTCCACTACTTTGTGTCATTTACATAAATGATTTGGATGCGAGCATAAGAGGTATAGTTAGTACGTTTGCAGATGACACCAAAATTGGAGGTGTAGTGGACAGCGAAGAGGATTACCTCAGATTACAACAGGATCTGGACCAGATGGGCCAATGGGCTGAGAAGTGGCAGATGGAGTTTAATTCAGATAAATGTGAGGTGCTGCATTTTGGGAAAGCAAATCTTAGCAGGACTTATACACTTAATGGTAAGGTCTTAGGGAGCGTTGCTGAACAAAGAGACCTTGGAGGGCAGGTTCATAGCTCCTTGAAAGTGGAGTTGCAGGTGGATAGGATAGTGAAGAAGGTGTTTGATATGCATTCCTTTATTAGTCAGAGTATTGAGTACAGGGGTTGGGAGGTCATGTTGTGGCTGTACAGGACATTGGTTAGGCCACAGTTGGAATATTGCGTGCAATTCTGGTCTCCTTCCTATCGGAAAGATGTTGTGAAACTTGAAAGGGTTCAGAAAAGATTTACAAGGATGTTGCCAGAGTTGGAGGATCTGAGCTACAGGGAGAGGCTGAACAGGCTGGGGCTGTTTTCCCTGGAGTGTCGGAGGCTGAGGGGTGACCTTATAGAGGTTTACAAAATTATGAGGGGCATGGATAGGATAAATAGACAAAGACTTTTCCCTGGGGTGGGGGAGTCCAGAATTAGAGGGGCATAGGTTTAGGGTGAGAGGGGAAAGATATAAAAGAGACCTCAAGGCAACCTTTTCACACAGAGGGTGGTACATGTATGGAATGAGCTGCCAGAGGATGTGGTGGAGGCTGGTACAATTGCAACATTTAAGAGGCACTTGGATGGGTATATGAATAGGAAGGGTTTGGAGGGATATGGGCCGGGTGCTGGCAAGTGGGACTAGATTGGGTTGGGATATCTGGTCGGCATGGACAGGTTGGACCGAAGGGTCTGTTTCCATGCTGTACATCTCTATAACTCTATGACTCTAAATACCTGTTGAGGTCGAGGGTAGACCCAGTGCAGCCCATTCTTCAACCAGGGCGGTGGTAGAGCAGACAGAAGCCCTGTTGAAGATGTGGTTTGACTGCTTGGATTGGTCTGGAGGACCTTCACAGTAGTTTCTGGGCTGAGAGTGCTGTATTATTTCTGTATATTGTAACACAACTGGAACAGACAAAGAGGGGATGTGATGGAGGATGATGAGCTGGGAGATCATGAATGATCTTCAGAGGAGGATGATGAGGACTTTAAGCAGGAAGAACATCATCTTCTGCATGAGCAGCAAGGGCAGCTCCTCACCAGACTGGACATCATTGATCCTTTTGTTTCCAGTAGATTTGAGCTGCGTTCAGTGATCATTTCAGTTGCTGTAAATCATTGGTGCTCAAATATAAGCAATCTGTTTCTGTTCCATGAGGGAAATGCAATTTCGTTTAGTTTGCTCTCTGTTGCTTTAGGTGTTGCTGACTGATATGAAATATCTTGAGGGCTTACCTGAAATGTGATGGTTCTATATTGAATAATGCTCAGCTGCTGGACGACACTGGGCATTGGGGAAAGAATGGTAGTGATCAAGTCAGTGTTAAGATGGGATGTGGCTAAGGATGACAAGGCTTTGTGGCCTGGAGTTGAAGCAGCGAGAAGTGGCGTTGGAGCCAGCCTTGAGAAACCTTGATTTGTAGCTTCTGTGCCATTGCACACACAGTGAAGGGTAACTCCAGGCCACCAGCAAATAACCACGTACCAATGGTCTTGAAAGATGCTGCCGGCCCCAGGGATCACTTGATACCTTGGCAGCAGCAAGTGTATTCCCCTACAGCATGTGGGAGAACGTGGCTAGCAGTGTCTCTGCAGGGCACCGAGGGATATTGTACCTAGTTAGTCAGGAGAATTTGCGATAATAGCATGGGAAAACTCACTAGCTTTCATAGTGAGAAACTGTCTGTGAAACCCGATGAAAACCACACTTAGCCCGTTATGATTTCTGGTAAGATTCAGTCAATGTTTCAGTTGTAGGTTAATGGCTAACTGTACATACCAGCTGGACATTGTACAGCATTAATCTTAATCACAGTCTTTGTACTCCCAGTAACCTTTTTGTCAATTAGTTGGCACTTAACAACGGTTTGTAACCTGCTTCAGGGTAGAGTTCAAATCCCAGGCATAATCTGAAAATGTCTTTCACATGCTCACGTTGCTGCTAGTGCTTCCTTCTGCAGTTCCATGACATTGTAGGGTAATATCAAAGCTGCTGACTTTAATCATTTGAAAAGTCAACCCTAATGTCTATTGCATGAACAATGTATCCCAAAGGTTTAATGGTTAGTTGTGAAAACACTTATTTTTTATTCATGTCTTGCTTCTTGCAAGATTTTCAGTGTTGTTCTCAGTTTCACCATGTTCAGATATGGCTGAACCACAAGTTTGATTGTTATCAATAATGCAGATAAGTCTTTCTAAACCTCTGGGAAATCTCTTATTGTTCTTTAAAGCATTTCTGCTGCTGACATAATGCCAAAAGGTAGATGATTAAAGCACTAATTTCTAAATGGTGCAATGCACACTGTTAGAAGATTAGATATTTTGTCCAGAGAAGGTTACCAAAAGCCACTGGTGGCATAACATTTGGTTAAAGTTGTGCTTTTTGTGAGTTCCACCAGCACCTCATCCACTGATGCCATAGTATAGATCTGTCTCTTGACTACATTGGATGAAGTCAATGCAAATTAGTATTGAGTTGTTCAGTTTTGGCACCATGCCAGAATGTCAATGAATTGGTTTTGTTAATGGTAGGGTCACTTGTTGATGTAACATTGTCCTAATTTCATGCTTCACTTTCTTCAAAGGTAAATGTAGAACTTTCCTTGGAGTGGAAGGAAAATATTTGACTCGCATCTGATGTCAACATGATATGGTGAGCTGTTTTGAACCTTGCATGGCCATTGGACAATTTTAGGAATTCTGCTCTGGATCCTTCTCATTCTCCCTGCTTTTCCAATTGATCAACCTTATAAAAGAGTCACAGATCCGTGAAACTTTTCCAGCTAAGGACAAACTTGTTTTTGAAACACGTGTAGAGTTTTTCTGATTTTAGTTTCTCAATACTACAGTATTGCTGTCAACTGACATTTTACTTTGATTTGAATGTCTCCTGGCCGCTGGAGTCAACTGTTGGTCTATCTTGAGGCACTCTTGTCACATTTCTGTGTCTGAAAGGACTGATGCATTGTCTCCAGTCTCCAACTTGATATTTGTTTCGTGCCCATTTATTTTAATACTCATTCCAATAGTATTCCTATTACTTCTAGCAATGGATGTAGGTTTGCTCGCTGAGTTGGAAGGTTCATTTTCAGACATTTCATCACCATCCTAAGTAACATCTTCAGTGAGCCTTCAGACGAAGGCGGGGCTCATCCAAAGGCTCACTGAAGATGTTATACTGGATTAGTGGTGCTGGAAGAGCACAGCAGTTCAGGCAGCATCCACTGAAGATGTTACCTAGTACGGCAATGAAACGTCTGAAAACGAACCTTCCAGCTCAATTAGCAAACATACATCCAGAACCTCAACCTGAGCTACAAATCTTCTCAAAACTCGCTAACTTCTAGTAATGTAACTTTCTTGTATTTTTGGCTCTTGAATATTACTGTTACTTGTTCTGGCGGAGTTTTTTTGTTCTTTTTGATTTTGATTTTCACTATTTTTACTGTAACAAACTATCTTACTATTTCCGAATGTGTAGCCTTGCTGCAGGATTGGCTTTCCACAGACTTGGTTGGACAAATTCCATGTCAATGCAGCCTATTCCTGCCATTGCAAGAGCCTTGAACAATGTGAGCACTGCCCACTTGAACCACATGTGCACTGAGAGAGGCTGACCCTTATCACATCATCATCCTAATAGCCCCGCCCTTGGGGTCCAGCAGAATGCATGCTGGGCATTGTCAAATCAATGAGCTTTGGAAAATAGAATTAAAAGGAATCCAAAGGGCTTTTCCAAATACATTAAGGACAAAAGAGCAACTAGGGAGAGAATAGGGCCCCTCAAAGATCAGCAAGGCGGCCTTTGTGTGGAGCCGCAGAAAATGGGGGAGATACATAAATGATATTTTGCATCAGTATTTACTGTGGAAAAGTACATGGAAGATATAGACTGTAGGGAAATAGATGGTGACATCGTGCAAAATGTCCATATTACAGAGGAGGAAATACTAGATGTCTGGAAACGCATAAAAGTGGATAAGTCCCTGGGACCTGATCAGGTGTACCCGAGAACTCTGTGGGAAGCTAGAGAAGTGATTGCTGGGCCTCTTACTGAGATATTTGTATCATCGATAGTCACAGATGAGGTATTGGAAAACTGGAGATTTGCTAATGTGGTGGCTCTGTTTAAGAAGGGTGGTAAGAACAAGCCAGGGAATTTTAGACCAGTGAGCCTGGCTTAGGCGGTGGGCAAGTTGTTGGAGGGAATCCTGAGGGACAGGGTGTACATATATTTGCAAAGGCAAGGACTGATTAGGGATAGTCAACATGGCTTTGTGCGTGGGAAATCATGTCTCACAAACTTGATTGAGTTTTTTGAAGAAGTAACAAAGAGGATTGATGAGGGCAGAGTGGTAGATGTGATCTATATGGACTTCAGTAAGGCGTTCGACAAGGTTCCCCATGGGAGACTGATTAGCAAGGTTAGATCTCATGGAATACAGGGAGAACTAGCCATTTGGATACACAAGTGGCTCAAAGGTAGAAGAGGGTAGTGGTGGAGGGTTGTTTTTCAGACTGGAGGCCTGTGACCAGTGGAGTTTCACAAGGATCAGTACTGGATCCACTACTTTTCATCATTTATATAAATGATTTGGATGTGAACATAAGAGGTACAGTTAATAAGTTTGCAGATGATACCAAAATTGGAGGTGTAGTGGACAGTGAAGAGGGTTACCTCAGATTACAACAGGATCTGGACCAGATGGGCCAATGGGCTGAGAAGTGGCAGATGGAGTTTAATTCAGATAAAGTTTGGAAAAGCAAATCTTAGCAGGACTTACACACTTAATGGTAAGTTCCTAGGGAGTGTTGCTGAACAAAGAGACCTTGGAGGGCAGGTTCATAGCTCCTTGAAAGTGGAGTCGCAGGTAGATAGGATAGTGAAGAAGGCGTTTGATATGCTTTCGTTTATTGGTCAGAGTACTGAGTACAGGAGTTGGGAGGTCATGTTGTGGCTGTACAGGACATTGGTTAGGCCACTGTTGGAATATTGCGTGCAATTCTGGTCTCCTTCCTATCGGAAAGATGTTGTGAAACTTGAAAGGGTTCAGAAAAGATTTACAAGGATGTTGCCAGGGTTGGAGGATTTGAGCTATAGGGAGAGGCTGAACAGGCTGGGGCTGTTTTCCCTGGAGTGTCGGAGGCTGAGGGGTGACCTTATAGAGGTTTAAAAAATCATTGGGGGCATGGATAGGATAAATAGACAAAATCTTTTCCCTGGGGTGGGGGAATCCAGAACTAGAGGGCATAGGTTTAGGGTGAGAGGGGAAAGATATAAAAGAGACCTAAGAGGCAACTTTTTCATGCAGAGGGTGGTATGTGTATGGAATGAGCTGCCAGAGGATGTGGTGGAAGCTGGTACAATTGCAACATTTAAGAGGCATTTGGATGGTTATATGAATAGGAAGGGTTTGGAGGGATATGGGCCAGTGCTGGTAGGAGGGACTAGATTGGGTTGGGATATCTGGTCGGAATGGATGGGTTGGACCGAAGGGTCTGTTTCCATGCTGTACATCTCTATGACTCTACGACTCTAAATAGTGAACCAGAAAGTATTATTTTCATTTTGCATCACTGTGTTTTTGTGCAACACTAATGAAAAAGGGTTTACCAAACCAAGCTGGAGGTATGGTATGCTGGAGGTCTGAAACCAAAACAAAAATTGCTGGAGAAGCTCAGCATGTCTGGCAGCATCTGTGGAGAGAAAGCAGAGTTAATGTTTCAAGTCCTTGATCAGAACTGAATAATTTCAATTTGATTGTTCCAAACCAGACTTTATGAATGACTGTTCTTGGACACCAGGTTTATAACTGAAACAAAAATTGACAGAACACAGATGGCAACAAACTAATCTCAGTAATATCAGTAATGTAAAACTGAACCTTTTTTTGGACCATAATCTTCTCTCTCCCTCTCTCTCAGACACACACACACACACACACACACACACACACTAGATAGACAAACACAGTTAAGGGATAAATTAAAAGAAAAGAATTGTAGTTTGCCAGTTAGATAAACATTTTCCAATAATGAAATCTTTGGACATAGGCAAGTAGAACTGTATATTTTACCTGAATTCTGAAGTCACCACCTAACGCTTACAGTTTGAGCAGGTTCTGAGAAATATTTACATATTTCTGACAGACTGGGATTCTTTCCTCAGGACATTTGACTTGATTTGATTTGATTTATTGTGGCCACAGTGAAAAGTTTTGTTTTGCAAGTAGTACAGGCAATCAAGGACATACAGATCAATGGGAGCTTAGACAGAGTGAGGCATACAAGGTTACAGTGGCATAGGAGGTCCACAAACCAAGATCATCATTAGTAAGATCAACATTATTAGAAATTAGAGAAGTCCATTCAGTTGTCCAGTAACAGCAGGGAAGAAGCTACTCTTGAACTATTACTTGGAAGAGTTGGAAGAGAACATTAGCAGGGTGGGAGGGGCCTTTAATGAGGTTGACAGCCTTTCTGCAACAACGAGACATGTAAATGGAGTCCACGTGTGGGAGGTTGGTTTCTGTGATGGTCTGGGCTGTGCACACAACTTTCTGTAGTTTCTTATGGTCTCGGCAGAGCCGTTGCTATACCAGGCCGTCATGCACCTTAATGGAATGCTTTCTATGGTGCACCTGTAGAAGTCGGTGAGGGCCCTTATGAACATTCCCAATTTCCTAGACCACTTGAGGAAGAAGAGGTGTTGTGCCTTCTTGACTCTCACATCTACGTGGGAGGTCCAGGATAGATGGTTATCGTCATGCCTGGGAACTCCATGTTCTCAAACCCATCCAACTCAGCTCCTTTAATGTAGATAAGGTCTTCCCCCTTTTGTCCTAAAGTCAATGATCAGTTCTTTTGGTTTACTGACATTGAGAGAGAGAGATTGTTATCATTGCACCACTGCACCACCCTCTATCTCCTTTCTGTATTCTGACTCCTCGTTGTTTTGCTCTCTGGCCTACCATGGTGGTGTTGTCAGCAAACTTGTACATGGTGTTCATGTGGAACTTGGCTGCACAGTTATGGGTGCACCGAAGGCTGAGAACGCATCCTTGCAGGGTACTGGTGTTGAGGATCATCAACAGTTTCATGAGTCAATAGAAAACTAGACAGAGATAGAGGGAGAGAGAGAGAGACAGGCAGACAGACAGAAAACAAACCAGCAGTCTCTTGAGCTTCCAAAATCACTCTCAAGCAAAATACCAGTCAGAAACATTTTGTTCTATTTTATATCAGTATCAACTCTTTGTGGTTGGCTGGTTGACACCAGTCCTACCTTGATTGATCAATTCAACATTCAACCAGCTGCCAGCTTGGAGTATAGCAACAGCCCATGCCACTTCACCGACAGTGTCCTTAGAACAGTAATCAAGTTGCACTATCGTCCAGGCCAGCTCCCAATAGCAAACATCTGTCTTTGTTCTCTTCTCCTTTAAAACACGTTCCTGTTAAAAATTCAATTCTTAACCTCAACATTCAGGTTCCAACAGAAAAATAAAAGAAAATGGTGAAGGCCTCCACAACTGATCAGTCTCCTCACAAAACTGTTGTGGGGCTCTGTATCAAATGCCACTAGAAATCCACATACACCAGATCAAAAGCAATATCCCCATCAACACTTTCTATTACCTCCTCAAAAAACTCCAGCAAGTTGGTTCAACATGATTTCCCCTTTAGAAATCATATGTTGACACTTGTGAATCAACCTACCTTTCTCCATACTAGAGTACATATATAGTCCAGGAGAAGGTGAGGATTGCAGATGCTGGAGATCCTGATGAAGGGCTTATGCCCAAAATGTTGATTCTCCTGTTCCCTGGATGCTCCCTGACCTGCTGTGCTTTTCCAGCAACACACTTTTTGACTCGATTACATGTATAATGTCTATTCTATCCTGCTAATGTTAACTAGAACTGTTTCCAAAGATTTCCCCACGACTGAAGTTAAATAAACTGGTCTGTAATTGCTGGGAATATCCTTTTTTGAACAAGGCTGTAATGTTGGCAGTTCTTCAGTCTGCTGGAACCTCCCCCCAAGTCCAGAGAAGTCTGAAAGATTATGGCCTCTGATGCCACAGTTTCTACCTCACTTCCATCAAAATCCATTGGATTTGATGTATTGAAACTTGAACGTAATTTCACTTCTATCTATTTCTACAATGATCAAATTCACAACACGTGCCTTTTGGCAACTATGTATATCTGTTTGGGGGTAATTTCTTACCTTTGGAAAAGGGGTGGATTGTGTTATACCTCCATAGTCAGTATGTCTGCATACTTTTCAGAGGAATGCTTCTGAGATCATCAGGTAAAATGTTCTTTCCTTGGCAAAATCACTTGCTTTCGGCCAATGGCAGTATCAGTGTCCGTCAATCATTCTCTCTGTCAGTTATTGTCTCCTCAATGATTGTTCTCATTGAACAATTCAGAAGTTGAAATGATGGTCAGTAAAATATGCAGCTATTGATTTAATTAAATTTAACTCTGCTCACCAGAGTGGGAAGATGATGTTCTGAAGTTTCAGTGATGTGCAACCTAGTGTGTGGCCTGTGGCTGCTCCCAGTCTAACTGCCTGCTGTTTGCTACTTCACCAACAGGACTGGCCAGCTCAACTATGGGAGACCAGAAATGTGAGCCAAGATGGAGTCATGGTTAGTGGTCCTAGATCAATTCATGAAGGTGAAAATGTTAGATTAAGATGTGTAAGACCTCACTCTACACACCAAAGTCATTCCTGCCAATGAAACACTTTCGACGTCAGGCACTGAATTACAGAAGCAAAAGATGCCATTTTCTGTCCTTGCTGCTGCTCTGACGTTGACAGTGGTCAGTTTGTTACCTGTTAGAGGTCAGGGCATCCATCTCCATCTGGGAGGGTGTCCTGTTTCCTAGCGGTGCCGGTCAATCAGAGTGGGGGTCACGGCTGGGACTGTGGCCAGCTCAGTGGGGAAGTCAGGTAGCCTGAGAAGAATTGGGGTGGGGGGTGCTAATGTGACCATGAGGCTGAGGATTGTGAGCAAGCAGGGTCAGTGAAGAGGAATTTTGATGGGAAAATAGACACTCCATCAGCCAGGGCACCACATGTCACCATGAGCCTGCTGCAATATGGGCATCCCCAAGCTGGTAAAATGCCAGTGAGTGGAAACACATCCCTGGTTATTAACAGAAAACTGGCTCAGAATGTCACACATACATACTAGCAGAGGTGAAGGACATGACCACTGCAGACGAGCCAACCCACTCCACCATGTTGCCTGCCAACCCTCTCCTACACATGGGGTGGAAGAGTGGAGTGATAAGTATGAAATATCCAGTACTGGGTAATGATCCAAAATCAACACTCCCAGAAAATATAATGAATGGGGTTAGACACAGAGTATTGCTCCCTCTACACTGTTCCCAGCAAACACTCCCCTGACACAGGCAGTGCAGGGTTAGATATGGAGTAAAACACTTTTCATACTAATTTAAACCGAAAATAGAGCTCTCTCTACTCTTTTAAACTGGAACTAAAGCAGTCTAGTGACATTGTGCCAATCAAATATTCCCAGGACAGGGACAGCATGGGTTTAGATGGGCTAGAGCTGTCTCTCCATCATCCCCAACAAATACTCACAGGGCAGGGACAGCATGGGGTAGATATAGAGTAAAGATAACTCTAACCATTTTAAACAGAAAATAAATCTCAATGCTGTCTGCACCAAAGACCCCCAGGCCAGGGACTGTCTGGGTTTTGAAGCAAAGGGAAATCTCATCTACATTGTCTCTCAAACATTCCCAAGACAGATACATCACATGCAAGAGGATTCGCAGTGGGGTTAAAATCAACTAGGTAAAAACAATGACTGCAGATGCTGGAAACCAGAGTTTAGATTAGAGTGATGCTGGAAAAGCACAGCAGGTCAGGCAGCATCCGAGGAGCAGGAAAATGGACGTTTTGGGCAAAAGCCCTTCATCAGGAATAAAGGCAGAGAGCCTGAAGGATGGAGAGATAAATGAGAGGAGGGTGAGGTTGGGGAGAAAATAACATAGAGTACAATGGGTGAGTGGGGGAGGGGATGAAGATGATAGGTCAGGGAGGAGGGTGGAGTGGATAGGTGGAAAAGGAGATAGGCAGGTAGGACAGGTCATGGGGACAGTGCTGAGCTGGAAGTTTGGAACTGGGGTGAGGTGGGGGAAGGGGAAATGAGGAAACTGGTGAAGTCCACATTGATGCCCTGGGGTTGAAGTGTTCCAAGGCGGAAGATAAGGCATTCTTCCTCCATTCCGAAGCAGACGATGAGGCGCTCTGGTTAGTCACACAGTACACTCCCTTCTATTCTTTTAAACTGAAAGTAACCTGAGAGTGAAGCTCTGTCTACACTGTTCCCATCAAACACTCCCAGAACAGGGACAGCATAGGGTTAAATACAGAGTAAAGCTCCCCCTACACTGTCCCCATCAAGCACTCCCAGGACAGGGACCGTATAGGGTTAGATACAGAGGCACAGTGGTTAGCACTGCTGCCTCACGAAGCCAGGGAACCGGTTCAATTCCTACCTTGGGCACATTCTCTCTGCGTCTGCGTGCGTTTCCTCCCACAGTCCAAAAATGTGCAGGTTAGGTGAATTGGCTGTACTAAGTTGCCTGTAGTGTTAGGAAATGGGTCTTGGTGGGTTGCTCTTCGGAGTGTCGGTGTGGACTTGTTGGGCCGAAGGGCCTGTTTCCACACTGTAAGTAATCTAATCTAATATATACCATACAAGCTAGAGTAAAGCTTCCCTCTACACTATTCCCATCAAACACTCCCCAGGACACGGACTGCATGGGGTTAGACACAGATTAAAGCTGCCTATATTGTTTTTAACTGAAATTAAAGCTTCCTTCACTCTTTGAGACTAAAAATAAAGCTCATTTATTCTTCCCCATCAACCACTGAAGGACAGGTATAGTACATGGTTATTTATAAAATAAAGCTCACTCTACTCTTTTTAAGCAGAAAGTAAATCTCCCTCAACACTCCTCATCAAAGGGATGCAATGGTGTCGTGGTATTATCACTATGTTATTAATCCAGAAACTCTGTGAATTCATACCTGAGGTTGAATCCCATTCTGGCAGATGGTGGAATTTAAATTCAACAACGAAAATCTGGAATTAAGAATCTACTGATGACCATGAAACCATTGTCGGTTGTTGGAAAAACCTATCTGGTTCACCAATCTCCTTCAGGGAAGGAATCTGCCATCCTTACCTTTTTTGGCCTACATGTGATTCCAGACCCACAGCAATGTGGTTGACTCTCAGTTGCCCTCTGAAATGACCTAGCAAACCATTCAGTTGTATCAATCACTACAAAGTCTCAAAGAATAGAAACTAAACAGATCACATTGCATTGACCCAGACACTGGAAAAGACAATGTCAGAAACAGTCCTGTTGACCCTCCTCACTAACATCTGGGGACTAGTGCCAAACTTGGGAGAACTGTCACAGAGACTCGCCAAACAATAGCCTGACAATTTCATACCCATGGAATCATACCTTACAAACAATGTCCTAGGCACCACTATTTCCACCCAGCCAACATACGCCCTGTCCTAACAGGACAGGTAGCAGAGGTGATGGTACAGTGGGATACAGTCAGGAGAGAGTTGCCCTGGGAGCCCTCAACATTGACTCTGTATCCCATGAAGTCTCACAGGTTCAGGTTAAACATGGACAAGGAAACCTCCTGCTGATTACCTCATACTATCCTCCCTCGGCTGATGAATCAGTACCCTTCCATGTTGAACAACACTTGGAGGAAGCACTGAGTCTGGTAAGGGCATAAAATGTACTCTGGGGTTTGGGATTTCAATGTCTAACTCCAACAGTGGCTCGGCAGCAGCACTACAGATCGAGTTGGTTGGGTCCAAAAGGGTATAGCTGACAGACTGGGTCAGCAGCAGATGATGAGGGAACCAATAAGAGGGAGAAACATACTTGATCTCATCCTTACCAATCTGCCAGCTGCAGATGCATCTGCCCACGACAGTATCGGTAAGAGTGACCACTGCACAGACTTTGTGGAGACTAAGTCCCACCTTCACTTTGAGAAGAATCTCCACTGTGATGTGTGATACTATCACTGTGCTAAATGGGACAGACTTCGATCTGGTCTTGCAACTCAAGACTGGACATCCAAGAGGCACTGGGGGCCAGCACCAGCAGTAGAATTCCATTCCAGCAAAATCTGTAATCTCCTGGCCCAGCATATCCCCCACCCAACCAATACCATCAAGTCAAGAGCTCAACCCTGCTTCAATGGTGAGTGCAGGAGGGCATGCCAGGAGCAGCACCAGGCACACCTGAAGATAAGGGGTCAACCTGGTGAAGCTACCAAACTAGACTATTTGCATGCCAACCAGCACAAGCAACAAATGATGGACAGAACTAATCAATCCCACAACCAACGAATCAAATCTGAACTCTGCAGTCCTGTCATATCCAGTTGTGAATGATGGTGGACAATTAAGCAATGCACATGGAGGAGGAGCCTCCTCAAATATCCCCATCCTCAATGGTGGATAAGCCCAGCACATCAGTACAAAAGATAAAGCAGAGTCACTCGCAGCAATCTTTAACCAGAAATGCCAAATGGATGATCCATCTCAGCCTCCTCCAGAGATCCTCAGCATCACTCAGATACCAGTCTCCAGCCAATTCGATTCATTCTAAGTGATATCAAGAGCTGGATGCAGGCTCTGGATTCTTCAAAGGCAATGTGGCCTGACAACATTCCGGCAAAGTACTGAAAGCTTCTGCTCCAGAACTTGACAAGGCAAAAAGTGAGGCCTGCAGATGCTAGAGATTAGAGTCAAGAGTGTGGTGCTGGGAGAGCGCAGCAGGTCAGGCAACATCCAAGGAGCAGGAAAATCGATGATTCAGGCAAAAGCCCTTCATCAGGAATGATTCGCTTGCTCCTCGGATGCTGACCTGCTGTGCCCTTCCAGTACCACTAATCCAGAATCCAGAATTTGACAGCCTAGCCAAGCTCTTCCATACAGTTGCAATGCTGGCCACTCATCATCCTAACTTGGAAATATACCACAGTTCCTTCACTGTCTCTGGGTCAAAATCCTGGAATTCCCTCCCTTATGGTATTGTGGTCAACCTACAGCAGGTGGACTGCAGCGGTTCAAGATGGCAGTTCACCCCCACCTTCTCAAGGGGAACAAGGGATGGGCTATAAATGCTGGCCCAGTCAGTGATGTCTATGTCTCACAAAAAGAGAATTAAATAAAGCATTCCTAGGACAGGGACATCATGAGGTTAGATACAGAGTAAAACTCCCTCTACACTGCCCCTATCAAACACTCCCAGGGCAGGGACATCACATGGTAATACATAGAGTAAAGATCCCTCTACACTGCCCCTATCAAACACTCCCAGGACAGGGACAGCATAAGGTTAGATACAGAGTAAAGCTCCCTCTACACTGACCCCATCAAACACTCCCTGGACAGGGACAGCACGGGGTGAGATACAGAGTAAAGCTCTCTCTACACTGACCCCATCAAACACTCCCTGGATAGGGCCATCACAAGGTAAAATACAGAGTAAAGCTCTCTCTACACTGTCCCCATCAAATACTCCCTGGACAGGGACAGCACGGGGTTAGATACAAAGGCGGACAAGAGATGCCATGACAGCATAGCGCTGGGTAGAAATACATACAAGGAGCTGCAGCAGCTGCACTGACCCCATCAACTCCTGTCAGAATGATTATAGCTGGGTGACTTGCCGAAACAGCAACTCACAAAGAAGTAATGTCACAGATAGCAACACGAGAAATGAAGAGTGTATATAATTAACCACTTTTTAAAAAATCAAAGAGCAAAGTAAAGGTGTGGGGTATATACACAGGGTGAAATTGACAGCTAAAATGTCATGGACAAAGTTTTTATATAGGTTAGATTACTTACAGTGTGATAGTAGGCCCTTCAACCCAACAAGTTCATACCAACCCGCAAATCATTCCCCTACATTTACCTCTTCACCTAACACTACAGGCAATTTAGCATAGCCAACTCACCTAACCTGCACATTTTTGGACTGTGGGAGGAAACCGGAGCACCCAGAGGAAACCCACGCAGAGAATGCGCAAACTCTGCACAGTCAGTCGCCTGAGGTGGGAATTGAACCTGAGTCTCTGCGCTGTGAGGCAGCAGTGCTAACCACTGTGCCACCGTGCCACCCCAATGTGGCTGAGTTTTAAAAATCTGATAATTAAAGATTGGAGATGTTTAACAACGTTCCGTAAGTGCAGTTATTTTTGTTTGGTGAGACTAATTATTCAGCTATAGTTACTACACAGATCATCACGAAAGAACCCAGTTGCAGCTCAAAGAACCATTATGGAACTTTTAATGGAGTTTGGGACAATATGAGGAAACTGAAAAAGGTCAATCTTTTTTATTGTTGACCCCCCCCCCCCCCGGTGGATGTGGGGTTAGAGACGGGAGTGGAGGCGACGCACTGGAGATGAAGGTCTACAACACAGTCTGTGATGAGATAGTTAAGATAGAATGCAACTCAAGAGAATCTGCCTTGCGCTAAATCACAAAGATTTTCATCAGCTTCAATTAGGGTTTTAAATTAACATAACATTGGTTGGGGAGGGAATGTCTAGAGAGGAAGTACAAAGCTTACAAAGCAAGGGTGATGGCAGAATTGTAGGGCAGCTCTTTACATAATGATTTTTTTTTGTCACAGAAAGGGATAAAGTGTATAAATATACAAAAGAAACAGCAAATATGGTTGAAAGGTGAAAAAAGAGAAAATTAATGGATCTTAAATGTGAATTGTTTTAAAATCAAAATTACTGAATTAATGGCAAAATTGCAGGTTAGTGGATATGATTGTATAGCCATTACTGATACATGGTTATAAGGAGATCAAAACTGGGAGTTAAATATTCAGGGGTATGTAACTTTTCAAAAGAACAGGCAGGAAGGAAAAATTGGTGCGATAGCTTTATTGGTACAAGATACAATAAGAACAATAGCAAGGGATGATCCTGAATCGGAAGGTGACAAATCCACATGGGTCGAGTAAGAAATAACAAGTGGAAGAAGAGACTGTTGGAAACAATCTATAGCAACCTCACTCTCCCGCCGCCCCCCCCCCCCCCCCCCACCTCACTCCAAACAACCACTAGACTGTAGGATTGAGGATTAAACAGGAACAAATGAGGATATTGGTGTATGGCACTACAAATTAAAACTCTAATCAACTCTCCCTTACATACGCGCACATATACGCGCACACACACGCACACACACACACACACACACACACACACACACATAAATAGACATGGAAAAATAAGTTTTGGGCCTAAGGAAGCTGGGAGGTTGTTCTATGGTTTCACAGATTACTGAGATATTCCTTCTGTTTCTTATGCTGGTCAGAGCATGGTTTTGAGGTGTCATTCATCAGATGCTTTCATTGATTTGCAAGAAGACGCAAGACTCTCTTATAAAAGGTCTCTGACTCAACAGTTAAAAGTTACGGAACACAACAATTCCTGAAGGAAAATTTCAGCTTTTATTCAGATCTAAAATGGGTTTAGATGCCTAGACCAAATAAACAGCATCTGAGCTGGTGGTGATCAACTTCATTTCTTTCTCACTTTTTCCCAGCCCACAGCTGTTCAGAACTTGAGAACCAATCACACAGTTGTTGACACACAAAAGGCTTTTGTCATGGATAACTGGTGACTAGTCCATAGACCGATCACCTTGTTGTTACTATCCAAGTACATCTGTACACAGCCCCTCAGCTCCAGGTTATCTGCAACCCCTCCAGTTTCCATTTGTTCCAACAGCAGTTTAATCAGTGTTTGCCATGAGGGTCAGATTACATTCTTTTCAAAACATGAGCATGGAATTTTAAAACAGCATTTCAGACCATAATTTTAAAAAGTATAAAATAGACACAGTCTTCAAAATAAATACAAAAGCAATCAATTTGAGAAAAGGTACCAGGGAAACCAATGGGGCTAATGGCCAGTAAATTCTCTTGACCTGATGGATTACATCCGAGGATTTTAAATGAAGTCGCTACAGAGTGTGGTTGCACTGGTAGCGATCTTTTAAGAATGCTTAGGTTCTGGAAATGTCTCATAGGATTCTAAAGCTGCCAGTGTGACATTATTATTCAGAAGGAGAGAGAGAGAGAGAGAGAGAGACAAAAGAAAAGAGACAACTATAGGCCAGTTAGCTTAACATCTGTCTTTGGAAGAAGGTTAGAGTCTACTTTAAAGGATTAAGTAGTCATGTATTTAGAAGTGCATAATATAATCAAGTAGAGTCCACATGGTTTCACGAAGGGACAGTCATGCCTGAAAAAATAAAGCACCAGGGCCTCACAGCGCCTGTGACCCAGGTTTACTTCCACCCTCAGATGACTGTATGGAGTTTGCACATTTTTTCCTGTGTCTGCGTGGGTTTCCTCCAGGTGCTCTAGTTTCCTGCCACAGTCCAAACATGTGCGGGGTAAGTGGATTGGCCATGCAAAATTCTGCAGGCTCGGTGAATTAGGCATGGTAAATGTGGTGTTATGGAATGGCCTTTAGAGGGTTGATAGGCAAAAGTGAGGACTGCAGATGCTGGAGATCAGAATCAAGATTAGAGTGGTGCTGGAAAAGCACAGCAGGTCAGGCGGCATCCGAGGAGCAGGCGAATTGACATTTCGGGCAAAAGCCCTTCACCTTTTAGAGTGTTGATGCAGATTTGATGGGCTGAATGGCCTTTTTCTGCATTGTTGGATTCTATGAAATTTATTAGAATTTTTTGAGGAGGTAACAAAAGAGACAAATAAAGGGGAACCAGTAGATGTGACATATTTGAATTTGGGAAAGTGTTCAATCAGTTAGACTACTTAATAAACTATGAGTCCCTGGTGTTTAGGTAATATATTAACAAGGATTGCCCACCAATAGAAGAAAAGAGGCAGAATAGTGGAAGGTGCATATTTAGGATGGCAACTGTAATTAGTGGAGCACTGTGGGGTTCAGTGATGTGGTCAAATTTATAAAATATATCAGGAACTTGGCTGAGGGAAGTGAACATACTATCACTAACTTTGCAGATGCCACAACAATAGGAGGGAAAACAAATTATGTGAATACAAGGGGCCAAATAATTTCCTTTTGCTCTTAATATCTCCTGGTCTTCAGATGATGCCTGATAGGAAACTGCTGATAGTTTGAAGTAAGCATCTCATAGAGTTTCGCCAATCCGTTTGCATTATTAACGTAAGCTCCCTTCATCTTGCAGCATCAGCTCCAACAAGGAACAATTGTAGCCAATGAGAGACTCAGAAATGGAATGAAAGTGTAAGTGCTCTGGGATTAATGTCAAACAAGTTAATCAGAGTCTTTTTACCAAATAGCTAGCCCATATTGCCTAATTGCCTTTTCTGTCTTGTTTAGAAAGATAAGATGGGAAACAGTAAATCGAGTGCCTCAAATGTACTAAACAAAACATCTCATGATGTGATCGTCATTCAGTCACCTTTGGTAAGTAGAATGTTTTATACAGAATCGTACACCCACTTACATTGCTGTGAATAATCCTCTTCCTGATACAAAGGGTATACATCATTCAAAAAGGCCATTCATTCCAACTAGTTCATATTGGTTTTTATCCTCTACATGAGCAAAATTTAACCATTAATAAAGCTTTTAGTAGCCTGAGTTTTATTAATCAGCACGATGTGGAGGTGCCGGGTTGGAGTGGATAAAGTCAGAAATCACATGACACCAGGTTAGAGTCCAACAGGTTTATTTAAAATCACAAGCTTTCATAGCACTGCCCCTTCATCAGGTAAAGGGAACAGTGCTTGGTCAGCAGATTGACGTGATGTTGTGAGACTTTGATGGGGCCTCGAGTCAATGTTTGAAGACTCCCAGGGCAACTCCCTTGCTCCTGTACACCACAGTTTCATCTCCTCGCAAGACATTCAGTTGTAGAAAATGGCTACAAAAATAAATGAAAACAGTGAAACTCGACGTCAGCCAAGGCAGCAGAAACAATGATGAAAAGCCCAGTCTTGTCGACGCTCCAAAGTTTTCATTCGTAATGAGTGTCTGTACGGATATGTACACCACAGTATACATCACAGTGTACATCACAGTGTACACCACAGTGTACATCACAGTGTACACCACAGTGTACATCACAGTGTACATCACAGTGTACATCACAGTGTACATCACAGTGTACACCACAGTGTACATCACAGTGTACACCACAGTGTACATCACAGTGTACATCACAGTGTACATCACAGTGTACATCACAGTGTACACCGCAGTGTACATCACAGTGTACATCGCAGTGTACATCACAGTGTACATCGCAGTGTACATCACAGTGTACACCACAGTGTACATCACAGTGTACATCACAGTGTACATCACAGTGTACACCGCAGTGTACATCACAGTGTACATCGCAGTGTACATCACAGTGTACATCACAGCGTACATCACAGTGTACACCACAGTGTACATCACAGTGTACACCACAGTGTACATCACAGTGTACACCACAGTGTACACCACAGTGTACATCACAGTGTACACCACAGTGTACATCACAGTGTACATTACAGTGTACATCACAGTGTACATCACAGTGTACACCACAGTGAACATCACAGTGTACATCACAGTGTACATCACAGTGTACACCACAGTATACATCACAGTATACACCACAGTGTACACCACAGTGTACATCACAGTGTACACCACAGTGTACACCACAGTGTACATCACAGTGTACACCACAGTGTACATCACAGTGTACATCACAGTGTACATCACAGTGTACACCACAGTGTACATCACAGTGTACACCACAGTGTACATCACAGTGTACATCACAGTGTACATCACAGTGCACATCACAGTGTACATCACAGTGTACACCAGTGTACATCACAGTGTACATTACAGTGTACATCACAGTGTACACCACAGTGTACATCACAGTGTACATCACAGTGTACACCACAATGAACATCACAGTGTACACCACAGTGTACATCACAGTGTACATCACAGTGTACACCACAGTGTACATCACAGTGTAAACCACAGTGTACATCACAGTGTACATTACAGTGTACATCACAGTGTACATCACAGTGTACACCACAGTGAACATCACAGTGTACATCACAGTGTACATCCCAGTGTACACCACAGTATACATCACAGTGTACACCACAGTGTACACCACAGTGTACATCACAGTGTACATCACAGTGTACACCACAGTGTACATCACAGTGTACATTACAGTGTACATCACAGTGTACATCACAGTGTACACCACAGTGAACATCACAGTGTACATCACAGTGTACATCCCAGTGTACACCACAGTATACATCACAGTGTACACCACAGTGTACACCACAGTGTACATCACAGTGTACACCACAGTGTACACCACAGTGTACATCACAGTGTACACCACAGTGTACATCACAGTGTACATCCCAGTGTACACCACAGTATACATCACAGTGTACACCACAGTGTACACCACAGTGTACATCACAGTGTACACCACAGTGTACACCACAGTGTACATCACAGTGTACACCACAGTGTACATCACAGTGTACATCACAGTGTACACCACAGTGTACATCACAGTGTACACCACAGTATACATCACAGTGTACACCACAGTGTACACCACAGTGTACATCACAGTGTACACCACAGTGTACATCACAGTGTACATCACAGTGTACACCACAGTGTACATCACAGTGTACATCACAGTGTACATCACAGTGTACACCACAATGAACATCACAGTGTACATCACAGTGTACATCACAGTGTACATCACAGTGTACACCACAGTGTACATCACAGTGTACATCACAGTGTACATCACAGTGTACACCACAGTGTACATCACAGTGTACACCACAGTGTACATCACAGTGTACACCACAGTGTACATCACAGTGTACATCACAGTGTACATCACAGTGTACATCACAGTGTACACCACAGTGTACATCACAGTGTACACCACAGTGTACATCACAGTGTACATCACAGTGTACATCACAGTGTACATCACAGTGTACACCGCAGTGTACATCACAGTGTACATCGCAGTGTACATCACAGTGTACATCGCAGTGTACATCACAGTGTACACCACAGTGTACATCACAGTGTACATCACAGTGTACATCACAGTGTACACCGCAGTGTACATCACAGTGTACATCGCAGTGTACATCACAGTGTACATCACAGCGTACATCACAGTGTACACCACAGTGTACATCACAGTGTACACCACAGTGTACATCACAGTGTACACCACAGTGTACACCACAGTGTACATCACAGTGTACACCACAGTGTACATCACAGTGTACATTACAGTGTACATCACAGTGTACATCACAGTGTACACCACAGTGAACATCACAGTGTACATCACAGTGTACATCACAGTGTACACCACAGTATACATCACAGTATACACCACAGTGTACACCACAGTGTACATCACAGTGTACACCACAGTGTACACCACAGTGTACATCACAGTGTACACCACAGTGTACATCACAGTGTACATCACAGTGTACATCACAGTGTACACCACAGTGTACATCACAGTGTACACCACAGTGTACATCACAGTGTACATCACAGTGTACATCACAGTGCACATCACAGTGTACATCACAGTGTACACCAGTGTACATCACAGTGTACATTACAGTGTACATCACAGTGTACACCACAGTGTACATCACAGTGTACATCACAGTGTACACCACAATGAACATCACAGTGTACACCACAGTGTACATCACAGTGTACATCACAGTGTACACCACAGTGTACATCACAGTGTAAACCACAGTGTACATCACAGTGTACATTACAGTGTACATCACAGTGTACATCACAGTGTACACCACAGTGAACATCACAGTGTACATCACAGTGTACATCCCAGTGTACACCACAGTATACATCACAGTGTACACCACAGTGTACACCACAGTGTACATCACAGTGTACATCACAGTGTACACCACAGTGTACATCACAGTGTACATTACAGTGTACATCACAGTGTACATCACAGTGTACACCACAGTGAACATCACAGTGTACATCACAGTGTACATCCCAGTGTACACCACAGTATACATCACAGTGTACACCACAGTGTACACCACAGTGTACATCACAGTGTACACCACAGTGTACACCACAGTGTACATCACAGTGTACACCACAGTGTACATCACAGTGTACATCCCAGTGTACACCACAGTATACATCACAGTGTACACCACAGTGTACACCACAGTGTACATCACAGTGTACACCACAGTGTACACCACAGTGTACATCACAGTGTACACCACAGTGTACATCACAGTGTACATCACAGTGTACACCACAGTGTACATCACAGTGTACACCACAGTATACATCACAGTGTACACCACAGTGTACACCACAGTGTACATCACAGTGTACACCACAGTGTACATCACAGTGTACATCACAGTGTACACCACAGTGTACATCACAGTGTACATCACAGTGTACATCACAGTGTACACCACAATGAACATCACAGTGTACATCACAGTGTACATCACAGTGTACATCACAGTGTACACCACAGTGTACATCACAGTGTACATCACAGTGTACATCACAGTGTACACCACAGTGTACATCACAGTGTACATCACAGTGTACACCACAATGTACATTACAGTGTACATCACAGTGTACATCACAGTGTACACCATAGTGTACATCACAGTGTACATCACAGTGTACACCACAGTGTAAATCACAGTGTACATCACAGTGTACACCACAGTGTACATCACAGTGTACACCACAGTGTACACCACAGTGTATATTACAGTGTACACCACAGTGTACATCACAGTGTACATCACAGTGTACACCACAGTGTACATCACAGTGTACATCACAGTGTACACCACAGTGTACATCACAGTGTACACCACAGTGTACATCACAGTGTACATCACAGTGTACACCACAATGTACATTACAGTGTACATCACAGTGTACATCACAGTGTACACCACAGTGTACATCACAGTGTACATCACAGTGTACACCACAGTGTACATCACAGTGTACACCACAGTGTACACCACAGTGTACATCACAGTGTACAGCACAGTGTACATCACAGTGTACATCACAGTGTACACCACAGTGTACATCACAGTGTACACCACAGTGTACATCACAGTGTACACCACAGTGTACATTACAGTGTACATCACAGTGTACATCACAGTGTACACCACAGTGTACACCACAGTGTACACCACAGTGTACATCACAGTGTACATTACAGTGTACACCACAGTGTACATCACAGTGTACACCACAGTGTACATCACAGTGTACACCACAGTGTACATCACAGTGTACACCACAGTGTACATCACAGTGTACATCACAGTGTACACCACAATGTACATTACAGTGTACATCACAGTGTACATCACAATGTACACCACTGTGTACACCACAGTGTACACCACAGTGTACATCACAGTGTACACCACATTGTACATCACAGTGTACATCACAGTGTACACCACAGTGTACATCACAGTGTACATTACAGTGTACACCACAGTGTACATCACAGTGTACATCACAGTGTACACCACAGTGTACACCACAGTGTACACCACAGTGTACATCACAGTGTACACCACAGTGTACACCACAGTGTACATCACAGTGTACACCACAGTGTACACCACAGTGTACATCACAGTGTACACCACAGTGTACATCACAGTGTACACCACAGTGTACACCACAGTGTACATCACAGTGTACATCACAGTGTACACCACAGTGTACATCACAGTGTACATCACAGTGTACAGCACAGTGTACATCACAGTGCACATCACAGTGTACACCACAGTGTACACCACAGTGTACATCACAGTGTACATCACAGTGTACATCACAGTGTACACCACAGTGTACATCACAGTGTTGCCACCTCTACTGGCTCTGTCCTGTCATTGGGCCAGGTGAGGCCCAACGGATGGTGATGATTTTGCCTGGACATACTGATGCCCATGGAAACATGTTCTTATTAAGACTGGAGACTTTGGAGGGTTGACAGGACTGGGCTTTCCATCATTGTTTCTGCTGCCTTGGCTGACGTCCAGTTTCACTGCTTTCATTTACCTTTGTAGCCATTTTCTACAACTGAATGTCTTGCCAGGAGATAAAACTAAAGAGCTCAGGCTGTGAAAGTTCACTACTCCTTTTTTTCACCTCCTATTTGGTACCTGCTCTTCCTCTTGTTTTGATGTACCATTGCTTTGAGCTTTTTTTGCTAAAGTTCCAAAGCTATGCAACAGCTTATTAAACAGTAATTACTGCTCCAAGAATTCACGGAAATCAGCACCAACACTGAGAAAACCTCAAAAAAGAAGCAGCTCTTACAGCTACAAGTTTTTCCCATCCTCCATCTTGGATTATCCAGAAACGTTTTGGTATATTCTGGTCAGGTCAATCAGGATAGGCCCTATACACCTAATGGTAGGGTCCTGGGGAGTGTTGCCAAACAAAGAGACCTTTGAGTGCAGATTCATAGTTCCTTAAAAGTGGAGTTCCAAGTTGACAAGATAGTAGGCTTTTGGTATGCTTGCTTTTATTGGTCAGTGCATTGAGTGCAGACAGTGGGATGTCATGTGGCTGTACAGGATATTGGTTAAGCCACACTTGGAATAATATGTTCAATTCTGGTCTCCCTGCTTTTGGAAAGATGTTGTTAAACTTGAAAAGGTTCAGAAAAGATTTAAAAGGGATGTTGGAACGTTTGAACGATAGAGGGAGGCTGGGCTAATTTCCCTGGAGCATTGGAGGCTGAGGGGTGAGCTTTTAGAAGTTTATAAAATCATGGATGGGGTGAGAGGGGAACGATTTCAAAGGGACCTAGGGGGCAACCTTTTCTTGCAGACGGTAGCGCAAGAATGGAATGAGCTGCCAAAGGAAGTGGTAGAGGCTGGTACAACTGCAACATTTAAAACGTATCTGGATGGATATCTGAAAAAAGAAGGGTTTAGCAGGATATGGGCCTGATGCTGGCAAACAGAAAAAGATTAAGTTAGGATATCTGGTTGGCATAAAAGAGGTGGACTATTGGATCTGTTTCCATACTGTACATCCCAAGACTCCAAGACTCTATGCCATTTCAGAGGATATTTAACTGTCAACCTCACTGCTGTAAATCTGAAGTCACATTTAGGTCAGGACATGTAACAACGCCAGATTTGCTTCCCTGAAGCTTATTAGTGGACCAGAAAAGATTTGAAGGCAATAGTTCTTTTATCTATCTTGTCCCAGGCAGAAAAGTGATATTGTTCTGAACAGGAGAGCACAAGTTCACTGAAATACCACCCCAGGGAAAGTCACTGTTTCCCAAGTGTTTTTTGGATGTGACCCCACTTGAAAACTTGAATATTGCCATGGCCTTTGTTGACAAGATCCTACACAAAAGATTAGTCAGCAAACTTAAAGCTTATGTTGTCAGAGGTAATATATTGATGTGGATAAAGACCTGGTTGGCTGACAGGAAGCAGAGAGCTGGAATAAACAGGTCCTTTTCAGAGTGGCAGGCAGTGATGAGTGGGGCACAGCAGAGTTTAGTGCTGGCACCCCAACTGTTCACGATACACATTAACGACGAAAGCAGAAAAGAACTTAAACAGGGAGTTAGGAAAGCTAAAAGAGGTCATGAAATATCCTTGACAAACAGGATTAAGGAAAATCCCAAGGTGTTTTATATGTATGCATGGAGTAAAAGGTAACTAGGGAAAGGGTATGTCCACTCAAGAATGAAGTGGGAATATATGCATAGAGCTGGAGGAAGTAGGTGAGGTCCTGAAAGAATATTTAGCATCAGTATTCATAAAGGCAAATAACATGGTGGATGGTGGATCTAGGGAGGTGTATATATTGATATTCTAGGGCATGTCGATATAAAAAAGGTGATGGATGTTTTGAAAAGCATTAAGTAGACAAGTCTATCCCAGAATACTGAGGCGAGTGAGGTAGGAAATTGTTAGGACCTTCTACAAAATCTTTGTATTTAGTCACATGAGAGGTCCCAGAGGCTCGGAGAATAGCCAATTTTGGTCCTATGTTTAAGAAGGGCAATAGGCATAATCTGGGCATTAAAGGCTGGTGAGCCTTACATCAGTGGAAGGGAAATTATTGTAGAAGCTTCTTAGGGACAAGATTTACTCACATTTGCAAAAATATGGACTTATTAGCAGATCAATCATGTCTCACAAACTTGATTGAGTTTTTTTGAGGAAATGACAAAGGTGATTAATGCTGGCAAGATATTAGATGTTATCAATATGGACTTTAGCAAAGTCTTTGACAAGGTCCCTCATAGCCAGCTGATAAAGAAGGTGAAGTCATATAGAATCCGCAGAGTTAATAAGATGGATTCTGGCTTTGGAGAGAGTACAGAAAAGGTTACTAGGATATTGCCTGGTTTGGAGAGGATTCACTGTGAGGAGAGATTGAACAAACCTGGTTTGTTTCCACTTGAATGTTGAAAGATGAGGAGCGACCTGATAGAAACGTCGATTCTCCTGCTCCTTGGATGCTGCCTGACCTGCTGCGCTTTTCCAGCAACACATTTTCAGCTCTGATCTGTTCAATCCCCAGTTTATATTTGTGCTTTAGTGCTTCAAGTTCCTACTGTAAAGATACCCCTTTTTTGTCCATTTCATGATTGTTTTCTGATACAACAGTCATTTACAGATCTCTCACTCTTTTCTGCAAATCCTGAACAGCTGATTTTTAAGCTTAGCTTTTCTTGTATACCCACAATTGTGGAATCCTATCATTCACCAGACCCCTCTGCAATTTGACACCAGAATTACAGGCTCTGGGTAATCTGTGGATGTGATAAAGATTACTGTGACACTCTAATGTCTCCCTCTTTTGGTTTTAGTCACCTTTTGCTAGTTTTTAAGATGTTCCCAGTCATCTGATTCACAACTGCTCTTTCCATACTTTTTTTTTGTTCGATTTGAAACCATCCTTAACTTGCTCCATTTCCTGTACATGGTGCATTCATCATTTTTTTTGTCTCAATATGAATATTATTGTAAGCAGTTGTCGAGTGTGCAGCATGTGGAATGAAAGTACATGTAGCTTTGTCCCAAGTCTTTAAATCTGTGGCAACTATCTTGTTGATGTCAAGTGCCAATGGAAGGCTGACAATAAGATCTGATCCATTTCTCTGAGAGCTTTTACAAATTTCAACTGTTTTTTTTCCTATTTGCCCTTTATACTGTCGCTCAACCACTCGGGCGTGGCATAGCAGGATTTTAATGCTCCTCAGTACTTCCATTCACTATGTATATCCTTACCTTATTAGACTTCTCAAAAGGTTTTGCCTCACACTTATTGGGATTAATTTGCATCTGCCTCTGCTCTGCCCAATTTACCAGCCAATCAACAGCAGGCTGTTGCCTGAGACCACCCCCCTCACTATCAACAAGAACATCCGTTTTGATGGCATCTGCAAGTGTACTGTACTAACGACATAGTCTATATTCACATCCATGTTTCTAATGTACATAACAAACTGTAAGGGTCCCAGCACTGAGCCCTGTGGTACACTACTGATCACAGGCTTCCAAAAACAAAAAAAAACAACCCTCCACCATCACCCTTTGTCTCTTATTTGTAAACCAATTTTGCCAACTTGCCTTCGGTCCCATGAACCAGTCTTCCATTTGGGATCTTGTCACCTGCCTTACTGAAGTCCATGTAAACCCCATCAACTGCACAATCCTCATCAATATATTTAGTCCACTTATCAAAAAACTCAATTAAATCAGTCAGACAGGATCTCTCTCTAACAAAGCAGTACTCTCTCTCTGTCTTTAGACTTGTTTTTCAGAACTTTTTCTAATAATTTCCTTGCCACTAACTTCAGACTAAGAACCTGGTCTGCCGAATTACCTGGCCTATTCCTGCCACCCTGCTTGAATGAAGGAACCATATTAGCTATCGTCCAGTCATATGGCATGTCCCTTTTGGCCAGTGAAGTATTAAACATCTCCACCTGGGCTCCAGAAATCTTATCCCTTGCTTCACATAGCAGCCTGAGATACATTTCATCAGGTCCTGAGAATTTATGCTTCTTTATGCCAATTAAAACACCTAATACCTTAAGAGTCATAGAGTCATAGAGATGTACAACATGGAAACAGACCCTTCGGTCCAACCCGTCCATGCCGACCAGCTATCCCAACCCAATCTAGTCCCACCTACCAGCAACGGGCCCATATCCCTCCAAACCCTTCCTATTCATATACCCATCCAAATGCCTCTTAAATGTTGCAATTGTACCAGCCTCCACCACATCCTCTGGCAGCTCATTCCATATATGTATCCCCCCTCTGTGTGAAAAAGTTGCCTCTTAGGTCTCTTTTATATCTTTCCCCTCTCACCCTAAACCTATGCCCTCTAGTTATGGACTCCTTGACCCCAGGGAAAACACTTTGTCTATTTACCCTATCCATGCCCCTCATAATTTTGTAAACCTCTATAAGGTCACCCCTCAGCCTCCAACGCTCCAGGGAAAACAGCCCCAGCCTGTTCAGCCTCTCCCTGTAGCTCAGATCCTCCAATCCTGGCAACATCCTTGTAAATCTTTTCTGAACCCTTTCAAGTTTCACAACATCTTTCCGATAGGAAGGAGACCAGAACTGCATGCAATATTCCAACAGTGGCCTAACCAATGTCCTGTACAGCCACAACATGACCTCCCAACTCCTGTACTCAATACTCTGACCAATAAAGGAAAGCATACCAAACGCCTTCTTCACTATCCTATCTACCTGTGACTCCACTTTCAAGGAGCTATGAACCTGCACTCCAAGGTCTCTTTGTTCAGCAACACTCCCTAGGACCTCACCATTAAGTGTATAAGTCCTGCTAAGATTTGCTTTTCCAAAATGCAGCACCTCCCATTTATCTGAATTAAACTCCATCTGCCACTTCTCAGCCCATTGGCCCGTCTGGTCCAGATCCTGTTGTAATCTGAGGTAACCCTCTTCGCTGTCCACTATACCTCCAATTTTGGTGTCATCTGCAAACTTACTAACTGTACCTCTTATGCTCGCATCCAAATCATTTATGTAAATGACAAAAAGTAGAGGACCCAGCACCGATCTTTGTGGCACTCCACTGGTCACAGGCCTCCAGTCTGAAAAACAACCCTCCACCACCACCCTCTATTTTCTACCTTTGAGCCAGTTCTGTATCCAAGTGGTTAGTTCTCCCTGTATTCCATGAGATCTAACCTTGCTAATCAGTCTCCCATGGGGTACCTTGTTGAACGCCTTACTGAAGTCCATATAGATCACATCTACTTCTCTGCCCTCATCAATCTTCTTCATTCTTCTTCAAGAAGCCTTCAGAAATGAGATAACAAGAATCCAGAGAAAATATATTCCTGTCAGGGTGAGTGGGAAGGCTGGTAGGTATAGGGAATGCTGGATGACTAAAGAAATTGAGGGTTTAGGAAGCATATGTCATGTTTGACAGGATAGATCAAGTGAATCCTTAGAAGAGTATAAAGAAAGTAGGAGTATACTTAAGAGGGAAATCATGAGGGCAAAACAAGGTCACCTTCTTCTTATTAATTTTAATGTATTCTAGAACCTCATCATCCCAAATAAAATTCCTAGCTACATTGTGAATACCAGTGAGAAGTATTCATTGATGATCTCAACCACATCCACTGGCCCCCACAGACAAGCTGCCCCTTTGGCCCCACTCTTTCCTTGGTAATCAGCTTGCTCTCTTTATATAGCCTTGATATTTTATGGTCCATCTTTGCCCTCTAATATCCTTTTTCAGCAACCTCCTACACATTCAATACTTTGGAAGAGCCTCCCCTCTTTTTCATGCAGTGTACCTGACATGTGCTTCCTTCTTTTTCTTTATCAATCTCTCAATGCTTCTTGGATTTACTTTCCTTGCCTTTCGCTCTTATAGAAACACGCTTTGTCCTGAATTCTCACTATACTACTTTTAAAAGGTGGGAGAAAGTGAGGACTGCAGACGCTGGAGATCAGAGCTGAAAATGTGTTGCTGGAAAAGCGCAGCAGGTCAGGCAGCATCCAAGGAGCAGGAGAATCGACGTTTCGGGCATCAGCCCTTCTTCAGGACATTCCTGAAGAAGGGCTTATGCCCGAAACGTCGATTCTCCTGCTCCTTGGATGCTGCCTGACCTGCTGCGCTTTTCCAGCAACACATTTTCAGCTACTTTTAAAAGATCCCTACTTTCCAAATATAGACTCCCCTACAAATAGCTGCTCTAGTCTATGCACACCAGATCCTAGTTGATGGCACATCTTTGAAACTTACAGAGTTGTGGTCACTATCCCCAAAATGCTCACCCACTGAAACCATTTGACTGGCTTCGTTCTCTAGGTCAAGTACGACTCTGTCTTTTATAGGACTATCTGCATACTGGCGCAATAAACTCTCCTGGATGCACTTAAAAAATCCCACCCAGTCTGATCCTTTCACACTAAGGTCATCCCAGTTAATGTTAGCAAAAGTGAAATCCCCTACAATTATAACCTTGTTTCATTCACACCTTTCTGCCCGTTGTCTACATATCTGCTCCTCTATCTCCCTCTGACTGCCTGTAACATAACCCCAGCAAGTGTAAGAGCATGCTTAAAAAGAAAATTAGGACAAAGAGGGGCTACAAAATATCTTTGGAAGACGTTGAAGTGTAGAAAATCCCCAAGGCTACGTAAAGAGTAAGAGGATTGCCAGGGCAAGAATGGGTCCTGTGGGACAACCTGTCTGTGGGAGTCAGTGAATGTGGATGAGGTCATCAATGAGTATAGAAGGAATGGTTAGTAAGTTTGCAGATGACATCAAAATCACACCTTTCTATTTCTAAGCTCTTCCCAGATGGCCTCACCTGAAGACTCTTTTCGGTTCCTCCTTCATCTTTGCAGCGATGGTTACCTTGGTCAGTAATGACGTGGAGGAGACAATGTGGACTGGGGTGGACAAAGTTAAAAATCACACAACACCAGGTTATAGTCCAACAGGTTTAATTGGAAGCACTAGCGTTCAGAGTGCTGCTCCTTCATCAGGTGGTTGTGGAGAATAAGACACAATTTATAGCAAAAGATTACAGTGTCATGCCATTGAAATGATATATTGAACAAGCCTGGATTGTTAAGTCTTTCATCTCTTAGAATGGGGTTGCAGGTTTCAGTTCATTAATATGTAAATCCCAGAACTTCTTTTAAGTCACCTTCTCAAGATAACTTAAGGTTTTATAACAAAAGGTAACATCTCAGCTCAGACAGTGCCTTAAATGTGTGAGGTCAGAGTCTGTCAGTCTTCCAACCTTGAGTCAGACTAGTTCTATTTCCAAAATGGAATTTACAACATATTATGTGTATTGACGGCCTGCATTAACTGCCTGCGAATTGTGCATTTTTTGAACAAAATAGAATGTATCTGCAAATATAAATTCACCCCATGGACCCCATGTGTGTGTGCGTGCATGAAAGAGAGAGTGTGTGCATGTGAGTGTGAGTGTGAGTGTGAGTGTGTGAGTGTGAGTGTGAGTGTGAGTGTGTCTGTGTGACTGCATGTGAGAGAGTGTGTGTTTGCATGTGTGAAAGCTTGGTAAAGTATGTGTGTGACTGTGATGGAGTATAAGCCTATGAGTGTGTGTGTGTGTGTGTGTGTATAGTGTAGTGGGGCCACCTGTAGTGTGACATGAACCCAAGATCCCGGTTGCAACCACCCTCAGGGGTATTGAACCTGGCTATCAGCCTCTGCTCGGCCAATTTGTGTTGTTGTCTGTCTTGAAGTCGACCTTGGAGATGATCACCTGAAGATCCGAGGCCGAATGTCCCGGATCACTGAAGTGCTTCCTGACTAGAACACCCCTGTCTGTTGATTGTTGTACGGTGTCCATTCAGCTGCTGTCATAGCGTCTCTTATGATTTTTAACTTCATCAATAATGCAATGCCCTCACCTCTCTTTTACCTCTTTCCATCCTGCCTGAACTTTTAACACCCTGTCCTTCTGTTAACCATTTCTTAGTGATTGCAACGATATCACATTCCCACATGCTGATCAATGCTTTAAGCTCATCTGCCCGACCAGTCAAGCTCCTTGCATTAAAACAGGTACAATTTAGCTTTCCAGATCTTCCAGCTGCCTTACCTGTCCATGTCTTCCACACTCTCCCAGCATTTCTTCTACATCTGGTTAGACCTTGCTCCAGATTTTACATCTGCTCTGTGCTGCATTTTCCTGCCAAGTTAGTGTAAAGCCTCCCCAGCGACTCAAGTAAACCTCCCAAGCGAGGATATTGGACCCATTTTGGTTTAGGGGAAACAGGGAAACAGGTCTCACCTACCCCAGATCCCATTCCAATGATCCAAAAATCGTGCATATTCATCTGATCTGTCTTCCTATTCCTATACCATGTAAAAGCACATCACACTGGGAGCAATCTGGAGATTACAACTTTAGTAGTTTTCCATATTAATCTAATGTTTAACTCTCTAAATTCCTGCTGTAGGACCTCATTTTCTTTTTTAAACCCTTGCTTTTAGCACTGACAACATACCATTCCGGACACTCATTTGCTGCCCCTGAAAAGCGAGTCATTTCCCCCTACAATTGAACTCCCATCATTAACACTCTTCCAGTCTATTCCCTGCTCTGTTGTGCATCAGAGCCAATATGGTCTCATAAACCTGGCTGTTGCTGCTTTCCCCAGAGGGGTCATTCCCCCCACCCAACACGGCATATTTATTTGAAGGGGTATGGTCAAAGGGGACTCATGAACTGCCTGTCCACACTTACTAGTAGAATCATCGAATCCCTAGTGTGGAAACATGCTCTTTGGCCCAGCTGGTCCACACTGACCCTCCGAAGAATAACCCATCCAAACCCATTCCCCTTACTCTATTATCTTATATTTGCCCCTGACTAATGCACTTAATTTACACATCCCTGAACACTATGGGCAATTTAGCATGGCCAATTCACCTGACCTGCACGTCTTTGGACTGTGGAAGGAAACCGGAGCACCCGGAGGAAACACACGCAGACATGAGGAGAATGTGCAAACTCCACACAGGCAGTCACCCAAGGCTGAAATTAAACCTTGGTTCCTGATGCTGTGAGGCAGCAGTGCTAACCACTGTGCCACCGTACTGCCTAGTCATCCTGGTTGCTACCCAATGCTTTTCTGCTTGTGTGATCCTCACTAAATGTGCTATCCATGACACCCTCAGCATCATGGATGCTCCATATAGGGTCTATCCATGTGGTCAAATGTTCAGTATCCAGACTTGTTTTAATACTTGGCAACCATTAAATTCTCTAGTTCCTACGGTGGAAATACAAAATGTTCCACCTGTTCTATGAAAGCTGAAGAAAATGGTTGAGCTCCCAAGACTTTTGAAGATCCGACATTGATTTCACTGGTGTCCTCTCCAAAAACCGAGCACCAGTTAGATTCAAGAGATGGCCTATATGAGAAATCTCAACATTATCCTGCAACCTAAACACCAGCACTGAGCTGGAAATCCCCGTACTGCGTTTGTCAATTTTATACACGATCTGTTAACAATCCATTGTATTTTATTCTACAGAGGGACGTTTTTTTTTGAAATTGATCAAACATTGAACTCCCATGGCTGTTGAACATTTCTTGTTTCTTTGACATTTCATCCAAGAATTTGAATAGAGAGTTGAAATCTTAATCACTATTGACCTGCTGATCATCCACCTTCTGCTTGGAAATGAAGGCTACACCTCATCGATATGGATGTAACTCATTCTCACGTCTCTATTTCACTTGTTCACAGCTCATTTGGCTCAGACTCTGAGAACATCAGAGGGATGTTTAACCAATTGACTTATACATTCGTTCTCCCATCCAATAACAATATCTACAAAGATTGTTGTTTTTCTCTCTGACTTTCAGTCTTTGTCTTTAGGCAGTCATTCTTTCTGCTGTTCTGTTATATTCAGAAAAAGCTGGTTGGTGAAGGATACAACAAGAGCCAATTGTGTTGATTTACGAAGTTATGCATTCAAGCATATAAATCCTAACTATGAAGTACAGTTATAGTCTGTGACTAGTTACAGGGGGGGTAAGTGAATTCCTATGATCTACACACAGTTAAACACAGTAGTACATGGAATCAACACAATGTGGAAGCAGACCATTCAGCCCATTGAATCCACACTGACCCATGAAAGAGCATCACACCCAGATCCACCTCCCATACCCTATCCCTATAACCCTGCATTTCCCCTGGCCAATCCACCTAGCCTACACACCCCTGGACACTACAGGAAATTTAGCATGGTCAATTGATCGAACCTGCACATCTTTGGATTGTGGGAGGAAACTAGAGCAGACAGGGGGGGAAGACGTGTAAACTTCACACAGACAGTCACCCAAGGTTGGAATCGAGCTCAGGTCCCTGGCGCTGTGAGGCAGCAGTGCTAACCACTGAGCCATTATCTGAAGATGCGTCTGCATTTGTGTGCACCCTGATCAGGAGTCTAAGTCAGGCTGATATGTTGAGACTTGGTCAGGTTTTCCCTTACCCATCGTTTGGTGATTCTATTTCACCCATTAACGATTTGAGCCGGTTGAAGACCAAATTTTTAATTTCTGCAATAATTTGTTCAAATGGGTTTTAGAAAGAATATAATTTGCAATTTACTTCTGTCTGCAGGAACTTGCTAGCAATGTTGTTGACCTCATTCCTGCAACATTGCCTTCAACAACACCACCTGAAGCCAGCTGTGGAGACCATGAGGTGCCCAAGTCGTCTTTGATGAATGCAGAAGGATTCAAAAGCATATTGGGGATTGGACCATTAATTGAAATTGCAGAAACAGGCAAAGTTCCCAGAGAACCAGATAAAGTTCCCACAGACCCAGAAAAAGTCCCTGCAGAACAAGACACAACTCCCACAGAACCAGCTGAAGTTCCCACAGATTCAGCCAAAATCCCCACAGCACCAAGTAATGTTCCTGCACAACCTGATAGAGTTTTCGCAGAACAAGAAATAATTCCTGGAGAACTACACATAGTTCCATCAGAACAAGACAAAGTCCCCACAGCTTCAGTCAATGTCCCAGTTGAACTAAAGAAAATCCCCAAAGAACATGACAATATCTCTGCAGAACCAGATAAAATCCCCGCAGAACCAGATAAAGTCCCCAAAGAGCCAGACAAAATCTCTGCAGAACCAGACAAAATCCCCGCAGAACCAGATAAAGTCCCCACAGAGCCAGACAACATCCCTGCAGAGCCAGATAAAATCCCCGCAGAGCCAGACAAAATCCCTGCAGAAGCAGACAAAATCCCTGCACAGCCAGGCAAAGTCGCCACAGAACTAGGCAAGGTCTCCTCAGAACCAGACAAAATTCCTTCGCAACTAGACACGTTCCCGGCAGAAGCAGACAAGATCCCCACAGAACCAGATGAAGTCCCCACAGAGCTCGACAAAGTCTCCCTCGAAACAAACAAAGTTCCTTCACGACCGGACACAATCCCTGCAGAACCAGGCAAGATTTCTGCAGAGCCGGAAAAATTCCCTGTAATACCGGACAAAATCCCTGCAGCACCAGAGAAAATCACCGCAGCACCAGAGAAAGTTCCTGCAGGAGCAGACAAAGTCCCCACAGCAACAGACCAGACGTCTGCAGTAGGGGACAAAGTCCCTGCAGCACCAGATAAAGTCCCCGCAGCACCAGAGAAAGTTCCTGCAGGAGCAGACAAAGTCCCCACAGCAACAGACAAAGTCCCCACAGCAACAGACCAGACATCTGCAGTAGGGGACAAAGTCCCTGCAGCACCAGATAAAGTCACCGCAGCACCAGACAAAGTCCCCACAGCAACAGACAAAGTCCCCACAGCAACAGACAAAGTCCCCACAGCAACAGACCAGACGTCTGCAGTAGGGGACAAAGTCCCTGCAGCACCAGATAAAGTCCCCGCAGTAGAAGACAAAGCCCCCGCAACAAAAGTCAAAGCTCCTGCATCGACAGGCAAAGTGACCACCGCAACAGGCAGAGTTGCTGCAGCACTCATCAAAATCCCTGCTGTCATAGGCAGAGGCCCTGCAGCAGCAGGTAAAGTCCATGCAGAACCTGACAAAGCCCGTGCAGCTACAGGCAAAATCCCCACAGAGCAAGACAATGTTCCTACTGAAGCAACTAAAGATTCAGCCAAGCAAAACCAGGTTCCCTCCAACAAACCTTTGGAGGCCGAATCAAAAACAATGAGTACAAAAACAGCTCCCTCCATTTCAAATGTTACCAACCAAAGCTCAGTCACTCAAATGCCATCTAAAAGTACCCTGAGCTGGGAGTCGACCATGCGTTCCTCCATCGCAGCTGCAGGGACAATGTCACGCAAGTCGTCAAACTTAGAACCTGCAATCTCGGCACCAAGCCTGCTGACTGCAAGCAAAGTCTTGACTTCACAAAAAACAGAAGGTGTTAAACAGCCACTCGCATGGGTCCCTGAGAGAGGAGGACCACCCCCTCCAGTGGCAGGAAAAGGTTTGGCAATTTCCCAATCTGCTCCCCTTCTGTCAGGCTCTGAGCATCAACCCAGTGCCGAGCAGTTGGACCAGACCCTATATGACATCCTGTTCCGCACCCCATTGGCTGTGCCGGATGGGATGCTGGTGAATGTTCCCGAGGAAGATTTTGAGTACTGGGGGGTGCTCCACTTCCATGGGCTGGAGGCAGCCCGAGACCTGATCAGGAAACGGAAGGATGATGAAGAAAAGAAACTAAAGAAGGCAAGGCCAGTTTTATACCGACCCTGAGAGTGAACATTTCCCAGCTTTAAAGAGCACCTCTTACACTGTGGGTTGACATGCAAGGACGAACACAGTGTCTTAAATAGCTGGGTGGGTGTCTGAACCCCAAGATAGTGACCATTTCCCAGGAGACCTTTGCAAGTGCCCTGTAGGATTCCTGGGCTTAGTCTTTATATTATGACAATGGATCATGTCTCTCCCTCTCTCTCCAAATTTGCAATGGGCAGCCTTGAGTCATCTACATTAAAGTGTACAAAAGGATTGATGTATAACATATGTAGCTTCTGTCTCAGGATTTTCCCAGGCTTAAAAGACGCCATGTCCTTGCAATGTTTGTCCACAAGTGGTTTGTGTGTGTCTGTGGTGCTATCTTTTATTTTGAAATAAACAATAAAAGCTCCAATAAACAAAAAAAACTAGAGCAAGAGCAGCAGGATTGGTTGGTGAATAATGTCACTGTTGAAGACTTTGTTAGTTTCCAATGAGAATATCAGTGAGTGGGATATACTCACTGGTGGGTTCATGACGGGCATTGTGAGATTCGGTGCCCCTTCAGTTGCTAAATATTGTGTGAGACCAGCCATTCATCTACCCATGACTTTATGTCCCTTCAGAGAACATTAACTCTCCTTTCACTATTATGCCTGGGTTCCAGAGATGCATGGAGAAAGCTCAGCAAAGCTCACACATTGTATTCACACAATGTATTAGCAAGTCCATTGCAATAAATCGTCAGTGAGCTTCTGCACTGTATTATGCCACCAGAATCTGGGCCTAAGGGACACTGCTTTATTACAACTGCTCCTTCTTTCTCAGGATATGGGTGACACCAGCAAGGCCAGCATCTAGAACAAAGAACAAAGAAAATTACAGGACAGGAACAGGGCCTTCAGCCCTCCAAGCCTGCGCCGATCCAGATCCTCTATCTAAACTTGTCGTCTACTTTCTAAGGACCTGTATCCCTCTGCTCCCTGCCCATTCGTGTATCTGTCTAGATACATCTTAAATGACTCCATCATTCCCGCCCCTACTACCTCCACTGGCAATGTATTCCAGGTACCCACCACCTTCTACATAAACAGCTTTCCAGACATATCTCCCCTAAATTTTTCTCCTCTCACCTTGAACTCGTGACCCCTAGTAAATGAGTCCCCCACTCCAGGAACAAGCTTCTTGCGATCCACCCTGTCTATACCTCTCGTGATTTTGTAGACCTCAAGCAGGTCACCCCTCAACCTCGTCTTCCTACCAAAAATAATCCTAATTTACTCAACCTGTCTTCATAGCTAGCGCCCTCCATACCAGGTAACATCCTGGTGAACCTCCTCTGCACCCTCTCCAAAGCATCCACATCCTTTTGGTAATGTGGCGACCAGAATTGTACACAGTATTCCATACGTGGCCAAACTAAAGCCCTATACAACTGTAATATGACCTGCCAACTTCTGTACTCAGTACCCCCTCTGATGAAGCATGCCGTGTGCCTTCTTGACCACTCTACTGACCTGTGTTGCCACCTTCTGGGTACAATGGACCTGAACGCCCTGATCTCTCTGTATGTCAAGACTACATCAGAAGGCAATTAAACTTCAACCATATTATTGTGGGCCTCAAGTCACAAATCAACCAGACCAGGTAAGAGCACCAGGAGAAAGTGAGGACTGCAGATGCTAGGGACCAGAGTTGAAAAATGTGGTGCTGGAAAAACACAGCAGGCCAGGCAGCATCCGAGGAGCAGGAGAATTCTGAATTCCTGAAGAAGGGCTTATGCCCGAAATGCCCGATTCTCCTGCTCCACAGGTAAGGACACCAGAGTATTTTCCCCATTATGAACCAGCTGAGTTTTTAAAACAAACACCGTTGCTGAGACTAGTTTGCAATTCCAGAATTAACGAATTGAAATTAAATTTGACTAGTTCCCATGACGACAGTTGAAATCATACCCTAGATCATTAAACTTGGCTTCTGGATTACTAATGCTGTGTCATTAGTCTGGGTCATGCCTCCTCCAGTGTCTCCAATACTGTCTCCTCCAATGAGTATTGCACAAAGTGTATTTCATTCCTCTCATTACGGCTATTAGCCAATGAGTATTCAGATGGTATGATTTCAAGTATAATGGGACAGTTTGATTATATTTCTACCAGCAACATGAGAAACTACTACAGTGAATTCTCTGTCCTCTCAGTATTGTGGGATCTTGCTGTACATAACTTGATGACACGACATGCAATTCACTTCAAATTATTTGAGACTCACTTTAAAAGCGATAAAACGTGTACACAAATGCAAGTCTTCCCAGCTAAATGGAACTGAAGTGTTAAATGTGGTTTAGTGTAAGTGCCCTTGGCTTTCAGGCAGGTTATATGTTCAAAGACCAGTGCAAGACCTGAGTATATTATCCAGTTAGCATTCTACTGCAACAACAAGTGAATTCCGCATGATTGACCAGTCATTCTCTGAAAGTTAAATAAAGGTGATAATTGCCCCCTCTGACCTCATCTGTCATAGGTCTTGTTGGTGTTCTGCTCAATATTTATTATTCAACCAACACCATCAAAGTCAGATTAACAATCTGCTCATTACTTGCGATGCAATCACATTTTGGGATTGCTTTTGCATTATTTTCTTTTCAGTTAGGAATTGGCTTTGAGATATAGTAATTACCTTTTTAAACGAACACACCAAAGAGAATTCTTCCAAGTTTGAAGATACACAGATCTCATGAATGGCACAGAGAGGAGTGAATGAGTCAGATGAAGATGCTCACTGCGCCTGTAAATGTGCAGTTATTAGTTATCTGATATGTAACCGCCAACAAATATTTCCATTTTTCAAGTACAATTGCATTGACATGGTTTTAGCACGAGGGTTAGCTACTATGATTCTCCAAACTGTGGTTTCTTTGCTATACCCAACGCTGAACACAATTCTGTTGTTAAACTTGAGATGGTGCAGAAAAGATTTACAAAGATGTTGCCGGGACAGGAAGGTTTGAGCTCTGGGGAGAGGCTGAATAGGTTGGACCTTCTTTTCCTGGCGTGTCAGAGGCTGAGGGGTGACCCTGCGGAGGTTCATAAAATCATGAGGTGTGTGGATAGGATGAATGGACGAGGTTTTTTTCCGAGGATGGAGAAGTCCAAAACTAGACTTGGTGAGAGCGGAAAGATTGTAAAAGGACCCGAGGGGTAACTTTTTCATACAGAGGCTGATGCAATTACAATGTTTAAAAGGCATCTAAATGAGTACATGAAGGGAAGGGTTCAGAGGCCAAATGCTGGCAAATGGGACTATGTCAGGTTGGGATGTCTAGTCAGTATGGATGAATTGGATCGAAGGCTCTGTTTCTATGCTGTAGACACTATGACTCTATGACCTCTGAATTAGTGAAGGTGTCAGGAGTACAGATTCTTGCTTCCTGGAGTCAGATATGTGTTGGCTCCAAATGACTGAACCTGGGGTCAAGGCTTGATTCTAAAGGCAAAGGTTAAATTACTGAATGTCAGTTTTTTATAATAAATATTTTTATTGCGAAAAATTGAAAACATTTTCAATTTTTTACAAAGACATAAAATTACTACAAGCTAATAGAACAATCTTGAAATCTAACAATAAAAACCCTATTCCACAAACAATTTAGGAGAAACAAAACTCTACACAAGTTACAATTCAATAAATAACTAAATCAAAGTAAAAAGAAACAAAATCAAACCGAGCTGAACCAAGGCAAATTACATTAAATTATGTTGTTATAACACTCAGCGCAATCCCACCAGAGTTCCCCATCACTGGGAGCGTCAGTTGGCATACCCACATTTGTTCAGAATTCTTCCTCCAGGACTCCCCTGGGCTGCCAGACACAGCCCTCATGGCTATATGAAGGCCCGAACCAATATCGCTGATACGTCTGTGTCGATGTAGTTCAAAAAGGGCTACCACGTCCTATAAAAAAGTTGAGTTTTCTGGTGCCCCATACTTGTGAGGAAGTTCAGGGGCATGTGCTCCGGAACTAACCTATACCACCCTGAGAGTCCTGGGGGATGTTCTGACAACCAGCTCATCAGAATGTTCTTCCTCGCACAAAATGAAAGAATACTAAACAATTTCTTCCCACGTGTGTCCAAACAGGGGAGATTCGGTGAGACCAAGAGTTGGGATAATGGATCTATCTTGACCTTGGTTCCCAAGACCCCTTCCAAAACACTCACTACAATGCCTCAATACCTACAAAGCTTGTGACCAATGAGTGACGTCTATTTTACATTTGGAGACAACGGATCTACCTTGACCTCGATTCCCAAGACTCCTTCCAAGACAGTCGCTATAGCGCCCCCATACCTATGACACTTCTGGCATGACCACAGACAATGAGTAATATCTGTTTTACATTTGGGGCACGTTGGAAGCAATCCTGTCTTAAATTTCACACACCACTCTGGTGCCAAATAAACCATGTGGAGTACCTCCTACTGCATAGCCTGACTCCTGTTGCAAATCAAAATCTGCCTTACATTCACCCAAATATTCTGCCACTCTGTTGATGAGATCTCCACCCCCAACCCCTGAACCCAAATTCCACACAGCCGCTCGATGTCCTTTGCGACACTACCTCCTAACATGTGACCGAGGGTGCTGACTGACAGAGTGCCCATGGACCAATGCACTCTCGTCTCCATATCTGGCTTATAGGGACTAACCATTAATGCAGTCTTTTTTGTATAAAGTCCCTAATCTGAAAGTAATGAGAGAGGTCCCTCCTAGATAGCTCATATTTCTGGCTCAGCTGCTTGGAAGACATCATGACTTCCCTGTCAAATAAGTCTCCCAAGCAGGAAACTCCTCTGGACTCCAAGAGTCTAAAGCCGGAATCCATCTTTCCCGCCCGATCCTACTTTGGGAGTAAAAGGGGAAGTTTTTTTTGTAAATTGCCCTCACATTGCCGCATCATTTTCCATGCTTTAAATGTGTTGAGTTTTCTGGATTTCTGCAATTATCCATGACAGTCCTCATCTTATCCATTAATGAGGGGAGATTAATGAGGGGATATTTTGCCTGGGAGGCCTCGATGTCCAGCCAAATTGTCTGCAGGTCTTGGCAGGCCCAGTCAGCCACACAGGATAGTAGGGAACCTCGTTGGTATTTCTTAAAGGTCTGGGAAATCCAACACCCCCAACCCCCAACCCCCTTCCCCCCCTCCCCAGCCATCCCTGCAGAAGCTGCAATTTGACAAGCTTAATAAGTGGTCACCTGTGATGCCAGATAAAAGAGCCGAGCCAACTATTAAGCCTCTGTAGCTCCTGCCTGGGTAGTGTCAAAGGGAGCATTTGTATGGGATACAATAAATAAGGAAGAACATTCATTTTAACCAAAGCTATTCTACCCAACCAGGATATCGGAAGACCCACCCAGCACCGAAGGTCCTGCCTTATCTTCTCTAGCAATTGCACAAAATTAGCTTTATATAATTGATGGAAGGTGATAAAAAGGCCTAAATACAGGAAAGCTCCCTGTGACCATCTAATAGGGAATCGGATTCCAGCCCCAAAATCGTGTACTCTAACAAAACCCCCCACAGGCATGGCCTCCAACTTCATAACATTGATTTTCTACCCCAAGAAAGAGCCAATAAATTAAATGGGGCACCAATACCGACAGGTTAGTCAGAAAGAAAAGAATGTCATCTGTGTAAAGGGTGATCATATGCCCTCCAGATCCCACCTCCAGGGCAGTCATATTGGGGTCTCTCCAGATGGTCTCTGCCAACTGCTCAATCCCCAATGTCAATAGTAACGATGAGGGGGGCACCCTTGTTGGCTGCCTCTGCCAATACTAAGCTTGTCTGACCTTATACCACTCGTGAGAATAGCTACTTTAGGGTCACTATGTTGTACTGCCACCCACCTGGCAAAGACCATTCCAAGGCCAAACTGTTCCAGGACATAAAAAAGATATACGGTCACTCCACCCAAATGCTTTCTCTGCACCAGGGAGACTACCAAGCCCGGAATCGACCCTTGCTGGCACACCTGAACCATATTTAGCCCTCTCCTAATATTTTTAGAGGATCTATGACCCCTAATAAAACCTGCCTGGTCCTCCTTTACAATGAAGGGCAAGACCTTCTCCAGCCTCAACTTCAGCATTTTTGACAAAACTTTAAAATCCACGTTTAATAATGATATGGGCCTTTACAAAGTACAATCCTCTGGGGCTTTCTCTCTTTTGAGAATAAGAGAAATATTTGCTTCTCTCAGAGAGGATGGGAGGCAATCCTGACTGCATGAATGATGGTACATATCCAACATTGGTCTGGCCAGCATGTCTATAAATCTCACTCTGAAATCCATCTGGGCCAGGCGCTTTACCTCTCTGGAGCTGCCTCACTGCCTCCTGTGTGTCTTGGATTGTCAGAGAGGCATTCAAAAGAGACACCTGGTCTGAAGTTATACCTGAGAGGTCCAGGGTCTTAAAAAAGGACCCTGGTATTTCTTAAAGGTCTGGGAAATCCAACCCCCCCCCCAACCCCCACCGCCCCCCCCCCCCCCCAACCCCCACCGCCCCCCCCCCCCAACCATCTCCTGCAGAAGCTGCAATTTGACAAATTTGCCAAACAGTCCTCTGACCAGTACAACCCAGAGTAAAACTTCCAGAATTCTGCATTAATCTTTTTGGGATGGCAGGTGATAGTACCAGCACCCTCTCTAATGGATGTGATAGATTGGGGGGGGTGGGGCACTCTTCTTTCTGGCCAAGATACCTACCTGGTTTATCACCATACTCGAATAACCTCGGTTTCGCAAAGGAGGTTTCCCTCGTTGCTGTCTGGGTGAGCTTAGTGTTCAGAGCAGCCCCGAGGTCTGTAATCCACTGCAACTGGTTACAGATGGTCTGTCAAATATACTGTCTCGACTGCCTTTAGCTGAGCATCAAGCATACGCTGCTGCTCTTCATTCTTCCGTTTCCGAGTAAGAAATAATCAAACCCCTTGCATAGGCCTTGGCAGTCTCCCAGAGCACCGACGGATTACTGGCTGCACCCAAATTAATGTCCCCAAAAATGTTTAATTCCCATGAAAAATTACTGAATGAACTTGCTGACCTTCAGAAGGAAAGAATCCAAGTGCCAGTGCGGTGGGCATGTCCCGTTACTGCCAGCCTTGACCTCCATGTACACGACCGCATGATCAGAAACGGCTGTGTCCCCAATTCTGCAGGACAGCACCAAGTTCAAAAAGGCCGATGGGGCAAAGAACATGTCAATCCTAGTGTAGCACTTACGGGGGTTAGAGAAGAAGGTGAAGCCCCTACCCTCAGCGTGAAGATATCTCCACACATCCACCAACCCCAGCTCCTTGCTCACTTCCACCAGATGCCTGGACAGCAGGGAATACCCGTGAGACCCCTAGGCATCCTACCCACCTCAGGGTCCATGAGTCGGTTAACATCTCCCCTTATAATTGTATGAATCGCTCCAAGGGCCACCAACCTGGAGAGTACATCAGTTAAAAATTTTAGGGGGTGTGCTGGGGGGGGCAATATTCAGTTAAGATCCCATTCTCCTAGCAAGCTTTGAGAAGATTTGTAGCTCAGGTTGAGGTTCTGGATGAAGGTTTGCTCACTGAGTTGGAAGGTTCAATTTTAGACCTTTCGTCACCAGACTAGGTAACACCATCAGTGAGCCTCCAGATGAAGCTCCGGAAGCTCACTGAAGAGGTTACCTAGTCTGGTGACAAAACATCTGCAAATGAACCTTCCAGCTCAGTGAGCAAACCTACATCCAGATCCCATACCCCTCTCCATGTATTAAAGTGTTAAGGATCAGAAACTGCCCACATTCGTTGTTCACTAACAACTGAAATGGAAGGTTCTTCTGAATGAGTATAGTTACTCCTCTACTTTTCAAATTAAGCAATGAAAGAACATCCACCCGACCCTCTCTGTTGTAACTTTAATTTCTCCTAATCGGTTAGATATGTTTCTTGCAGCAAGGCTACATCGACCCTTTATTTTCTAAGGCTTGAAAGTTTTTTTCTCCTAATCGGTGAATGACTCCCCTTCATGTTCCAGGTGCATCATTTAAACGAGCAGTTAGCCATAGCCATCCGAAACAGCCTGTGACCTCCCCCAGGAGGAAGAAGCCCACACCGAGCGAAAACAGTAAACAGTTCATATAAACTTGAAAATACAACTACAAAAACGATCAAATCAAAACTTCTGAAAGCTACTTCTACAATGAACCAACATAGAACACAAATAAGAGGAGACGTTTCTCCTTGCCCATAGAGGGTGCCTATACTACCCACTAACCCCTCCATGGCTCCTTCTAGCTGAAGCTGCGCCCTAAAACCAAACAAAACAAAGTATAAAAAAGTTAGACGTGTCTTACAACAAGAAAATTAAAAGTGGGCATTCAGCCCATCCCATTCATACTTTGACACGAGGCAGTCCTGGGTTAAAAAAAAACCCTTGCTCCCCACTCTGTACTAAGAAAGAGAAATAAAAAAGGACTGATAGGAAAACAAAGGATAATGGGAGGGGAGAAAGAAGGGAGAGGAGAATGAGAGAGAGGAAAACAAAGGGAAATCCCCACATATTAAAAAGACAAAACCAGGTAAACCACAGAAAAAAAACAAATCGAACACGATTGTCCATATTAATTGAGCCAGCCGGGGTATTTTAAATTGTCCAGCAAGTCCTTTACCTTTTCCAGTGAGTCAAAATTAAACACAGACCTTCCGAGGCTGAAACATAATATTGCCAGATATCTTACAGAGGACTGAATATTCAAGTTCCTCAGCCTCCGTTTTACCTCATCAAAGGCCTTCTGCTTGCTGAGCACGGCTGCAGAAAAGTCTTGAAAGAACATAGTTCTTGATTCCTTATATATCAGAGATTGTGGATCCTTCCCCAGTGCTCTAGAAGCTGCCAGCACTATTTACTTGTCCCTATGGTGCTAAAGTCACACTGGGACTGGGTGGGGGTGCTAGTCTAACCCAGGCCTACGCACTGCAAGCCAGTGGGCCCACTCGACCCGCACCCAGCCCCCTCTGACTTCCAGCTTCAAAAACTGAGGGAGCCATTGCTCCAAGAAGCTGACGAGCCGGCCTCCCTCTTCCTGCTCCAGCAGGCCGATCAGGCGGATATTCTTCCGATGGCCACGACGTCCGACTCAGGGCCGTACCGACCATTCCAGGGCCTGGACACGGCCCTCCCAGGATTCTGCCATGGTTTCAGAAGCCAAGACCCACTATTCCACCTCCACGACACACAGCCCAAGGGACTGGGTCACATGGTCATGCTTCTGCAGCATGGCTGAGATCGGTTCCAGCCCGGTCCGGGTCTCCTCCATCACTGAATCGATCATCTCTCAGCGTTTCACAAACTCCGAGGCCAGCCTCTGCTCCACAGGTAAATCCCCAGGAGCGTTCACAGAGGCCGGCACTGTGGCTGCGGGAGTGTCCAGTACTGCAGGGGGGTGCAGTTGTGATCCTGTTCTCTTAGTCATTTTTGTTCCTTTGATAAAAAGCACTGAAACTAATAAATGGCAGTTCGAGGGGCCTAAAACCAGCGTTAAAAAGGGAGGGTGAATGCCCCACTTTTGTCTGGGTTTTTGGGCAGGGCCCAGCAGGGCAGACCTATTTGATCGCCGCCATCTTGGATCTGAATGTCAGTTTGATTCGTGTGGAAATTTTGGCTGAAGGAAAACAAAAACAAACACAAACTAGCATGTTCGTGGAATAGACAGTATTTCTGGTTTCTGTTTGCCATTTTCTGAGGCTAAGTGATGAAGAATGAAATAAGTGTATTTGTTTTGCTTGATACTTTAAATAAAGCAACTAGTCTTTGCAATTCTCTCACTAGAATGCTCCTCTAACAGCTTAGAACTTGAAGAAAATTATATGAGGAGGCATTTGGAATACTATTCATATCGTGTTAGCTCTTGTCAATTGTTTTTCATAACAAAAATATACTTTATTCATAAAAATCATCTGTAAGTACATAAATCCTAAATCAGATTTGTGATGTCTGCAGAGGGGAAAAAACAAACAAATCTTTGGAATTTTCACATTTCTCAGAAGTTTCTCCATTTGCAAAAAAAGAAACAGTTTCTGCTTATCCAGGAAGTAATTTGTGTTCATTTTGAGGCAACGGCATTTCTGACAATTGAAGAGACCCTCGGTACACTATAGTTGAAAGACATCAGACAGTAGTCTTTCCCCAGTGAGCCTTGGCGGCAGCTGGCCTCGGCTTTAGAGCACTTTCGCTGCTCGTTGGATGCTGCCTGAACTGCTGTGCTCTTCCAGCACCACTAATCCAGTATAGGCTTTAGAGCGCTCTTCACGTAGTCCTGGAACTTGGATTGTGCCAGGCTGCAACTGTCGGTCAAGGTCAACTCCTTGTTCTGGAAGACCAACAAGTTTCAGACAGACCAAGCCATATCTTTCATGTAGGTGATGGTCCTCCAGGTGCAGGTGATGCTTTGTCTCGGCATGTAGAGTACAGAGTGCTGTGGCACGGAGCTGCTCGGGATGAACCTAGACCTCCATGCTTCCTTTGCAAAGGCACATTCCAGAAGGAGACATCTGACAGTCTCTACCCTACTCCCCACAGCCACTTCAAGGGCAGCGTGCGATGGTATAGACAGACCAGGCATTCAAGAAAGATCGCACAGGCACTGTCCTTTTCATCACCAGCCAAGCAATGTCTTGGTATTTGTTGGGAAGTTCTGGTGATGAGGAATTCTGCTCAGGGGACAGCCTGATCAGATCCACCATCTCCCTTTTCCACTGAGTCCTGAGGACATTCTGTACTGACCACTTCCTGATGAGCTTGTGGTCAAAGGTGTTTTCTTTTGCAATTTTTCCATAATAAACAAGCGATATGGAATGGTCCAAATACTTGGAGAGTTCCACAGCAATGAGGCCAGACTCATTCTTCGTAACACCAGAGACAGGTAGAACCTTAGTATGGAGTGACACTTGGTGTTTGCATATCGAGGAAGGGAAGAACGCCACCCTCATTCTGCTGGCCACCTTCATATGGCATTAGATACCTTCTTCCCCTCCTTATCTTGAGCTTTGAACAGGACCTCCCTGTGGACCAGATCCACCTTAGACCTCCAGATGAAGTGGGAGATGGCTTGGGTGACTGTGACAGGGTTGGGGAATGGGCCACTCTTGATTTGCCTGCTTGAGTTCAACTCCAACAATTCCAGATCAACTCAAGCAACCCATTTGACTCGCATACCATCCATCAACTTAACTATTCACCTTCTCCATCACTAACACACAGTGGAATCCGTGGCCTCGACCTTCCAATCAGAAACCCTACTTTCAACCCTGATCAGATATAAAAAAAAGACTGGCTATCCTTTACAGAGGTTCTCGATGCAAAGTTCTCGACCTGAGTCTTTCCAGCTGAAACAGTCTAGTCCAGGCCAGGAATCAATGCAACTGAAAGCAAAATGGATCAGGATTAAAGTTAGAATTTCATCGTAGTAGAAGCAGGAGTGGGCTGTTTAGCCTGCTTTGTCACTCATTAAGATCATGGCTGATCGAACCAGTTTTTCTGATAATAGCTGCTGCATTCCAAGGTTTAAAGATCCTGAAGGCACTTTGATTGATAGCATCAAGCTCTTGGGTGTTGTTGGAACTGCAATCATCCAGAAAAATGCTTCAATACAAACCGAACGTGGGCCATGTTGGTGCGCAATGGTTTTGAGGAGTTAGGAGGTGAGTTACTCACCCCAGAATTCCAAGCCTCTGATCTGCTCCTGCAGCCGCAGAATTTAAATGGCTGGTTCAGTTTCTGATTAATGGTAACCCACAGAAAGTTGATGGTGGGAGATTGAACAATGCTAACACCACAGCAATTCAAGGGGAAATGGTCAAACTCTGTTTTGCTCCTGATGGCTATTGCTTGGCACTTGGTTTGTGCCACTTAGCAGCCTAAACCTGGATGTTACCCGTGGATATGTACCACTTCATGTTGCGAGGTGAATCCTCACCACTCTTCATCGTGCAGTCTGAGTTAACTGGTAGATTAGCTGTCAACTTCCTCTTTCCTGGTAAGGATGTACAGGGCTCCTTAGTTTAGTATGATCCAGGAAAACTGTTTGCTAGTTTTTAATGAGAAGAGGTTCTTGATTAAACAAGATCACGGTGATCATGGGAGACTTCAATATGCAGGTGGACTGGGTAAATAATGTTGCCAGTGGATCCAAAGAGAGGGAATTCATGGAATGCTTACAGGATGGCTTTTTGGAACAGCTTGTCATGGAGCCCACAAGGGAGCAGGCTATTCTGGACCTAGTGCTATGTAATGAACCAGACTTTATAAAAGATCTTAAAGTAAGGGAACCCTTAGGAAGCAGCAATCATAATAGGGTAGAGTTCAGTCTGGAGTTTGAAAGAGAGAAGGCAAAATCGGATGTAATGGTGTTACAGTTAAATAAAGGTAATTATGAGGGCATGAGAGAGGAACTGACAAAAATAGACTGGAAGCAGAGGCTTGCGGGGAAGACAGTAGAGCAAAAATGGTAGGAGTTTGTGGGTATAATTAAGGACACTGTACAGACGTTCATCCCCAAGAAAAGAAAGATTATCCAGGGAGGGATTAGACAGCCATGGCTGACAAAGGAAGTCAGGAAATGTATTAAAGAAAAAGAGAGATCCTATAAAGTGGCCAAGAGCAGTGGGAAATCAGAAGATTGGGAAGGCTACAAAAACAAACAGAGGATAACAAAGAGAGTAATAAGAAAGGAGAGGATCAAATATGAAGGTAGGCTAGCCAGTAATATTAGAAACGATAGTAAAAGTTTCTTTCAATACATAAGAAACAAACGACAGACAAAAGTAGACATTGGGCCACTTCAAACTGATGCTGGAAGCCTAGTGATGGGAGATAAGGAAATATCAGGAGAACTTAACAAGTACTTTGCATCAGTCTTCACAGTGGAAGACATGAGTAATATCCCAACAGTTAAAGGGAGTCAGAAGGCTGAGTTGAGTATGGTTGTCATTACAAAAGAGATAGTGCTAGAAAAGCTAAAAAGTCTTAAAATTGATAAATCTCCTGGCCCCGATGGGATACATCCTAGAGTTCTGAGAGAGGTGGCTGAGGAAATAGTGGAGGCATTGGTTGAGATCTTTCAAGAGTCACTGGAGTCACGGAAAGTTCCAGATGATTGGAAGATCGCGGTTGTAACCCCATTGTTCAAGAAAGGATCAAGACAAAAGATGGAAAATTATAGGCCAATTAGCCTAACCTCAGTTGTTGGTAAAATTCTAGAATCCATCATTAAGGATGAGGTTTCTAAATTCTTAGAAGAGCAGAGTCTGATTAGAACAAGTCAACATGGATTTACTAAGGGGAGGTCATGCCTGACAAACCTGTTGGTATTCTTTGAAGAGGTGACAAGTAGGTTAGACCAGAGAAACCCAGTGGATGTGGTCTATCTAGACTTCCAAAAGCCCTTGGATAAGGTGCCACACGGGAGGCTGCTGAGCAAGGTGAGGGCCCATGGTGTTCAAGGTGAGCTACTGGGATGGATTGAGGATTGGCTGTCTGACAGAAGGCAGAGAGTTGGGATAAAAGGTTCTTTTTCAGAATGGCAGCCGGTGACGAGCGGTGTCCCGCAGGGTTCGGTGCTGGGGCCACAGCTGTTCACGTTATATATTAATGATCTGGATGAAGGGACTGGGGGCATTCTAGCGAAGTTTGCCGATGATACGAAGATAGGTGGACAGGCAGGTAGTACTGAGGAAGTGGGGAGGCTGCAGAAGGATCTAGACAGTTTGGGAGAGTGGTCCAGGAAATGGCTGATGGAATTCAACGTGAACAAATGCGAGGTCTTGCACTTTGGCAAAAAGAATAAAAGCACAGACTACTTTCTAAACGATGAGAAAATTCGTAAAGCCAAAGTACAAAGGGATCTGGGAGTGCTAGTCGAGGATTCTCTAAAGGTCAACATGCAGGTTGAGTCTGTGATTAAGAAAGCGAATGCAATGTTGTCACTTATCTCAAGAGGGTTGGAATATAAAAACACCATTGTGCTCCTGAGACTTTATAAAGCTCTGGTTAGGCCCCATTTGGAGTACTGTGTCCAGTTTTGGTCCCCACACCTCAGGAAGGACATACTGGCACCGGAACATGTCCAGCGGAGATTCACACGGATGATCCCTGGAATAGTAGGCCTAACATATGAGGAACGGCTGAGGATCTTGGGATTGTATTCGTTGGAGTTTAGAAGATTAAGGGGAGACTTAATAGAGACGTACAAGACAATACATAGCTTGGAAAGGGTGGATGCTAGGAAATTGTTTCCGTTAGGTGAGGAGACTAGGACCCGTGGACACAGCCTTAGAATTAGAGGGGGTCAATTCAGAACAGAAATGCGGAGACATTTCTTCAGCCAGAGAGTGGTGGGCCTGTGGAATTCATTGCCGCAGAGTGCAGTGGAGGCCGGGACGCTAAATGTCTTCAAGGCAGGGATTGATAGATTCTTGTTGTCACAAGGAATTAAGGGCTACAGGGAGAATGGGGGTAAGTGGAGTTGAAATGCCCAGCAGCCATGATTGAATGGCGGAGTGGACTCGATGGGCCGAATGGCCTTACTTCCACCTCTATGTCTTATGGTCTTATGGTCTTAAGATGCGACTTATCGCATGACAGCAATCATGTATAGATTACATTTATATGGTAGACATGAGGAAGACCGAGATGGGAGGACTTACTCCTTCAAGATCCGGACATGTTCTCCCACCAAGTACATAATACATCACAGTGAGTGGTACCTAACACACTCCTTCAGTATTAACCCTTTCAGACCATTATGCGTTCATACTACAGGTCCTCCTCAGCCTTTTTTCTTATTGTGAATATTTACGCAATTGTGCACGTGGTTACTTTTACCATTAGCCCTTCTCCCCCACCCCACCCCCACACCCCCCCACCCCCCACCCCCACCCCCACCCCCCCACCCCCCCCACCCCCCCACCCCCCCACCCCCACCCCCCCCACCCCCCCCACCCCCACCCCCCCACCCCCACCCCCCCCCACCCCCCCACCCCCCCCCACCCCCACCCCCCCACCCCCCCCACCCCCCCCACCCCCCCCACCCCCCCCCCCACCCCCCCACCCCACAAATGATATTGGTGGAGTGGATAGGTGGAAAAGGAGATAGGCAGGTAGGTCAAGTCCGGACAAGTCAAGGAGACAGTAACTGAGCTGGAAGTTTAGAACTAGGGTGAGGTGGGAGAAGGGGAAATGAGAAAACTGTTGAAGTCCACATTGATGCCCTGGGGTTGAAGTGTTCCGAGGCGGAAGATTAGGCATTCTTCCTCCAGGCGTCTGGTGGTGAGGGAGCGGCGGTGAAGGAGGCCCAGGACCTCCATGTCCTCGGCAGAGTGGGAGGGGGAGTTGAAATGTTGGGCCACGGGGCAGTTTGGTTGATTGGTGCAGGTGTTCCGGAGATGTTCCCTAAAGCGCTCTGCTAGGAGGCATCCCGTCTCCCCAATGTAGAGGAGACCGCATTGGGAGCAACGGACACAACAAATGATATTGGTGGATGTGTAGGTAAAACTTTGATGGATGTGGAAGGCTCCTTTAGGGCCTTGGATGGAGGTGACGGAGGAGGTGTGGGGGCAGGTTTTGCAGTTCCTGCGGTAGCAGGGGAAAGTGCCAGGATGGGAGGGTGGGTTGTAGGAGGGCATGGACCTGACCAGGTAGTCACGGAGGGAACGCTATTCTCTCCCCACCCCCACCCTCCTCTAGCTTATCTCTCCACCCTTCAGATTCTCTGCCTTTATTCCTGATGAAGGGCTTTTGCCCAAAACGTCGATTTTACTGCTCCTCGGATGCTGCCTGAACTGCTGTGCTCTTCCTGCACCACTAATCCAGTTCAGTTAAAGCAGTCTATTGCTCTATCATAATGGCTGGATGGAAACTCACGAGTCTCCTTCACAGAATGGTGCTAACCTGTTGAAACAGTTATTTTCATTTTTGTAAGATCCTCTATCTCTGGATCAGGCAGTTTTCTTTGACAATATCTTAAACCACTTAACCAGGCAATTTTTTTTCTTGACTGTGTTGTGATTTGTAAATATTATGCACCTCATCTCAGTGATGGTTATCGTAAACGGTGTCAAGAGTTGTATCAAACTTTGTCAGGAGATTTTTATTCTTAATCTGCCCGTAAATTTCTGCTAAGATGTGGTAAATTTTTATTTCAACTAGTTGATGAGATTGTAGTTTTACTGAAACCAACATGCTCACTTTCTCAGTTGTACCATTTGAGGTCAGCTTTTGGGTTAGCATGATCTCTCCCATTAATGCAAAGGATCCATCCTGGGAAGTTAAGGAAATAAAATTCTTGTTTGAACCTGCATCTTCTGAATCACTTAGCATCTGAAATCAGATTTAACTCAATTTGTTCACCAAGCTGTGTTGTCCTCTGAGTTACCTCAATTAGTCAATTTGTACGAGTTGGATATACTGCTCATTGACTAGATCGTTCCTCTCCTTTCTCTCACAAATCTTGCTGATTCATGCAGTCTGGACCCTACAGTATTGGGTAGATATTCAAAATGTTTTCCACCAATCCAGTATAGCGGTAGGTTTCCATTTGGCATGCAGGACCAAACAAATGCCTTGTGCCAACATAACGAATGTCAATGTGTTCCCTCTTGTGTTTGCGTTCTGCTATGAGTCTAGGGAGCCCCTCAATGAAATCTCCAACTGCTTGTTCCATGATTGGCTGTTTCTTGATCAGTGGCTTCTTAATTTTAAGCAATTTCAGTCCTTCCACTACTCCAGAAAGATTCAGGTCAAAATATGATTTGTGCCCAAGCGTAAGAATTCTTGATTGTGAAGTATGTATAAGTTCTCGACTGTCTGCTACCCTTGTGTTGCAGAGCTGCTTGTAAGCTCCTTTAATATTAAATGCTATGCCTCCTGGACAGGTAGTTGCACTACCATCAGCTATAGACAGTGTTTCACAAAATGAGAACACAGAAGAAGGCCATTAGCTGAGTGTTTCTGCATCAGCTCTCTGAACGAGTATCCTGACTTGCTTTTCCCCTGTTTCTGCAAATTATTTCCGTTTAAATAATCAAATACTTCCCTCTTAAATCCCTGAATTTAAACCTGCTTTCACCATACTTCCAGATAGTACTTGACATAAACCACTCACTATTGGAAAAGGTTTTTATCCAGATCAGATTTACTTACCTTGCAAATCAATATCGATCTGTCCTCTTGGTCTTAATCCATTTAGAAGTGAAACAGTTTCTCCCTGTCTACTCTGTCTAGATCTCTCATGATTTTGTAAACTATTATCAAATCTCCTCTTAGCTGTCTCCTTTCCAAATAAAACAGTCCCAACTTTCTAAAACCGAAGTTTCTCAACCCTGGAACCATCCTCATAAAACATCTTTGAACGCTCTCCAAAACATTCAAACCCCTGCTAACATCTGGCACCCTGTCCTGTGTACAGCACTCCAGATCAGGTTGAACTAGTGTCACATACAGGTTCAAGCAAAGCTACCCTGTTCTTGTATTCTATGCCACTATTAAATGAGCTGAGAATACTTTGGGCTCTATTAATTGCTCTCTTTGTCTGTCCAACCCTGCTTTGTACCCTGACCTCGCTGTTGTTGCAGACCATTAGGGTTGCACCATTTATTTTATACCATCTCTCTATGTTACCAAAGTATATCACCTCACAACTTTCCACATTCAACTCTGTCTACCTTCTTTTGACCCTTCATCAATCTGTCAATGTCCTTTTGAAATTCAACACAGTTAGTTTAGAACGTTTCCAAATTGTGTATCAAACTTGGAAACTCACTCTATTAGAGATCATTAATAGCAATCAGGAAAAGCAAAGATCCTAAAACTGATACAAAAACAGACATTGCTGGAGAAACTCGGTAGCTCTGACAGCATCTGTGGACACAAGGCAGCGTCAGCAATTTGGGTTGAGTGGCCCTTGTTCGGAGCTGACTGGATGAGGAAAAGGTTGAGACGTATTCTGAGGGTGGGGCGAAGTGGCTGAAGGCTGAGGGGTCCGTGAGAGATGGTGGGGAGCAGTAAACAATGGGTGGAAATGGAGCCCAGAGAGAGAGGACAGCAGTTAAAAACCGCAAACAAATACAGCTGCTCCTATAAATCAGAAACAAAAACCAGAACTTGCTGGGAAAGCTCAGCAGGTCTAGCAGCATCCGTGGAGAGAAATCAGAGGAAAGGTCACTTGACCTGAAATATAACTCTGATTTCTCTCCACAGATGCTGCCAGACCTGCTGAGCTTTTCCAGCAACTTCTGTTTCGCTTGTTGTTGAGAGAGAACAGCAGACGGGCAATCAAATAAATGAGAAAAAGAGTTCCTAATGAGGAACATTAGTGTTTGAAAGTGAATGAGCTGTGATGAAAGCAGCACATGGTATGACAAGGCCTGATGGGTGTGAGAGTTGGGACTAAGCTGTGGGAGCAGGTGCCCAGGCTCCGAAGTTACTGAACTCGATACCGAATCCTGAAAGCTGCAAGGCCCCCCAAGCCGAAAATGTGATGCTATTTTTTTATCAGCTTGCGCTGAGCTTTGCTGGAGCACTGTAGCAAGCCTGAGGCAGCAATGTAGGGCAGGGTATGTCGTGGTGAGCTGAGGTGGCAGGCATCTGGAAGGTCAGGGGCATTTTTGGGGACAGAAGGTAGGTGTTTCACAAAGTGGTCACCTACTCTGTATTCTGTGTCCCCTATGGAAAGGAGACCATATTGTGAGCAGCTAATACAAGACATTGCTGGGGCTCGCCATGTTGTTAAAGAGATACCTCACCACTGTTCACCATGTTATCTGAGCTAACTGGTAGGTGTGCTGCTACCATCTCCTTTTCTGGTAGAGATCTATGACCTGCTTGGTCATAGGGAGGTCATACTGGAAAACCACTTGGAGGTTCAATCATTTGATTTGATTTGATTTGATTTACTTATTGTCATGTGGACCTTGTTACAAAATACAGTGAACAGTGTTGGATAGCATTTCCACCCTCTAGCTCCATCTTAAAACAAAAATAAACCAAAACATAGAATATACCGATAGCCAATGGAACAAAAGTCGCTGCCACCAATGTTCTCGCCCCTCTGAATGCCCACTGGACCTCACCAATGCAGATGCCACTGCTGCTGCCAGGTAATGAACAAGCCCAAACTTGACTCTGCTCATATCATGAGTCCCACGAATGCAATAGCTGCTGATGCTGCTGGATCTCGTACTGGGCCAAACCCGCCTCGGCCACTGCCTCCAGGATCCTGTGCTGGATGCTGACACCATTGGGAACCCAAACACACCTCCACAGCAGCCACCAGGAACCTACACTCCTCTCCGATACTACCACCATGAGTCCACACTGGGCCCACTCGGGTCCATGCTGCTGGGCCTACTCAAGTCCAGACTGGGCCCACTTGAGTCTGTGCTGCTGAGCCTACTTGAGTCTGTGCTGCTGGGCCCACTTGAAGCTATGCTGCTGGGCCCACCCAAGTCTATGTTGCTGGGCCCACTTGAGTCTGTGCTGCTGGGCCCACTTGAGTCTATGCTGCTGAGCTCACTTGAGTCTGTGCTGCTGGGCCCACTTGAGTCGATGCTGCTGGGCCCACTTGAGTCCGTGCTGCTGGGCCCACTTGAGTCTATGCTGCTGGGCCCACTTGAGTCTGTGCTGCTGGGCCCACTTGAGTCGATGCTGCTGGGCCCACTTGAGTCTGTGCTGCTGAGCCCACTTGAGTCCGTGCTGCTGGGCCCATTTGAGTCGATGCTGCTGAGCTCACTTGAGTCTGTGCTGCTGGGCCCACTTGAGTCCGTGCTGCTGGGCCCATTTGAGTCGATGCTGCTGGGCCCACTTGAGTCTGTGCTGCTGGGCCCACTTGAGTCGATGCTGCTGGGCCCACTTGAGTCTGTGCCACTGGGCCCAGTTGAGTTGATGCTGCTGGGCCCACTTGAGTCTGCGCTGCTGGGCCCACTTGGGTCTGTGCTGCTGGGCACACTTGAGTCCGTGCTGCTGGGCCCACTTGAGTCGATGCTGCTGGGCCCACTTGAGTCTATGCTGCTGGGCCCACTCGAGTCTGTGCTGCTGGGCCCACTCGAATCTATGCTGCTGGGCCCACCCAAGTCTATGCTGTGGGGCCCACTTGAGTCTGCGCTGCTGGGCCCACTCAAGTCCACGCTGCTGGGCCTACTTGAGTCTGAGCTGCTGGACCCACTTGAGTCTGCGCTGCTGGACCCACTTGAGTCTGTGCCGTTGGGCCCACTTGAGTCTGTGCTGCTGGGCCCACTTGAGTCCGTGCTGCTGGGCCCACTTGAGTCCATGCTGCTGGGCCCACTTGAGTCCATGCTGCTGGGCACACTTGAGTCTGTGCTGCTGGGCCCACTTGAGTCTGTGCTGCTGGGCCCACTTGAGTCTGTGCTGCTGGGCACACTTGGGTCTGTGCTGCTGGGCCCACTTCAGTCTGTGCTGCTGGGCCCACTTGGGTCTGTGCTGCTGAGCCTACTTGAGTCTGTGCTGCTGGGCCCACTTGAGTCTGTGCTGCTGGGCACACTTGAGTCTGTGCTGCTGGGCACACTTGAGTCTGTGCTGCTGGGTCTACTCGAGTCCACACTGCTGGGCCCACTTGAGTCCGTGCTGCTGGGTCCACTTGAGTCTGTGCTGCTGGGCCCACTTGAGTCGATGCTGCTGGGCCCATTTGAGTCGATGCTGCTGGGCCCACATGAGTCTGTGCTGCTGGGCCCACTTGAGTCCGTGCTGCTGGGCCCACTTGAGTTGATGCTGCTGGGCCCACTTGAGTCTGTGCTGCTGGGCCCACTTGAGTCGATGCTCCTGGGCCCACTTGAGTCCGTGCTGCTGGGACCACTTGAGTCCGTGGTGCTGGGCCCACTTGAGTCTGTGCCGCTGGGCCCACTTGAGTCTGTGCTGCTGGGCCCACTTGAGTCTGTGCTGCTGGGCCCACTTGAGTCTGTGCTGCTGGGCCCACTTGAGTCTGCGCTGCTGGGCCCACTCAAGTCCGCGCTGATGGGCCCACTCAAGTCCGCGCTGCTGGGCCCACTCAAGTCCGCGCTGCTGGGCTCACTCGAGTCCATGCTGCTGGGACCACTCAACTCTATGCTGCTGGGTCTACTCGAGTCCACACTGCTAGGCCCACTCAAGTCCATGCTGCTGGGCCCACTTGAGTCCGCGCTGCTGGGCCTACTTGAGTCTGTGCTGCTAGGCCCACTCGAGTCTGAGCTGCTGGGCCTACTCGTGTCTGTGCTGCTGGGCCCACTCGAGTCTGTGCTGCTGGGCCCACTTGGGTCTGTGCTGCTGGGCCATCTTGCGTCCACCAATGCCATCACTGTGACTGAGTTCTTTATGAAGAATAGGCAAAATAAAATGAAAGAGAACAAAATGAGAAGAGAGAAAAAAATAAAAATAAACAAAAAGAAAAGTAAATGGAGCGGTCGAGCCCCTGCCTAATTACTGGAAATGAGAAGAGGCTCTAGTCTTAAACAAGATGTAGAACACTGCATGATATCAACTATATACAAGTTATCTTAATATGATAGACATGGTTACAAATATAATGAGTAAGACCCAAATTTCAGGTCTTACTTCTTCAAGACCTGAAGCATCCCACCGAGTCCATGTGACATCATGAAGTGTGTGGTACTTACGACACACATACTCATAAATAACACAATCTGAGGAGTCATGAATGATGCTGAACATTTATGCAATCACCAGCAAACATCCCAATGTGACCTTACGATGGAGGGCAGGTCATTGAGGAAACAACTGAAGATGATTGGATTAAGACACAACCCTGAGGAATTCCTGCAGTAATTTCCCAGAACTGAAAACATTGACTCCAATAGACATGGAGGGAACACTGATTCATCAGATGAGATTGGGGTTTTAGTTAGTGGTAATCAGCAGAAGGTTTCCTTGACCATGATTGTCCTGATGCCATGAAATATCATAATGTTCAAGTCAATGTTGAGGACTCCGACTGCATCGTCCTCCCAATTGTGTACTATTGTTCTGCCACCTCTGGGTGCTTCTATCAGTGGGACAGCACATGCGCAGAAATTGTAATGGTGGTGTCTGGGATACTGTCCCAATTTTTTGCATAAGCCCCTAGTTATTTGGAAGGAGAATTTTGCATGGTCGACTGTTATTTCCATTCCCTAGGTTCATCCAGTTTCATTCCTTTTAGACTTCAGCATGGTCTTGCTTCATAAATGGTTTGGGATGCTAAAAGCACATGTGATCCAGCACAATCTGGCAAATTAAATCCAAAATTGTTGGTTTTGTAATTGAAGGCTATACTCAGTGGCACTACAGGGTTTAGTACTGGGTATCTTATTGTTTGTACATTAATGATCTGTACCTGAACATAGGTGCATGACAGTAGTTTGCAAATGACATGAAAATTGGTGGTGAGGTAAATAGTGAGGAGGAAAGCATATTTCGAAAAGCAGACTTTGATTAGAGTCAGTCAGCATGGTTTTGAGAGAGGCAGGTCATGCCTCACAAGGATATGACAAAACACATTGATGAAGGGAGAGCAGTGAATGTGGTGTACATGGATTTTAGTATGGCATTTGATAAAGTTCCCCATGGCAATCTCATTCAGAAATTAAGGAGGCATGGGATGTGGGGAAATTTTGCTGAGTGGATACAGAATTGGCTGTCCCATAGAAGATGGTAGTTGATGGAAAGTATTCAGGCTGGAGCTCGGTGACCAGTGATGTTCCGCAGGGATCGGTTCTGGGATCCCCTGCTCTTTGAGATTTTTAAAAATGATTTGAATGAGGAAGTGGAAGGGTGCGTTAGTAAGTTTGCTGATGATACGATGGGTTGGTCGAGTGATGGATAGCGTGGAGGACTGTTGTAGGTTACAACAGAACATTGAATGGATACAGAGCTGGGCTGAGAAGTGGAAGATGGAGTTCAACCTGGAAAAGTATGAAGTGATTCATTTTGGAAGGTTAAATTTAAATGCAAATTACAGTGTTAAAGGCAGGATTCTTGGCAGTGTGGAGGAACCGAAGGATTTTGGGGTCCAAGTCCATAGATCCCTCAAAGTTGCCACCCAAGTTGAGAGGGTTGTTGAGAAGGCGTATGATGTGTTGACTTCCATTAGGAGAGGAATTGAGTTTAAGATCCATAAGGTTATGCTGCAGCTCTATAAAGCCCTGGTTAGATCACACTTGGAATATTGTGTTCAGTTGTGGTCGCCTCATTATAGGAGGGATCTGGAAACTTTACAGAAGGTGCAGAGGAGATTTACCAGGATGCTGCCTGGACTGGAGGGCATGTCTTATGAAGAAATGTTGAAGGAGCTAGGGCTTTTCTCATTGGAGTGAAGAAGGATGAGAAGTGACTTGATAGAGGTGTACAAGATGATGAGAGGCATAGCCAGAAACTTTTTCCCAGGGTAGAAATGGCTATTACAAAGAGGCATAATTTTAAGGTGATTGGAAGAAGGTTTAGGGGAGATGTCAGAGTTAGGTTCTTTATGCAGAGAGTGGTGGGGGCGTGGACTGCACTGCCAGCGGTGGTTGTAGGGTCAGATACATTAGGAATGTTTAAGCGACTCTCAGATAGGCACATGGATGATAGTAAAATGTAGGGTATGTAGGTTAGTTTGATCTTAGAGTAGGATAAAGGTTGGCACAAAATGAAAGCCTTAGACTACAGGAGGACAAAATAATGGATGATCAGATAGACAGAACAGTGGCAAATGGAATGTAATCCTGAAAAGTGAGAGGTAATGCTTGCTTGGAAAACTAACAAGGTAGGAAAGTACACGTTTACTGGTGGGACCCTAAGAAATATGGAGGATCAGAGGGATCTTGGTGTGCTTGTCCATCGAGCTTTGAAAGCATTAGGATAGGTAGATTAGATGGTTAAAAAGACATATGGGTACTTGTCTTTATTAGTTAAAGCTTTAAATTTAAGAGCAGTGAAGTTATGATGGAGCTATATATGGCATTAGTTAGGCTGTAATTGGGGTATTGTTGCAATTCTGGTCACCACACCATTGAAAGATGTCATTCCGGTAGAAGGTAAGAAAAGATTCACCAGGATGTTCCCTGGGATGGTGCAATTCAGCTAGGAAGAGAGATTAGATCAGTTGGAGTTGTTTTCCTTACAGCACAGAAGACTAAGGTAGTGGGAGGTGGAATCATATTTATGTGCATAAAGTTCTGATCTGCATATATAGGGTAGATAGAGAGAATTTCTTTCCACTTAGCAGAGTAGTCAATAACCAGATGGTACAATTTTATGAAGGAGGTTTACAGGCGATTTGAGAAATGTTTTTAAACCAGATGGCTGGAGGTATCTGGAACTCATTGCCTGAAAGTGTTGTTGAGGTAGGAACCCTCAAGATATTTAAGAGCTATTTAGATGAACACTTGAAATGCCCTAGCATACAATGCTATGGGACTCGAGCTAGTAAACTAGATTAGAATAGATGTTTACTGGATTAGTGGTGCTGGAAGAGCACAGCAGTTCAGGCAGCATCCAACGAGCAGCGAAATCAACGTTTCGGGCAAAAGCTCTTCATCAGGAATAAAGGCAGTGAGCCTGAAGCGTGGAGAGATAAGCTAGAGGAGGGTGGGGGTGGGGAGAGAGTAGCATAAAGTACAATGGGTGAGTGGGGGAGGAGATGAAGGTGATAGGTCAAGGAGGAGAGGGTGGAGTGGATAGGTGGAAAAGAAGATAGGCAAGTCGGACAAGTCAAGGAGACAGTAACTGAGCTGGAAGTTTGAAACTAGGATGAGGTGGGGGAAGGGGAAATGAGGAAGCTGTTGAAGTCCACATTGATGCCCTGGGGTTGAAGTGTTCCGAGGCGGAAGATTAGGCATTCTTCCTCCAGGCGTCTGGTGGTGAGGGAGCGGCGGTGAAGGAGGCCCAGGACCTCCATGTCCTCGGCAGAGTGGGAGGGGGAGTTGAAATGTTGGGCCACAGGGCAGTTTGGTTGATTGGTGCGGGTGTCTCGGAGATGTTCCCTAAAGCGCTCTGCTAGGAGGCACCCAGTCTCCCCAATGTAGAGGAGACCACATCGGGAGCAACGGATACAATAAATGATATTGGTGGATGTGCAGGTGAAACTTTGATGGATGTGGAAGGCTCCTTTAGGGCCTTGGATAGAGGTGAGGGAGGAGGTGTGGGCACAGGTTTTACAGTTCCTGCGGTGGCAGGGGAAAGTGCCAGAATGGGAGGGTGGGTCGTAGGGGGGTGTGGACCTGACCAGGTAGTCACGGAGGGAACGGTCTTTGCAGAAGGCGGAAAGGGGTGGGGAGGGAAATATATCCCTGGTGGTGGGGTCTTTTTGGAGGTGGCGGAAATGTCGGTGGATGATTTGGTTGATGCGAAGGTTTGTAGGGTGGAAGGTGAGCACCAGGGGCGTTCTGTCCTTGTTACGGTTGGAGGGGTGGGGTCTGAGGGCGGAGGTGCGGGATGTGGACGAGATGCGTTGGAGGGCATCTTTAACCACATGGGAAGGGAAATTGAGGTCTCTAAAGAAGGAGGCCATCTGGTGTGTCCTATGGTGGAACTGGTCCTCCTGGGAGCAGATACGGCGGAGGCGGAGAAATTGGGAATATGGGATGGCATTTTTGCAAGAGATAGGGTGGGAAGAGGTGTAATCCAGGTAGCTATGGGAGTCAGTGGGTTTGTAAAAAATGTCAGTGTCAAGTCGGTCGTCACTAATGGAGATGGAGAGGTCCAGGAAGGGGAGCGAGGTGTCAGAGATAGTCCAGGTAAATTTAAGGTCAGGGTGGAATGTGTTGGTGAAGTCGATGAATTGCTCAACCTCCTCGCGGGAGCACGAGGTGGCGCCAATGCAGTCATCAATGTAGCGGAGGAAGAGGTAGGGAGTGGTGCCGGTGTAATTACGAAAGATCAACTGTTCTACATAGCCAACAAAGAGACAGGCATAGCTGGGGCCCATGTTGACCAGCAAAGACACAATGGGCTGAAGGGGCTCATTCTATGCTATAAAACCTGATTGTATGAATCTATTAACTTTGTAAAATATTCAGTTGAAGGTTGATTTGATGTTAAAGACTAGAAGCTCAGACTTCTCTGATCTGATAAATGGATTGGCAAGGAGAATGTCTCACATCTGTGCAAAAATCTTCAGTATTACTGCTGGAATATTATTAGAGTATATAGTCTTTGTTGTGTAAAGCATGCTTTGCTACTTACCAACTGAACCAAATTGTCTGGCATCAAGGACAAGAGGGAGAGGCAAATTGAATTATTTCTTTTATTGTTCTGTTCTTGTTTGAAGAGAGGTGCTCTTTGTTTTAATTTGTTTCTTATAAATCTATTTGTTTCCAGGAATCCATTATCAATTGTCAGAAAAAGTCACCCGGTTCAGTGGTGTCCTTCAGGAAAGGAAACTGCGAACCTTAACTAGTCTGGCCTACTTATGACTCCAGGCCTATATCAAAGTGGTTGACTCTTAACTGCTCACTGGGCAATTAGAGATTTGCAATAAATGACATCCTTGTCCCATGAATAAATAAAAACAACAACATGATGCCTTTGAAATATAGAGCAATGTTTTTTCCAATCCATTAACACAAACACACACATATGCACGCATGTACATAAGAAATAAAGGAAAAGGAAAGTTATAAATTAAAAGTATCTAAGATTAAAAAGTTGGCAGTAGTTCATGTGAGGTAGAGTTCAATAAGTCAATGTCCAGTAAAGGTCTTAGTGTGGAAGGTGCACAGAGTCTCTATCTCAGCTCAGGATCAGTTGAAGGTGTAGCAGTTGTAAACTGAGAATTGGTTCACTTTGCGGGCAAAATATAGGATTCTTTCTGGAAATCAGCATTTGACAAGAGGCAGATATTAGCTAGCCCAGACCTAATTTCATTGTTTTCTTTTTCTTCTGGTGTTGCAAGAGGATTGATGGAAGTCCAAATCTATTTAATTAAAAACGGTTCATACCACGATTCATTCTGGAAGAGGCCCCATTGCACATTTAGATGGCATGGTGGCTCAGCAGTTAGCACTGCTGCCTCTTAGGGTCAGAGGCCAAGGTTTAATTCCACCCACGGGTGACTGGCCGTGTGGAATTTGCGTATTCTCCCAGAACCTGTGTGGATTTCCTCCCACAGTCCAAAGATGTGGGGACTAGATGGATTAGCCATAGGAAATGCAGGGTTACAGGGATAGGACAGGGGGGAGGGTCTGGGAGGATGCTCGTCAGAGGATTGGTGTGGACCAAATAGCCTGCTTCCATTCTGTAGGGATTCTATGAATTCAGCTAGCAGCCTCACCCAGTCACTATATTTTCAGGTTGAGTCACTTTACACAATGGCATCCAAACCCATTGTATTGTTGAAGATAATTGAGGGACAGTTAGCATCAAGCCAAGCATAGCGGTTGTCAATGGCTTTGTTTTGAAACCAACCTGGCTATGGAGAACCATTGGCTGGGGTTCTTCTGAATTGTCCTGACTGGAATGTTGATACAAATAGGTGCGATATCTCAGAGATGATAATGCAGCTTTTCTTCTGGTAACTACTGGAAATTACAGAAACAGCCAACTTGCCCATTATGTGTTCAATTGCCATTCAAAGTTCAGAAAGAGTTCATATAAAAGGAGCAATTTAAATAAGACAACATAGTATCTAAAAAAAGTCTTTCTTTACACCATCTAGATATGACACTGTCATCCAGGAACAAGGATCTCAGAAGAATAATAGAAACAGAAATTACTGGAAAAAGCTCAGCACAACTGACAGCATCTGTGGAGAGAAATCAGAGTTGACATTTCAGATCCAGTGACCTCTTCTCAGAAGAATAATTCTCTTGTCACTTGTGAGTTAAGCTATAAAGAAATCAGACATTCCCTCCCAAGCCCATTGAAAATACAAAATCACACTACAAAATAGGATGGAATCAAGCTGTGTTTAATTATAAAAGGCACACAATGTGAAAAGATGTCAATGCATTCAGCATTGTAAATACATTCACAGTTTTTGAATCCTTCATTCAATCTTCATTCCTATTAAAAATATATATTTCTACCATTCTTGATAACTTAACAATCTTTTCCAGGTTAACACAGTCAGTCATTTTTACAAAATTGAAAATCCACCGAATATTAAATTAATCAAAAAGAAACATTTGAATACAATAATTTACACTCAGTATTGCACATAAATAATAAATAGGCATTTTGCTTCCTCTTCCTTTAGTAATTAGCCAAGCGAGTCAAAGGTGCTTTACAAACCAAGTCTTTAGTTAATTGTTGTAAGCAAGTGGGGAGTCCCAGTACCACAGAAACCTTTGCTGAGTGATATAATCAGTGTCTAAACAACTTTACTGAGGCCATGAGATATTTTGAACCAGCCTCTAACATCAGTTCATTGTATGCAAGTTTAATTTTAAAATGTTGATAAATTATTGGTGCTAAATTTAAAACGTTGACCATTTCAAGCAAGTGTTTTTTATTATTCTGCTGCCCAAAGTACTTGAATTTCTGAGGTCATCGGCTGAAGGTGTTTGTCATGGAACATGAGTGGTGGAGATACCTCATTTCATGAGAGGGACAATTCTCAGAAGGTGTTCTACAATCTGAAACCTCACTCACCAGCTACCCACAGGCCATGGACATACTGAATTATGAAGCCAGCTCTCTGTAGGTGACATGTAGCTGGAGAATTGGCCTTGATGTAGACATAAATCATCCTGAAAATAAGACCAAATGAGAGATGGTAGGGAACTGGGAACCATGGGAGTGGGTCTTGCAAAAGAGGTAAATGAATGAATCTTTATTGTCTAATAATGACATGATGAATCTCAAAGATGAGATAGGAAAACTAGGGCTCATGACAGGTAGTATGATGGGCTCTGAACTCCTTTAGTCTGCATATGGGCTGGGTACTTGTTAAGTGTTGACAAATTATTTCCTGATCTGATGTATGAAGAGGAATGTTGATAGACTGTAATTTAGACAAATATGGATATAGAGAGAGATTTTGTTTTTGAGGAAGCACTCACAGGTTCTTTCATTTCAGTAACAAGCCACTCATACACTAGCTTATTAAAATATGTGGGATACTCACTCTGATTCAACTTCTCAAACACACCATAATCTCTTTCACAGCAGTCTGAATTCAAGAGAATATAAGCTACTTGAGGTCTCCATTAATTTAGAAAAAAAGTGCAATGTCTTTAAAGCCTGAGCTCGCATTTTAAGTTTAAAAATCACACTGTTGTTTCCTTGCCAGCAGGCTGGTACACAGCCTGCATCCTGAATGCCAGTGTTTGCTGTAGGTCTGTGTGAAGACTGTGATTTGTCCCTGCCTGGCTCTGCAACAGTTGCTGAAAGGAGTCCTGTTCCAATAAAGGCAACATGTTCTTAAGGAAGTATCCATTGCAGTAGGCGATCAGCTCATTGGCCTTGAGAACCTGCAGAACATCGAATCAAATCTTCAGAAGAAAGAGTCATCGTACAAACAGGAACAAGCCATGTGGCTCATTATGACTGAGAATGTCCTTTAAGAAAGCAATCCAACTTGCCCCGTTATCCTATTTTGGCTTTTCATGTATTTGTCAAACCACCATCCCCACCTCCCCCCCTCCCACCCACCCCCCACCTTGAAGTGTACAATTGAGATTGCTTCTCATGGAAAGCATCCCAGATGACAATGCTTTGCTACATGAACACAACTATTTGCACTACTGCCCCGTATGTCCTCCTGCCACTGGGGAGAGTTTCTCCCTATTTAGTTCATCAAAACTCTTCAGCGCAGGAGGTCAGAAAATCCAGAAAAGCATGGAATTCATTTTCAGGAAGTGGGAATAAGGAGGACATGAGCTGGTTAGTTACTTTCAGCTCGGGGTTCAAGTCTGTAAAAAACAGTGGTCACCAGTTTAGTGCATTGCAAGATTGTTAACAGCATTTAGTGACGGTTGGTCAAAGGGTAAACATAGATCATGACACCAGTGGCAACTCCTTTTATCTCTTTTTAAAAGAGTCTTTTCCATGAACCATAGAGAGAAGACATGTCCTTTTTATTGCACTAGCTAACACATATCTGGCAGATTCTCTACCTCCTTGTCACTGTTTCAAATATTTGATCCATATAGTTAATTATCCACATGTTATAGAACCTGACTGATGTTCACTCTAAACATTTGAAATGTATCATGTTCCTATTTGTTTAAGTGAATTTATGCTCTGTTCAGTGTTTATTTAGAACACTGCATCAAATTGCAAGGAATTCGGGAAATATCCAATAGAATAGCTGACCTCATCTTACCTTGGCCTGTTGGTATATATGTGGGCTGTTAGCAAGTGTCAAGTTTCTTGAACAGATGACCTCACAGTGGCGTGCCAGAGGGTTTATTTTGAAATTGCTGGAGGCTGCAAGAATCTGCAAAAGACCAAATCATAAGCACTCAGTCAAACGTCACATTTCTCCATATCATCCTAACCATTCCACTCTACCCTATCATAGTCTCTACCTTGTCATTGAATCTTCCCCTAAATTTCGTTTATAAATCACCCAACTATTGAATCCCCTTCTATAACCCGTACACACTATGTTATCATTGATTCTCCCCCATGCACTTAGCGTTTAATGTAACCTACTCCAAATCTTCATCAAGGATTGCCAGAAAATCAGCATTAAATCTACACACACTGTTGTAGGCAGAGTCCCCACAACCCATCCACCCACCATGCCAAGTGTTGCAGACTATAATCCTTAGCTGGATTTCCTAGCAGCTGTGAAGTTACTTGTACACATCCCCCTGTTAATGTGCCATTAATATCTGATTCACTGGGAAAGGGAATGTATTGCCAGTCTGAGTGCACATCCTTTTGATATAAAGCTGTGGAGTACAGAGAACTATCACACAGAAAAAGATAGCTTACCTCCAGAGCTTGATTTTTACTGATGTTAAGTCTCTCTGTCCCTCCATCATAAATATACTGAACCATGCACTGCCAAGGAAAAATATACAGAATCAAAATGACACTATGCACTAAGCTCTACCTTAAAAAAAACAAATAAATTTTAAAAAGTGTCTTTCTACAGTTGCTTTCAAGCTATCCCAAGTGCTTTATAGTCAATGAAGTGCTTTTGAAATAACCACCACTGTTTGGCAAGCAAATGGCACATTGCAATGTCCCACAAACCAGCAGTACGATGAAGCACCATTTAATTCAGATTGTCTGCTCCTGATTGAGATCTCACAGGATACCTTAAGTTAGCTACCAACATTACATTACCTGGTTCGATATAAAATTTGTTGTTTCATTGATAGTTACCTTGAATGTATTGTACTGGACATCCAAAATCTCAATGGGGTTACAGGTCTTAGTATCAGCAAGAGGGCAGGCTGCAATAAGCTTTTTGAACCTGAAGTGTGAGAAAAAAACATCCATGACTGTAGTATCCTGGATAGATAAGTCATTCATTACTGAAGTTAAAACATTGGACCAAGTGTAAGGGTCATGAGTTTGATTCACAGTGACACTCCCCAGGGAAATCCTGTCCAGTGATTCAATGTTACTCAGGAATTACAGGATGACTACAGTGGAGAAGGCCATTTAGCCCCATTGTATCTGTACTAGCTCTTGAAATCAGCATTTCACTTACTGCCATTGTCCTGCGCTCTGCCTGTAATCCTGCATATTGCTCCTTTCCAAATAACAGTCTAATTTCCTTTTGAATGTGCAGAGGACAGATTCGTTCAAGACAATCAGGCAGGGCACACGAGACCATTAAAAAAAACTTTCACAACTTTTCCTTCTCATCTCCTCTGTCCAGCTTTTTCATAATTTGAAAACCTCCATTACATCAGCTCTCATCATCTCTTCTCAAAGGAAAAACAGTTCTAACTTCTCCAATCTATCCTTATTATTCAAGTTCCTCATTGCTGGAAACACTTGTAAATCTCTTCTGCACTCTCTCCAATGCATTTTTTTTTTTACAATCCATTCAGGGGATGTGGGTGTCACTAGCTGACCTAGCATTTATTGCCCATCCCTAACTGCCCTTAAGGTTTGATGAGTTGCCTCTTGAACTGCTGCAGTCCATTTAGTGTAGGCGCGTCCACAGCGCTGCTAAGGAGGGAGCTCCAAATTTCTACCCAGCAACAATGAAGGAACAGCAATGTATTTGCAAGTCAGGATATTGACTTGCTTGGAGGGGAATTTGCAGGTGGCGGTGTTCACATGTCTCAACCCCTCCTGTCCTTCTTGAGAACAATGGTCATGGGTGTGGAAGGTGCTGCCTCAGCAGCTTTGATGTACAGGGATTCTTCTATAATGCGATAGTTGTGTTCTTGTGCAACCCCACAGAATAGAAAGATTGTGCTTTAGAAACGGCACTTAAAGTGCTGGCAATGTAATCACATGACAGAAGACAGTTTTAGAAAACAGTCCCCAATTTGTCAATCACATTACAGAGAATTTGTGTTAACGAAAGCTGTTATAGCAGAACGATCTGTAGTTCCACGCAGCATCTTGTAGATGGCACATGCCGTTGGTAGTGAATGGAGTGAATGCTTGTAGATGTAATACCAATCAAGTGGATTACTTGTTCTAGATGGTGTCAATCTTCTTGAGTGTTATTGGAGCTGCAATCATCCAAGCAATTTGGAAATATTTAATCATACCACTAGCATGTGCCTTATAGATGATGCTAAGCTTTAGGGAGTCAGTAGGGAAGTCCTTCGCTGCAATACTCATAGCCTTTAACCTTGTCACAGCCACATTGTTAACATGGCTTGTCTAATTCAATTTCTGATCAATAGCAATATCTAGGATACCCATAATTGGGTATGTAAACATCTAAATATATTAACTGAATGTTAATGGTGATGGTTAGATTCTCTTGCTGGAGATATTCATTGTCCAGCATTGGTATATCTTGAATGTTACTTGTCATTTATTAGTCCAAACTAAACATTGTCCATTGTTGTGTTTATCATGGATTACTTCAGTATCTAAGGAGTCATGAATGATCCTGAATGTTGCAGCATCAGTGAACATTTCCACTTCTGACCTCATGATGTAGAGATTGGTGATTAGTGAAGCAGCTAAGGATTGTTGGGTTAAGAGGACTCTGAGGAAGTCATGTAGAGAGATCCTGGAGCTGAGAGGATTAATCTCCTTTCTGCTCAGTATGACCCAGCCAGAGGAGAGTTTCCCCCGATTTTGACTATGTCTAATTTTGCCAGGGATCCTTGATCCCACACCCAATCAGATGCTATCTTGATCTCCAAGGCAGTCACCCTCACCTCTGGGCAGCTCTTTTGTTGATGACTGGCCCAGTCAGGAAGTCAGGAGTTGAGGGATCCTGGTGGTATCCAAACTGGGTGTCAATGAGCAGATTATTCCTTCTTCAGAGCATTGTTGATGACCATTGTTCCCTCTAATTATCTTTTCTCCTAGATACACCTCTGAAATAGCAGTGGTTTCAAAAATTATAAGTCTAAAACTATATCAGAGAATGGCATCAGTATGCCATCTCGTCTGCACAGAATCTTCAAGCGACTGTGTAAACACCCAGCTTAGAGGGAACATTGTAAGCAAGTCCTTCCATCACTGCTTATGACTGAGAATAGACTGAGAGTAGTAAATGGCCAGGTTTGATTTGTTCTGCTTTGTGTGCACAGGACATGCTTTGACAATTTTCCACATTGTTTGGAAATGCCGGTGTTCAAACAAACTGGAGGAGCTTGGTTAACGGTACAGCAGGTTCTGAAGCACAGGCATTCAGTACTATAACCAGAATGTTGTCAGGGCCTTTAGCCTTTGCAGTATCCAGTAATTCCAGCTGTTTTTTGATATTTCATGGAGTGAATCGAATTGGCTGAAACTGGCATTTTTGCAATGCTGGAGACCAATTGGCAAGACCAAAATGGATCATCGATTTGGCACTTCTAGGTGAAGATTATTGCAAGTGCTTCTGCCTTATCTTTTGTACTGTATGTTGGCTCACACAACTTTGAAGATGGGGGCATTTTCCAGGAGAAGGAAAATCTAGAAGCAAAAGGACCATCTCATCAAACTCTATAGGTAGGGAGCACTGAACTGCCTTCCCGGTCTTTCCCTCTGCCCACGAGACCCATATTCATTTTTAGGGATCAGTCTGTATATGTGTAGAGGGGATGAGTTTATAAAGGGGTTAGAGTTTTAACTGTAACATTATATGTCAACAGTTTATAATTGTTTATCTGTAGTTAGAATCTATTAATTTGTAATAAATATTCAATCTTGTTAAGCACAGAAACCTGGTCTGTGCTTTCGGTCAGCCTGAGTGTAATGACAGATAAATTGGGGAATTTTACCTACTTATAAAATGCTTAACTTTTGTAATAACTCTTAGAATAGCAAGGCTTGATTTCAGTGCATTATCCCAGTGGGAAGATGGAAGCCGAGGTGACGACCAATATGTTTTCCACAAAATCAATCCAGCAGCCATGTTCTTTTGGATGAAAATAAAAACAAAATACAGTAGATGTGGGAAACTCAACAGGTTTGGCAGCAAATGTGTAGAGAAAACAAAGTAAATACTTTGTGCCTATTTTACTTTTCTTCAGAACTGAAAATGCTGCCATATCTCCTGTGTTTCTCCAGAATTCTGTGTGTTTGTTCATTAAGACTTGGCTATTTCAGCGGTGGTTCAGAGTCCTACTTTCAGTGATGAATAATGAAACTGCCCACACAGAGTATATTCTACGTCCCTGCATATTCCAAGTGGTGTTCCATGTGGATGATTACTAATTCATCAGTTGGGAGAAAGGTGGTCTGTTCATGATAATCCAAAAGGGGGCTTCCTTACCAATGTTTGACTTGATGCCATGACACTTCATTGAATCTGGATTCAATGTTGATGACTTCCAGGGGAACTCCCTCCTGATTGTATACCACTGCGCCATCACCTTTTCCTGTTCTGCCAGTGGGACAGGATGGAGTGAGGAACATTTACTCTTACCTATCAGACAGTGAGTTTGCTTTGCCAATTTGGTGCTAGCCCCTAGTTGATGGGCAGGAGTAGTTGGTGTTTTCTAGGTATCTAAGTTGATGGTCTATTTGCTTCCAATCTTTGAGAGCTTTTAAGAGTTGGACATAATCAAATGGCTTGTTTGACTATCTCAGTTAGTAAGTTAAATATGTCTGGAATAACATGCAGGACAGATGGCATTTTACAACAATCAAAGGTCATCATTAGACAAATTAATTACAGCTGCCTGAATTCTAATTCTACCATCTGCCATGGTGGAATTTAAACCTAGGACCTTAGAGCATTGTGAAAACCTCTGGATCACTAACCAGTGACAATTCCTCTGCACCATTACCTCACCCCTTCACATCCTTTCTAAAGCATGGTGCTTGCAATTAAACTCAATGTTCCAGCTAAACCTGCACTGTTCCTTACAGATGTTCAACACAACTTCCTGCCTTTTCTAATTTGTCCACACTTAACTTCATCTAACACTTGTCCAGCCATTCAACCAATTTGATGGTCCCCTTTTTGTAGTTATACATTCACAGTTCACAATGCCTCCAAGTTGTATTTCATTATAAATTTTGAAATTGTGCGGTGTACACACAAGTCTAGGTCACTAATATATATGAGGAAGAGCAATGACCCAACAATGAACCTGAGGAAACTAGGTTACTGACTACTAGACATCCTCTGACTTTAAATATGTCCAGTATGAACTAACCTCAGCTTCCTGTCACTCAGCCAATTCCATACTAATGCAGTTACTGCCCCTTTTATTTAGAGGTTATTAATTGTGCCAAGAATATACAGATAGCAGTTTCTGGCACTTATTGGGCAACTTCACCCTGCAGTTGCTGCAAAAACAAAGGAATCCCACATTCTTGGTACTGTGAATCAGTTCATAATGATCATAATTTTAGTTTACACAATATGCTTTTCCAACCTCAGCATTCTGTACCAAACTTTGGTTGAGAATGTGGCAAAGCAGAGTCTTACCGGGATGAGGCAGCTGACAGCACTGCCCGATGACCATAGAATGGTTTCCCCTCCACCAGAAATGTGATGTCTGACTGTTCTCGGTGATTCAGTAAAGTGGAATCTGCAAGAAGGAAGCATCAAGGAGTTAAATCTATAACCATCTGACCCTACCGCATCTCAGTAGAGTGTCTCCCCAGAAAACGACATACATTTCTTTAGTGCTTTACACAATCACCCGACCTTTCAAAGTACTTTACAGTCAATGAAGTATAGTCTCTGCTATAATGAACAAAATGCAATTGCCAATTTATGCACAGCACTATGCACACTGTAAATAGTAAAGTGATAATGAGCAGACGATCTGTTTAGTGACACTAGTTGAGGGATAAATATTGGGCAGGAATCCAGTGATTACATCTGGCTAAGAGGCAGATGATGCCTCAATTTAAATATCTCATCTGAAACAACACTTCTGGGAGTGTACCACTCCCTCAATACTGATACAGAATGTCTGCCTGGATTTTGTGCACAGGTCAGGAGTAGGACTGGAACCCCAAACCAACCGGCACAGAGGCACAGGTGGAGTTTCAACTGAGCAGTAGCTGCTACAGCCACCCCAGCCTATCCAAGAGGATTGATCCATTCTGTGACAGCGAGGGAAAAAGGTAACCTAATGTAGAAACTTATAACTGAAGTGAGACATCTAGGAGTAGGTCCAGCTCCTGCAAATGTGACAACCTACAACATCTCATGCAACAGCAGCACATTACATACAGCACATTAGCTCAGCAAGCTAACATACATACTTATCATCCAAATCTTCTCAAAAATTCCTAATACAGATGCTATTATCAGATTAGGATCATTAGAAATCAGGGCCATGCAATTCCCTGGTCAACAGTGCTGGCCTTGGTCCTTTCCTCAGAAGCACAACATTGAATCTGGCCATATCTGCATTCTCCACCCAACTTAAAGCACAAGCCTCAACCTTGCCCTTTTGTTGCCTGTGTCGGCCCTTGCACTTTCTGGATAGTAGGGAGTATATTTTGTTCAGAAACTCATAGTAAGATAGCAAAGTATCTCCTAATGGTGCTATGAGCTGGCTCCATGCTACATTAGTGGCGCAAGGATTGCAATGTTGATATAACTACTGAAGGTCGGGCTATCATTTTGTTCCACTTGTTGAGTAGACTATACAATACTCACCAGGTGCAGCCTTGATCTTCTCACCACTCTCCTGAATCACGGGGATAGGATAAGGCCCATAGCAATGGCTAAAGATGGCCGCCAGCTGCCGCATAATAGCATTGTTCTGCAAATGTAACACAAAGACACTGCATCATATTAATCATTTGGTCTGTACCCAGCTCATTCAATACTAGGCAGAGATACTCAGCTCTCAACACTCTTAGAATCCTTATGTTCAGTTCTGTCAAACAATTAAAAACTTCACATACTACATTGTAGACCAAGCACTGTCCAAGCTCACTATCACACATTTATGGAGATTGTAATATCCTCAATGAGTTTTGTAATGCTTTTCAGCTATCACAATTAAGCACTTATTTTGAAGCAATATATTAATCCTTTTAATTCTTTTAGTCCGGCTGTGTCACTGAATATATTCAAAGGCTGAGTTTGACACATTTTTTTGACACAAGTGAGTCAAGAATTATGGCAGGAAAGTAAGGCCATAATCAGATCAACTGTGAGCTTACTGAATGTGACAGCAGGTTTAAGGGGCTACTCCTACTCCTGTACCTACTTCTTACAATCTTATGGGTCTGCAGAGGAGTTGGTTACAAGGGGATTTATAATGTGTTATAACTTTATAAATGAGAGAGTGCAATCTGTACTGATGGTAGAGGAGACTAAGAAATTCATATTTTGTTGTCAGAGTCTGCTAAATTAATACCTGTAACAGCCAAAACTGTTAGATTGAGATTTATAATAGCAGAGACAGGCAGATAATATTGTTGTTCGCTCCACCCTCCTCTCTGACCTATCACCTTTATCCCCACCTCCACCCACCTATCTTGGCTACCTTCTCCCCAGCCTCACCCCCCTCCCATTTATCTCTCCACCCTGAAGGCTCCCTGCCTTTATTCCTGATGAAGGGCTTTTGCCCGAAATGTCAATTTTCCTGCTCCTCGGATGCTGCCTGACCTGCTATGCTTTTCCAGCACTACTCTAATCTAAAACTCAGATTTCCAGCATTGCAGTCCTCACTTTTGTCTGGATAATATTGTTGGGTTGAATGAGGACAAAAATTGTACCTTGCTCAGGCGGAATATGTCAAACATGAGGGTGAGTCCTTGGGTGATCATTTCTTGACTGTATACATCCTTCACAGAATCAAAGTCCTTGAGCAAGTTCAGAGTTATGGTCCACTGCCGCTTGATCAGTGATGTTTCCAGGGACTTCAGCCAGGAATGTAGAGTCCACAGAACACCTTGGGGTGTGAAGAACAAACTCTTAAGAAAAGAGAAGGCTTTCTCTCCACTCCTCATCCCCACCATCTCCACCACCTCCAGTGAAAAAGCTACAGATCTTTACCTGAGGCACAAGCATACCTGACATGTACATATTTTACATAACCACAGCACAGGTAATTGGATCAAGTCTGTAATCTATAAAAAGATGAGCGAGGGTTGAGAATTATTCAATTCACTACGGTACCAGACAGGCCAGAGTTTCCAAAGCAGCTAAAGAGAGTGCATGATAAGAAGAAATCTGTTGTGAGAGTTTAAAGAGAGGTTACTGTGTTAGCATGTGATGAAGTACTGTACTCACCATGGTTGTGTAACTCTACGGTGATGTCAAGGTAATTATGTTCAGCACTCTGATTCAGGGCATCGCGCAGAGCTTTCCTCTGAGCTTTACTGCTGCGATTTACCCCAGATTTCAGAGCCTGCTGGTTGCTGATCTCGGCCCCTTCAGCAAGGATGTCCTCCAAGGACATAATGTCACTTTTTTGGGTGTCTGGCTGTGACAGAAGCTTCTGTAACACATCCCTGAGCAACAATGTAAAACAGAGTGTGTTAGCAGAAAAATACAAAATATATATTTCCATGTTGTATGATTCTACGATTCCATATAACTAAATACAACACTGCACTTTAATCAGTGAAAGACAATGTATCTTTGACTGGAAGTGATCAGCACACAGGGCAAACTACTCACGAGTACTTCCAGTCCCTCATTAAAAGGTTTCCCAGCTATAGCTATATCTCTCTATCACACCACACCCTCACTATAAAACTCTCAGTTATGGCACTGTCCTTCTCATTCTGATCATAGTATATTGTTCTCAACTGCAATACCCACCCTACCCTGCAGCAATCACAGGCTAAGGAAAATTCTATAAACTACCACACCCCAAATACAGGTTCTCTGATACAACAGCTTCTGTTACTCTCACGTAGAAGAAATTAGCCTATTCTCATATCTCACCTGCGTCCATGGGCAGCAGCCTGACTGAAGGGGTTAGTAATTCCTTGCAGAGATGCAGTAACTCCATTTTTACCAGTGGATCCAGCCAGGAGATCAGCTCCTTTCGCCAATAGCAAACTGACCAGATCTAGGTGACCTGTAAACAACAGAGTGAGAATAAGAAGGGCACAGTAGATAGAGGAGAACAGGAGAGGGGGCATTCCTCAGCAAGGGAGGATATTATCTATAGGTATGGTGAAGAGATAGTTTAGAATCTATGTTTAATAGAGAAAATGGCATTTCATACCTTAGTTTATATCAAAATACTCATTCACAGGTCGATGGCATCACCGGCCAGGCCAATATTTATTGTCCATTCCTAACTACCTAGAGGGTAAGAGTCAACTGTATTGCCATGGAGCTGGAGTTACATAGGCCAGACCAGGTAAGGAAGGCTGTTCCTTTCCCTAAAGGACATTAGTGAACCAGATTGGTTTTTCCAACAATCAGCAATGGATTTGTGGCCATCAGTCAACTCTTAATTCCAGATTTTGTTTTTTACCATGGTGGAATTTGAGTATGGGTCCCCAGATTATTACCTGGCCTCTGGATTAACAGTTCAGTAATAATACAACTAGGCCATTGCCTCTCTCTATGACAGGGAAGGTCATCTTATAAAGTGGGATATACGGGGAAGATATCTTGTACAATTTTGTTGGAAATGGCTTCTTATACATAGTATGTAGTATAAGAAGAAAAGGCATGTTAAACACAGATCTAGACAAGGACATGTGATGTTTGCTTGTTTTTAAAAAAAAATTATTCATGTGATGAGAATCATCAATAAGAAGGGCACAGTAGATAGAGGAGTACAGGAGAGGGGGCATTCCTCAGCAAGGGAGGATATTATCTAAAGGTATGGTGAAGAGATAGTTTAGAATCTATGTTTAATAGAGAAAATGGCATTTCATCCCTAGTTGACCTTGAGAAGGTGGTAATGAGCCCACTTCTCAAACAGCTGCATTCCATATGATGTAGAGACACCAACAGTATTAGGGAGGAGCACCACTGAAGGAACAGCAATATAGTTCCAAGCCCAAATAATGATGTGTGACTTGGAAGAAATTTGAAGATAATAATGTTCCCATGCATCTGCTGCCCTTGTCCTTTGAGAGTTTTCAAAAGTATTGTCAAAGGAGCCTCGGTGAGCTGTTGCAATACATTTTGTAGATGGTACACACTGCTGCCACTGTGCACCAGTGGTGGAAATAGGGAATTTGAAGGTGGTGAATGGAGAGCCAATCAAGTGAGGTGCTTTGTCCTAAATTATGTTAAGCTCCTTGAGTATTGTGGGAGCTGCACCCTTCTAGGTAAGTGGAGAATATTCCATCACACTCCTAACTTGTGCTTTTTGGATGGTGGGCAAACTTTGAGAAATCAGATGAGTTATTCACTGTAGAATTCCCAGCCTATGACCTGCGTTTGTAGCTGCTGTATTTACATTGGTGGCTTCTGACCAATAGTAACCTCTAGAATGTTGATAAGTGTGGATGTCAGTGATGATAATACCATTAATTGTCAGACAGATGGTTAGCTTCTCTCTTGTTGGATATAAACATTGCCTAGCACTCTCATGATGTTCAGACTAATGTTGAAGCCTAAATGTTGTCTGGGTCTTTCTGCATATGGTCATGAACTGCTTCAATATTTAAGGAACTAGAAAATAATATTGAATGCAGTGCAATCAGCAGTAAACACTGCCATTTCTAACCTTATTATTCAGGGAAGATAATTAATGAAGCAGCTGAAGCTGGTTGACCTATGAGATAACCTTGATGAACTACTGCAGAGCTGTCCTGAAGCTGAAACCACCAAATCATCTTACTTTGTGTCGGTTATTACTCCACCAGTGGAGAACTTTCCTCCATTCCCATTGACTCTAGTTTTTCTGCAGCTTCTTGATACCCAACCTTAACATCAAAGACAATTGCTTTCACTTTGCCTCTGCAAACCTGCTTCATCATTCATGTTTGGACCAAGACAGTATCCCGTGTCTTCTGCCATTTCTTAATATCACATACAGCGAGTTGAATCAACTGAAGACTGACACCAAGTTGGGACTTCAAATATGCTGAGTTGGATCATCTACTCAGCACTTCTGGCTGAAGATTGTTGCCAATGCTTCACCCAATTCTTTTGCACTGATGTGCTGAACTCCCCCAACATTGAGGTTGGAGATAATGATGTACCTTCTTCTCTGGTTCACTACCATTTACGTCTGTTTGTGACTGAATTGGACAGTGTAGAAGTAATCTGTTATTTGAGGAATTGCTGTGCTATGTCGATCACGTGCTGCTTCGACTGTACGGCTGCATGTTTGCGTTATCTTGCATTGTAGTTTCACCAGGGATGGACAATAACCTCTCACCCAGCCTGTGTTACCACATTTCATAAAAGAGTAAAACGTTGCCATCTCATTTTTAGGTATAGTGGGTGGTATACTCTCCTGCCCTTGTCATTGAAATTCCACCAATTGTTCAGCTTGATGGCAGTGGGAGAGTGGGGGAATATACCAAGTCACATAGTTATAGATTGTTTCAGCTGACTCATGGATGTCTAGTTTTCTGTTGTCAGAAAAATCAGATCTGTTCTAAGTCTTTCTTATTTAGCATAATTGTAGCCCTGCACAAAATACAAAACATGCCCTCAGTTTGAAGATGGGAGTTTTGTGCATATGGACAGTATGGTGGTCACTTATATCACTGCTGTCGTGGACAGATCTATTTGCAATAGATAGGCTGATGAGGACAAGGTCAAGCAAGTTTCATTCCCTTGTATTGGTCCTCTCACCACTTGCTTCAGATCTAGTCTTGCAGCTACATCCTTCAGGACTCAACCAGCTCGGTCAGTAGAAATCCAAGGAAGGGACTGTGCTTAAGAAAGTAATCTAAAAAACAGGATGCAACTTCTTTATGATGCAGCCTTTTTGACATGACCCGAGATGGGATGTTCAATTCCAATTTACAACTTAGTTAAAAATTCAGATAATCTTTTCCACATCACCAAACTGTGATCTATTATTAGGGCACTTGCTTTAATATATACACTGACTACAGCACAAATGTAAAAGGTACAGAGGCAACCGAATGAAAGGCTTCTGTCATCAATGCAACAGATCTTGCTGAAAGTGTCAGATCCACTCTCTCTATTCCCTTCCCAACACTGACCCTTCCCCTAGCTATTGTGTACCTGCTGCGGCTGCCAGCTGTAGAGGTGTTTCAGACCAACTTCCTTCACTAACACAGCCATCGACGTGGGCCCCAGCATCCAATAGCAACTGCACAGGCACACAAAGAGAATGTCACACAGAGGACAATATTGCAAGTGTAGACTTAATCACTTACATAGAATTACACTCAATTACATACAGAGAAATAATATTTACAGGCAAAAACAGACAGGCCATTCCACCCTCTCTGTCTGCCTTTAGCTCACCTGAGAATTCTCCACTTTAATTACTTCTAGTCCCATCAAGTCCCCGTGTCCCTTGGTTCCTCCCTGCATGATGTAAACTCTAGTCCCCTCTGCCCTCTGTATCCCTCCATTCCTACCCTGCCTACGTATCCTTCCAATCACAAATTGTCCCTGTCTCCCTCCATTCACAGCCTGCCCCCTCCATTCTTATCTACTCCATGCGAAACGTCATTCTTCTGCAGTCCCTTTTTTAGTTCTATAATATCCCTATCCATCGGATTTCACCCTGTGCCCACCATTTATGTCCTTCTCCATCAAGTATGCAGCTTGGTCCAGTTGAGGTATTTTAAAAAAGCAAGGTGATTGATTGGATGGAGACAGTGAAGTGCTTCTCCAGTAAGGGTGTGAGAATGGTTAAGATAACAGGAAGACTAGAGTTGGGCTGTTCAGAAGTGAAATACACAAGTTGTGGAAAACAGAAACTTCCAAGTGTTGAGGGTGCTGGTCTTCAAATGGAATTTTCAAGTGATCGATTTTGTTCAATCAATCTAGAAATTATGAAGCTAAGGCTGATAAATGGATTTTATAATCTAACTGAATAACAGAACGAGCTCAAAGGGATGAATGGTCCAGTTCAATTTATGGTCAATGATAAGTCGCAGAAGGTTCATTGTTATAATGGTGCTGTTGAATGTCATGGGAAGTTGGTTAGATCTCTCTTGCTGGAGCTGGTAATTGCCTGACAATTGTGTATCGTGAATTAGCCCACTATGACGCAAGCCTGAATGTAGATCAGGTCTTGTTACATATACATAGACAGACTGCTTCAGTATCTGAGGAGTCATTAATGATGCTGAGCACTGTGAAATTTGTGAACATCCTCACTTCTGACCTTATGAAAGGAGGGAAGGTCTTTGATGGAGCAGTTGAAGAAGATTAGGTCAAAAATAGGCATGAATGCTTTGCATTCACCTGAAAGGGCAATCAGAGCCTTGGTTTAAATTCTTACGGAACTAGCATCACTGACAATTGTGTGGCACTCCCTCAGTACCGCACAGGAGTGTGAATTTAATTTATGAGATCAAGTATCTAGGATGGGATTTACAGAGACAAACATCAGACTCAGAACAGTGTGATTCACTGAGACATGGTTGACAACATGGAGAAATGGAGAGTAGTTATATGATCTGGGGAGATGGGTTAGCCCCAAAGAGAGCAACAAATTTGATGTGCCTAACATCCTTGAACTGCTTCTAAAAACCCTGCCCTTGAGGTAAATCAAAATCTCTCAAACAATGGCACAATCTCCAACATCTGAAATTACCCTTCATTAATCCATGGGAAGTTGGAAGTACTCAATGTTTACTCAACTAAATCTACAAAATTGACACACTCTTGTACCTGTGTGATTGACGGATGACCAAATGCAACTGCAAAAGTGAGAGCAGTCCAGTGTCTAGTCTCTGTATGGACAGATGGGCACTGCTGAGAATAACCTGGCACCTGAAAATCAAGCATGACAGTTTAGGAATTTCTCAAGCTTAGCAAGTCAGTGTAGAAATAATCAATATTTAGTCTGTTTGAACACTGGATCATTGTTTATATAGAGGCATCCAAATTAAAGCTGACATTTCATTAAACATCAGGGAGATCAGGTATAAATAGTCAAACATAATTTGCTGTGACACTGTGTCAGGGTCCAGGTTTAACAGGAATATCCCGCATTTGGACTAGGGTTGATTTGTTATACGTTCACCCCATAGGTTACTCTTGTGAAATGCGATGACTTCTTTGGATGCACTTTCATGTGAGTGCAATGTGCCAATTACCACGATGGCACAGTGGTTAGCACTGCTGCCTCACAGTGCCTGAGATCCAGGTTCAATTCCCGCCTCAGGTGACTGATTGTAGAGTTTGCACATTCTCCCAGTGTCTGTGTGGATTTCCTCCGGGTGCTCCCACAGTCCAAAAATGTGTATGTTAGGTGAATTGGCCATGGTAAATTGCCTGTAGTGTTAGGGGAATGGGTCTGGGTGGGTGGCGGGTCAGTGTGGACTTCTTGGGCTGAAGGGCCTGTTTCCACAATGTAAGTAATCTAATATCTTACCTGAATATCAATTTCTGCTCCAGAGGTTAGCAGGACCTGAACCATGGCCTCATCCCCACTGCTCGCTGCATACATCAGTGGAGTCAATCCCTGAACAGAAGAAACAGCATTTGATCACCCCTGGTAAATAACCAATTCTGAGGTTAAGCTGTTCACAGGGTTCATGCTCAAAGGCAAATTTTAGAGATCACTTTCACACAAAGGGAGAAGCAGAGACTAAGTAACACATTACCGTACTAAGTTGATTAACTCAATTCTTGCTCCCATAAAACATGTGCAATTTATCAAATGCAAGTTTATACTGCACTACAAAACACCCCCAAGGGTTCAGCAACTGTAGCAGAAATGAAGGTGGCTGAAGGGAACATTCATATATTTGAATAATGAGGCAGAAAAGAGAACATTAGTCCATGCTGGGTTGAGATGTAAACCAGGAAAATGCAGTGTCAGTTGGATCGATGGCATCGTGAAATATCACACAACAAGAGATACCACCTGTCTCATCAGATACTCTGGTGAAGTATGAAGTATATCCTGCTTACAGTAAGCATCATGGAAATGTGTGGAATGTTGACTTTGCAAGGAGATGTGGTCTTGTCTTGTTCCGGACAGTGATTAATGGAGGTACAGCAACTTGAATGTTGCACTGATGTTCAATCTGACCTCTCCTATTCTCCATGTGGATGAACAAACTCACTTTCCATCTTGCCTGTTGAGTTTATGTAGACTTTTATCAGATTCCTCTATTTTTTAAAAACATTTTATTCAGAAAAATCTGATTAATACTGGCTGCTACATTCAGACAATGGCATCGTAGAAAACAACCCTTAATGTACATGATGTTTCATCCTGGGTTTGAATGCACAACTGAATTATCAATTTGACTTACTATTTTCTTAACTGAAGTGTCTGAAAACTCAGTTAGAGGCAACATTAATATATGTCAACAAGAGTGCATCAGATTCTAAAACAGGCAATAATTAAACAGTTGCCCACATACTCATGATTGAAACATTTGGAAGGGATTAGATTAGATTCCCTACAGTGTGGAAATAGGCCCTTCAGCCCAACAAATCCACACAGACCCTCCGAAGAGTAATCCACCCAGACCCACTTCCCTCTGACTAATGCATCTAACACTATGGGCAATTTAGCATGACTAATCCACCTGACCTGCACATTTTTGGACTGTGGGAGGAAATCAGAGCAACCTCACACAAGGAGAATGTGCAAACTCCACACAGTCACCTGAGGCTGGAATTGAATCTGGGACTTTGATGCCGTAAGGCAGCAGTGCTCACCACTGAGCCACCATGCCGGATTAGCTGCTATTTCCTGTTCTCCGAAACTGAGAAATAAAACAAGAGCTTTGTTCCCCATTTTATAGTAATTTCATTACCCATACATAGTTAGTCAGATTTTACAATTCATTTAAGTGATTGAGTTTCTTGCTTTAGGTCTTCATGTTATCAAATAATCATGAAGGCCCCACTCCTAGTAATATCCTTTTCCAACGTTTTCTCACCAACCTTTGCCTCCTATCTTCACATTTCCTGAATTACTCAGGAAGGAGTGGCACTGCTGATCAAAGCTAGTATTATATTTGCAGGACCCAGTTTAAACCAATTCAACCTACTAATATGTTTTAACCATAAATTAACAACAGCTTATCGGTCTTTGGTGCATATTTCAGACAATATAAAATTATATTTGGATTAAATAATCAGAAATTTACAGCACAGAACAAGACCCTTTTACCCAATGTGTTTGTACTGGTCAAAAGCAACCCCTAACTATTCTAATCCCATTCCCCAGCATTCGGCCCATAGCGAGTGCACATTTAAATATTTCTTCACACTGTAGGGAATCTAATCTAATCCCTTCCAAATGTTTCAATCATGAGTATGTGGGCAACTGTTTAATTATTGCCTGTTTTAGAATCTGATGCACTCTTGTTGACATCTATTAATGTTGCCTCTAACTGAGTTTTCAGACACTTCAGTTAAGAAAATAGTAAGGCAGTGAGTTCCAGATTCCCACCTCTGGGTTAAACCATTTTCCTCACATCTCCAGTAAACCTTCAGCCCCTTACCTTACATCTATGACCCTTGGTCAGTAATCCTTTCATTAAGGGGACAAGTTTCTTCTTGTTTATCTTATCTATACCCCTCATCATCATGTTCCCTCTCAATCTCCTCTGCTCTAAGGAATATATTACTGCCTGTCCTCTCCCTACCTGCTCACTAAGAGTATTGAGTCCCACTGGTCCCAGCAATGCAGCAGCTGCTTTCACCAAATCAGTGCGACCGGAGTTCAACATCTGGAAACCCAGGTTCTGTCTCAGTTTCAGTTCTGCCTCCTTGGTGTCCAGTCCACGGGATGGATATAAAATACTGTTAATCCTGTCAGAATCAAACAAAAATAAGTGAGATTCATTTTGATGTGTTAAATTCTAACATAGATTAAATTCTGTTTCCCTTGGCTCTAAGGTCCAAAATCAGGGAACACAGGCCACTTAGGACAGAGATTAGTCAGAACCTCTTCACTTAGAGAGCTGTGAATCTTTGGAATTCTCAACATCAGAGGGCTGTGGAAGTTCAATCATTAAGTTCAAGACAGAGATTGAGATTTCTATTTGCCAAAGACACTAAAGGATAAGGGGATAGCATGAGAATTACGACACTGAGCTAGATGATTAACTATGATTTAGAATGGCACAGCAGATTTATGGGGCTGAATGGCTTACACCTGCTCCTACAAGAAAGGAGTTCTTCTCAACTGCATGTATTCCTTTCAGCTCCAACGTTGAACATTAACTGGGCTGAATTTCTACAGGATCTGTGTAATGTTACTATTCCAATGTCCCATCCGAAATACTTCACAAATCAATTGTGGCTCAGTTGACAACACACTCAGCGCAGCAGTTCAGAGATCTGAGCACACAATCCAAGCAGACACTCCAATTCCATGCAGACAAAATGCTACACCAACAAAAGCTCCAACTTTCAGAACTGCCATTAAATTAAGCCCATCTTCCTTCTCAGGTGGAAGGCAAGATGCTTTCGAAGAAAGGCAGCAAGTTCTCCCCAGTGGCTGGGCAATATTTATCTTTCATTCATATCATTAAAAGTGGTTCCTGATCATTTATCTCATTGTAGTAATGGGACTTTCTTCTGCACAACATTGGCTTTCACATTTCCAACACTGGCACAACAGAAATATCCCATGGGAAGAATACTTTAACATGTCCATGTCTTTCAGAAATTTAAGATACAATTTAGGTTTTCATGATAATTGGGTAATCATTACACAACATCAAGAGTGTTGTTCCAACTGGTGAGTTGGGAACCAAGGGAATAGGATTATGTTGAATAAAATGCACCTCCATTACATCAAGGATCAGTATCAGTGGGGTTCTCCATTCTCTGTGTGTTTAACATATAAACAGCAATGGGTCATTCAACCTCTCAAAACTTTATTCAAGTAGCGATAGGCTTATCTTTATCTTCACCCGTTTATATGCAAAGTTTGAGTTAATGAAGCTTTGCTTACCGGAGTTGTCGGGGTTCACAGTCTACACCTGGAAGTAGAAGCCTGGCCGCCTGCCGAAGGTCACCAACATCCACTGTGAGACTGCATCTGTGATCCGCCTGAGCAATACATACCCTGATCCACTCAACCACCGGCGGGAGAATCTCATATGGTCTGAAGGGAAAGAAATGCACACAAAGACAACACAAGCCATGAGAACATGGATATGCATTTGACCTGGACTCCTCCTCTCTTCAGAAACTATTAAGTGGACATTCAACAAGCACCTTCTAATGGTAGCATGGCAAAGTGAACCTTCAAACATGCATGTTGTGTATGTCTCTCTGCACTGGCCCCAGGTCTGCACAATACATTCAGAGGGAGAACAGTGAAGATCTTAGAAAATAATTCTGCCCAAGTTATTTCAAACTGTGCAAGCCACGAGATGGAGACAGCATGTTCAGCTAACCTCTACCTATATTGATAATGTCCCTTGGTGTAGCACTTCTCAAAACCTTTGGGGCCAATGAAATCAATTGTCAAAATCTGTCTCTTTGGTTTATCACCAAACCCTATTACCACTCTCATAGAAAGAGGGGGGAATTTCCCGTCTCGGTTGGGAAATTTTATAAGCTGACTATACAGTTTGAACATCCGTGATTTAAGCTGCATGAACTAAGATAATGATCATCACCTCTCTTCACATGCAGGGTCAGTGGTTACCATATCTTGCATCCTACCCAACTTCAAAGATTTTTCACTTCTAGCAGCAAACATCATCCAATAAGAACTCAACAGTTATGTAAATTGTTTATCTTATCTCTGAATGGTGTTTTAACTATAAAAGATCGAGTTCAATTATACTGTTTAATCTCAGGAGCATTTGATAAATGGGCAAACCAGACATCATTTCCCTTTCACAGCTCATTGTTATCAAAACAACAATAAAGTAACTTAGAGAAACAGTGAGCTGCTGAAAGTCAATCTTAGTTTATTGGTATCTGTTTCAGTCTTTGAGCTGTGAAGGGGGCTAAAGCTAACAGCAGAGATCTGGCTTGAGTCAGACTTAGATTTATATTGTGGTTGAGTTTGCATCTCTGTTTCATGCTTTCAGAACTTTGAGGAGAGGGAGCAGCGGATTTTACAATTCTCTAATTTGTTGGTGTGGTTTAGATTCCCTAAAACATGCAAAACTGGAAATGTTCAAATAACTAAAAGTTCTGTGGAAAATATGGTGTTTTCCCAGAGTGACTCAGCTCAGCAAATTGTAGAATTAATCAGTTTGGGCATTTTTGAGAAGTTCCAATTTTAACTGTCTCACCTCTCACTGCTCAGTTTTATTAGTGGTGGCTCAGTGTTGGAATTCTCCCACTCCAGATGAGGGCAGTGCATATAGTAAAAGAGCCCATGAAACGCCTCTGGCTCCCAGGAGTACGGTCCCTTTTTGAAATGGAGCTGAAATCCCTTCCCATGGTACTTTGCACCAAATTGATGGAAGTAATACATTGCTTGTGAGACCAGGTCACCTGTGGAATAGAAGCAGAATAGTCAGAGCCAATTCCACATGACATTAGCGCAACAACACTGGGGAGAGGGGTAATGGAATCTTGTCATCAAACAGAAACTATACTGCACCAGCTATATCAATGCTGTGGCTTTCTATTCTCTCATAGGATATGGGTGCCATTGATTAGGCCACCATTTATCACCCATCCCTAGTTGCCTTTTAGAAGGTAGCGATGAGCTGCATTTTTGAGTTGTAGTCCATGTGCTGTAGGTACACCCACAATGCAGTTAGAGAGGGAATTGCAGGATTTTGACCCAGCAACACTGCAGAACAGTGATGCAGTTCCAAGTCAGAATTGTGAACAGCTTGCAGGGAACCTGCAGGTGGTAGTGTTCCACATATCTGCTGCCCTTGTCCTTCGAGATGGAAGTGGCTGTGGGTTTGGAAGATACTGTCTAAGGAACTTGCTGCCAATACAGATTGGAGACTGGGTATATTCCAATCATCTCCAAGACACCGTTCAGTAGCATGAAGGATTATATACCATATTCCTGAGATAAGTATAGCTCCAACTCTGAATGAATCCAGGATACAGAAAGACAAAAAAGCTTACATAATTGTGATCTCATCACTACAGGATGTAGACAGTATGACACAATATGTAGACATTAGAGTGGCGCTGGAAAACCAGGTCAGGCAGCATCCGAGGAGCAGGAAAATCGACGTTTCGGTAGGAACCTTCATCAGGCTTCTGCCCAAAACCTCGATTTTCCTGCTCCTTGGATGCTACCTGACCTGCTGTGCTTTTCCAGCACTACTGTAATCTTGACTCTGATCTCCAACATCTGCAGTCCTCACTTTTGCACAGTATGTAGACAGGCTAACCAGGGGTGAGGCCATATTGGATTTGGTACTAGGCAATGAACCAGGCTAGGTGTTAGATTTGGAGATAGGTGAGCACTTTGGTGATAGTAACCACAACTTGGTTATGTTTACTTCAGTGATGGAAAGGGACAGGTAATACCGCAGGGCAAGAGTTATAGCTGGGAGAAAAGCAATTATGATGTGATTAGGCAAGATTTAGGATCCATAGATTGGGGAAGGAAACTGCAGGTGATGGGCACAATTGAAACGTGGAGCTTATTCAAGGAACAGCTACTGCATGTCCTTAATGCGTATGTACCTGTCAGGCAGGGAGGAAGTGGTCGAGCGAGGGAGCTGTGGTTTACTAAAGAAGTTGAATCTCTTGTCAAGAGGAAGAAGAAGGTTTATGTTAGGATGAGATGTGAAGGCTCAGGGAGCTTGAGAGTTATAAGTTAGACAGAATGACCTAAAGAGAGAGCTAAGAAGAGCCAGGAGGGGACATGAGAAGTCGTTAGGGTTTTCCTTGATCTATCCCCCAAGGCTTTCTATAGGTATATCAGGAATAAAAGAATGACGAGAGTAAGATTAGGGCCAATCAAGGATAATAGTGGAAAGTTGTGCATGGAGTCACAGGAGATAGGGGAAGCACTAAAGGAATATTTTTCGTCAGTATTCACACAGGAAAAAGACAACATTGTCAAGGAGAATACTGTGATACAGGCTACTAGAGTAGATGGGATTAGGGTTCACAAGAAGGAGGTGTTTGCAATTCTAGAAAGTGTGAAAATGGATAAGTCCCCTGGGCTGGATGGGATTTATCCTAGGATTCTCAGGGAAGCTAGAGAGGAGATTGCAAAGCCTTTGGCTTGGATCTTTATGTCATCATTGTCTACAGGAATAGTGCAAGAAGACTGGAGGATAGCAAATGTTGTCCCCTTGTTCAAAAAGGGGAGTACAGACAACCCTGGTAATTAAAGACCTGTGACTCTTAGTTCTGTTGTGGGTAAAGTGCTGGAAAAGATTATAAGAGATAGGATTTATGATCATCTAGAGAGAAATAAGTTGATGAGATATAGTCAACATGGTTTTGTGAAGAGTAGATCATGCCTCACAAACCTTATTGAATTCTTTAAGAAGGTGACCAAACAGGTAGAGGAGGGTAGAGTGGTTGATGTGGTGTATATGGATTTTAGTAAGGCGTTTGATAAGGTTTACCACAGTAGGCTATTGCAGAAAATACGGAGGCATGGGATTGAGGGTAATTTAGCAGTTTGGATCAGAAATTGGTGAGCTGAAAGAAGACAGAGGGTTGATGGGAAATGTTCATCCCAGAGTTTAGTTACCGCAAGGATCTGTTTTAGGGCCACTATTTGTCATTTTTATAAATGACCTGGATGAGGGTATAGAAGGATGGATTAGTAAATTTGCAGATGACAATAAGGTCGATAGAGTTGTGAATCATGCTGAAGGATGTTGTAGGTTACAGAGGGACATAGATAAACTGCAGAGCTGGGCTGAGAGGTGGCAAATGGAGTTTAATGTGGAAACATGTGAGGTGATTCACTTTGGAAGGAGTAACAGGAATACAGAGTCCTGGGGCTAATGGTAGGATTCTTGGTAGTGCAGAAGAACAGAAAGATCTTAGTGTTCAGGGACATAGATCCCTGGAAGTTGCCACCCAGGTTGATGGGGCTGTTAAGGCGGCATATGGTGTGTTCACTTTTATTTGCAGAGGGATTGAGTTTCAGAGCTCATGCTTCTGGTGCAAAACTCTGGTGCGGCTGCACTTGGAGTACTATGTACAGTTCTGGTCACCTCTTTATAGGAAAGATGTGGAAGTTTTGGAAAGGTTTCAGAGGAGATTTACTAGGATGTTGCCTAGTATGGAGGGAAGGGCTTACGAAGAAAGGCTGAGGGGCTTGAGACTGTTTTTGTTAGAGAGAAGAAGGTTGAGAGGTGACAGTATTGAGACATAAGATAATCAGAGGGTTAGATAGGTTGGACAGTGAGAGCCTTTTTCCTCAGATGGTGATGGCTAGCACGAGGGGACATAGTTGTAAATTGAGGGGTGCTAGATATAGGACAATATCAGAGGGTAGTTTCTTTACTCAGAGTAATAGGGGAGTGGAATGGCCTGCCTGCAACAGTATTAGACTCACCAACTTTAAGGGCATTTAAATGGTCATTGGATTGACATATTGATGAAAATGGAATACCATAGGTCAGATGGATTTCATTGGTTTCACAGTTCGGCACAACATCGAGGGCCGAAGGCGCTGCGCTGTAATGTTCTATGTTCTAAGATACACTGCTGTTTCTCACCAAGCCTCCTTCAACAGTATTTTCTAAATTGTGGCTTCTACAACTTAGAAGAATGATGGCTGCAGTTCCACAGGAACTTCACCACCATGTTTCCCTCAACATCATGTACTATCCCAACTTAGAACGATACTGCTTTCCTTCACTGTTGCTGGGTCAAAATCCAGGAACTCCCTCCTTCACAGCAATCCCTTCATCTCATTGACTACAGCAGTTCAGGAAGGTGGCTCAGCACCACTTTCTCAAGGACAATTGAGAATGAATAGTAAATGTTGGCCTTGTCAGCAATCACCCACAAATGTACAATGAAGGAAAAAAAACACTATCAGGCTACAGGCAAGTTTGAAGCATTAGCTACAATTTGGATCAATAGTGTTGTTCAAGGACACACAGACAATTCTGTAATCAAAGTCACCAGTGCACAACAGGGCAATAATTGGGTTAAATGTTCAATCGAGAGATAACCAACAAATAATTATCCAGAAATAATTTGCCCTGTTACATTCTCATGATTAAATAGGCAAAAAAAAATCTAAATATTACAATATAAATCCACAACCCATAACTCCTTGCCTGAAACAAATTTCTCCCTCTATATTCTAAATCTCTCAAAAATTAATCTGATATCTCTGCCCACTGTTTTAGATTCCCCTATCATGGGAGAAGTCTTTTACTACTAACTCTGTCTCATCCCTTGAGAATTTTAAACATCCCTGTAATTTCATCTTGTAATTTCCTCTGTTCTAGAGATGTGTTGATGCCAGGAAGCGTTATATACACCTCAAAACATCCACATACAACCAGGGCATGTATGTGATTGACTAGAGGTTAGCAGCTCCTTTTTCTAAAAAAAAGAGTTTAAAATAGTCTTAACCCTGAATATTTTGTGATGTTTAAGTAGAATTTTCATGGTGAAATAAACTTTAAAAGAAAGTTTAACCTAAGATTTATAGAATTATGAGAATTTTCAGTTATTAATTCTTATTGATTTAAAAAAAAAGCTTCAAAGAGCATATTCAGATTTATTTATTTTCCCAGCTTTTTCATAAATAATTATGGCCACAACCTAAAACTTTGCTCATCAAATCAAAACCAACATCTGTAACCATGGTATATCACCAGAACAGGTTTATTAAGAGCAGAATGATGTTTTTAGCTAAAATAATCATTTGAAACTGTAAAGTGTTGCACAATGATTAGCCTTTTATAACTGAAACAAAACTCATTATTTATGACTTCATATCTTCTAGGCATTATAATTAATACAGTGCTCTGGGAAGGGATAAGCATAATGTTTTACTGACTGAGTTCAGCGATAGTGCCCACAAAGGTTGCCAGCATAATCTGCTCCAGATTCTTGAGGTCCAAGCGATTGTACAGCTGCCTTTGGATCGATCTTCCACTTTGAAAGCATTCCGTGTACAGGCTGAGGTAGATCGGAATGCAAGGCATACCTGAGACCACAGGAAATACAACCATTATTTGATAAATGGTGAACTAAGAAAACACATTCGGCAATGGAAAGGCAAAATCTAAAATAGCATATAAGGCACAGAGACCTCTCTCCACCTGTTCCAACAAACACTATACATAGGGGACTCCATGGACAGCAAGTGAGAAAAATGATCAGTTTCTTTTTCAAAAGAAAGTTTGCCTGCTCTTCTTTAAAATAATAGTGTGAAATCATTTTAGTGATCATCTTTTTAAATGTCTCATTTGAAAAGAGTGTACAAAAGATGGCAGTCAGTAGCAAAGTCTGGGATGGTGGTCAGCAGTGAAGCAGCGGTCAGTGAAGCCTGGTGAGCCCTGATGGTGGTCAGCAGTGAAGCAGCGCTCAATGAAGCCTGGTGAGCCCTGATGGTGGTCAGCAGTGAAGCAGCGGTCAGTGAAGCCTGGTGAGCCCTGATGGTGGTCAGCAGTGAAGCGGCTCGTGAACCCAGGTGGGACGTAGCCTAGCACTGGTGAAAGCTCAGCATGGAGTGTTTGCAGGCCCATGGCTTACAAAAAGACTTCAATATTTAACTTGTAACATCATTTCTTTATTTTTCTACTTTATACTAAGAAAAACTGTAGTGTTGAAATGTTTAACTTATTTCTTTATTTTTCTAATCTTGAAGACGTTTGTTCCAAAGGTAGAGCTGGGAATGGCAACATTATGAATTTTTCATTGTAATCCTGTAATTGAGTACACATGACAATAAAACCTAACTCTGACAATACAGCACTCAAAAATATTTCTAGAATGTCAACTTTGGCAATGTACTCAAATTTCTGGAGTGAGTCTTGAACCTATAACCTTCTGATTCAGATGCAAGAGTGTTAATCAAATGAACAATGGCTGATCCCATGTCATTTTGGAATAAAATCTTCAAGGGATTGATGGAGTCTCAGATCAAAAACTTCCTGTTTTGTCTCAGGTGCAACAGTCTTCTGGGGACCTGCTGCCTGACAATCTAATGACATACCTGAGCAAAAAGGTCTGGCTACACACTCCACTGATGGTTCTTTATAAAATGAACACCATTCTTTCAAGATTTATTATCACTGAAATGACCTTTCTTTCCCAGTACAAGCACTACTGATAATACCAGAGGAGAGAAAATGACTGCTGAATATCTTCCTGATGTTGAAAGCGACAACTTGCCTAATCAGATGTCACTCTTTGGACTGGTAGTTCAGATACCCAGAAATTGATTAATAAACGTACATCCGCACCAGTGAGGAAGTGTCCTGAACATCAGTCTGCAAAAGTATCAGCATGGCTCAGCTCATAGAACTCCCACTTCAAAATCAGTTCACAGCTTAATCCTCATTCCAAAGAACTGAGCAGGTTGAATATCCACTGCTTTGCTGAGGGAGTGCTGAACTGTCAAGAGATACTGTTGTTGAAGGTGCAACAGCAAGGCACATTTGATCTCTCAGATGGTGTAAGATCCTACAAAACCATGTCAAAGAAACAGAGCTTTTTCTCTGGTACCAAGACCAATAACCTTCTTTCAACTAACTCAAATGAAGCTGATTATCTCATTGCAAGATCTCCTACATTACAACAGCGATTACATTTCAAACGCAAGACTGAATTTACAGTGCTTTGGGGGCAGCTTCAAGTTGTCAAAGACACCATTAAATTCAAGTTTTCTCTTCTATTACATGCATCCACCCCTACATCCACCCTGCCACCCACCCCTACACCTACCCTGTCATTCACCCTGCCACCCACCCCTATTACCACCCTGCCATCCACCCCTACACCCACCCTGCCATTCACAGATAATTATTTTGGGAAAAGGCAGAGTGTCTGGGCTCCAGATTGCTATTTCAACCTGTACTGATGCAAACAATTGCTTTCTGGTTCAATGGATGCCAAAGACTTATTTGCTACCTGTTTAAACCTGAGCCCACTAAAACAACTCCATCTCAGTCAGAATGAGATGCAATACCGTCAAGCTAACCACCACTGGGACAGGGCCTACCTCAATGGTCGCACTCATTGACACACACTGTAAAAATTGGATGCAGGCTTTTTAGGGGATATATTGCCGAATGGAGGTCATCTTGTATCAGGCAACACTGATAGAAAACTTTGAAAAATTGGTTCCCTGTTGTTAAAACACCACAGATTGTATGTTAAGAACTTTTTAAAATGAGGAAACCATGGAGGATGGTAGGTGGAAATACAATATTTTCAGCAGTTGAACAGTATCGACTATATAATGATGACTGCTTGCCAATCAATCAGCAGAACTTTTCACACAGAGGATTACAACAGACAGCTGTGGAACTCAATTCAAGCGTGTTCCATTTACACCTAAGATCACTTGAATCAAGTTTCCACGCTTTTCATTTAAACTTGGATTATGTTTCCAATAATACATCACAGAAATTCCTAAAATGATTGAATTTCTCTGTTCCCCATTTGTCCAATCCATTGCACTCAATATTGATCATTGATTCTAAGACTATATGTAAAATCAGAATTCCAAACAATTAGTAAATCTAAAGGTGAAGAGAATGGAAATTATGGAGGAGGATTGCCAACTTCACAAAGAAATCACTGATTCACTGCTGTGTGGAGTACTTTCCAGCTATTTAGTGCATTGAACACCACAAAATTAACTGCAATGATCAAATCCACAATTTTTGCAGGCGGCTGTATTAGTCAAAATAGTGCAGTCAATCCTATCTGTTACGTTAGTCTGTCCAATAGACATTAATTAGTCCTGTCTATGGACCTGCACCAAAAATCCCCAGAGTAATCATACTACACCAGACAGACTGCTGTTCCCAGTAGCCCAGTGGAACTGAATTATAGTCAGACAGACTGCTGTTCCCAATAGCCCAGTGGAACTGAATTATAGTCAGACAGACTGCTGTCCCCAATAACCCAGTGGGACTGAATTATGGTCAGACAGACTGCTGTCCCCAATAACCCAGTGGGACTGAATTATGGTCAGACAGACTGCTGATTCCTGAAGAAGGGCTCATGCCCGAAACGTCGATTCTCCTGCTCCTTGGATGCTGCCTGACCTGCTGCGCTTTTCCAGTAATACATTTTCAGCTCAGACAGACTGCTGTCCCAAGTAACCCAGTGGGACTGAATTATGGCCAGACAGACTGCTGTCCCCAGTAACCTAGTGGGACTGAATTATGGTCAGGCAGACTGTTGTTCCCACTAACCCAGTATTACATCAGCCCATACTGCTGTCCACAGTAAGCCAATGGCTCTGCATTACACTAGACAGATTGCTGTCCCAATAACTCACTGGGAGCATATTATACCAGACTGACTGCTGTCCCAAAACCCAGTGGGACAATATTACACTAGAAAGAGTGTTGTTTCCAATAAGTCATGACCTTAGATTGACAGCACATCAGTAGCACTGTTAGCCCGCACATACATACGTACCTTTTTATTTCTGCAGTGTGTCTTGTGTGTTCCTTATGATGTCTTAGAAAACAAAGTTCTGCTTACACTGTCACCAAGCTGCAACTTGTAATTCTGTGCTTACGGTTATTGGTCTACAGTTATTTATAACTGATTGTGCTGAAATTGTAATCTACATCCTGCAGTGCTGCTAACCTACGCAATGCGGTGAGAAGACGTTGATATGTCTGGGCAAATCTAACCGTTTAGTTCCCCAGCAGTGGGCCAAATGACGGAAGTCTGCTGAACATGAAACTGACAGTGACAAAACTTTACTGCGGAAAATTAGCCAAATTTGTTGCAGCACAATTTGCTGTGGTTACACCAAGAAAATGACAGCATTAAGGGAAGAGTCTAGATCTTTGAGCTCTTTTTGACAGAGAAAACAGCCAGTTGGTGTATCACATTTTGTTAATATGGCAAGTAATGCGGGAGATTCCTGGAGAACAACTCAAATTGCCTATCCATTATGGAAGCTGATGAGAGCACTGGTTCCTCAAGGGAGTGAAGTCAAAACCAAACTTCTGAAACCAGCCTGACTGTACACAAGGGGAAGAAGGAGAAAGAAGGTGGGACGGTAATAGGGGATTTATGAATATCTTTACCTTTATGAATCATAGAAGCAGGACATTCAGCCCACTGACTCCACACTGATTCTCCAAAGAGCATCACACCCAGACCCACCCCGCCCATAACTCTGCATTTCCCATGGCTAATCCACCTAGCCTGCACATCCCTAGATACTATTAGCAATTTAGCATGGCCAATCTGCCTAAGATATCCAAACAGACATGTGCTTCTACAGCTGTCAATGAGACTCCAGGATGGTAAGTTGCCTTCATGCTACCAGAGTCAAGAATGACACACAGCAGCTATAGGATGTTCTTCTAGGGGATGGTGATCAAACAGAAGTCATGGTCCACATTGACACCAATGTAGGATGGGGAATGTGATCCTACAATCAAAATTAAGAAAGCTAGGTAGGAATTTAGCAAACAGATCCTCAAATCTAGCAATCCCCAGATTACTCCTAGTACCATGAGCAAGTGAGCACAGAAACAGTAGGATAAGGCAGATGAATGCTTGGCTGCAAAGATGGTGAAGGAGAGAGGGCTTTTGATTCCTGGAGGCACTGGATTGGGTCGGGGGAAGATGGCACCTGTGTAAGACCTGAACAGAGCCAGGACCGAGGTCTTTATGGGGGTTTTGATAGCATTGTTGGTAAGGCTTTAAACTAAATTGAGAACCAAGATAGAGTAGTGGGAGGTGAATACCAGGGTTGACAAAATACTTAGGGATACAGTTGGCACTAGCAATAGAAAGTCCACAAGTGAAGTCAGAGTAAGGGAAAAAAAAGAAATGAAGTCCAAAACTGAGTTAACATGTATGCATGTGAAAGCACAAAGTACTATATAATAAATAAGGTTTAGGAGTTACAGATTGCCATATAGAAACATGCTGTTGTGGTATAACAGAACTCTCTCAAGGAAAAGGCATTATTGGATGATAAATATTCTTGGATATAAGTTGCTCAGGAAAGATAGAAAGGATAAAAAGAGAGAAGGGGTAGATTATTGACTAAGAAAAGCATTGCAGTGGTGAAGGAGGAGATGTGTCAGGGGACTCAAGGACAGAGTCAATTTGACTAGAGCTAAGGAATAGAAAAGGGTACAATTACATTGCTTGGTGTATAGACACCGGACAATGTAATTTTACTCTTTTTTTATTGTGAAAACTAGCGGAAAAGCTAAAATCTACAGGGAAATTACAGAGAAATACAAACATTATAGAATGGTATAATGGGTGATTTCAATTACCCAAATATAGAGTGGGGATTCCAGTAGTGTAATGGACAGCAAGGAATAAGCATTCCTAGACTGAGTTCATAGCAGATTCCTACGAGCAGCACATGTCCAGTCAAACCAAAAAGGAAACACTGTTGGACCTATGAATTGGAGATGTCGATGTTGGACTGGGGTGTACAAAGTTAAAAATCACACAACACCAGGTTATTGTCCAACAGGTTTAACTGGAAGCACACTAGCTTTTGGAGCGACACTCCTTTATCAAGTGGTTGAGGACCTAGTTCTTGAAAGTGAGATAAAGTAGTCGAGTCATACAGCACAGAGGCAGGTCCTCCACATCCAATTTGCCCACCAAGTGGATCACATGTGAGTTGGGAAATACTTAGGAGACAAAGATCGTTGTATCATAAAATTCAGGATGGACATAGAGAATGATATGCAACATTCTAGACAAAGAAAAAACAATTGGTGGAAAGCTGACTTCAATGGAGCAAAAACAGAGCTGTGCAGGATTGATTGGAACAAGATGTTGGCAGGTAAAACAGTAACTAAACAGTGGGCTACCTTCAAAGAGCAGATGGTTTGGGTATAATCAGGGTATATTCCCTTAAATGGGAAAAGTAGGACAAACAAATTCAGAGTTTCCTGGATAGTTCAGAAAAGATTTACAAGGATGTTGCCAGGGTTGGAGGGTTTGAGCTATTGGGTGAGGCTGAATAAGCTGGGGCTGTTTGCCCTGGAATGTCAGAGGCTGAGGGGTGACTTTATAGAGGGTTATAAAATCATGAGGAGCATGAATAGAATAAATAGACAAGGTCTTTTCTCAGGGTAGAGGAGTCCAAAACTAGAGGGCATCGGCTGATGTAAGGAAAAACAATCACACTGCAAGTAGTTAGGGTGTAGAATGACTGGAAATATGGTGGAGGCAAATTAATTTGCAGCATTCATTAGGGAATTGGATGTTTATTTGGATAAAAACAGTATGCAAGGGTATAGGGATAAAGCAAGATATTGACACCAGCTAATGATGTTTACTTGAAGAGCCAATGCAGGAGCGATGAGCTGAATGGCCTCTTTCTGCACCATAACAAATTAATTTGTTCCAATAGTGGGTCAGAATAGTTCAATAGCATTGCAGAAACCTGAATCTCCTCCTTAAGAGGATTTCTGTGGTACTAAGAATTACCCCTAACTGTCTGCAATGAGTTCGATGAGACAAGCAGCAATTTCACAAAGTTCACACACAAGTTGAGGACAAGTAGCTGACTTTGACAGGTTAATGGTATAATAGCCTAAATTGTTCTTCAACTTGTAGCAACTCACAGGGGGTCTCATCTTCATTACAAGTTGATGGACAATTTATACACTATCAACAGCAAACATCATTAAACTTGTCATTGTTTCCAGCACAGAATGGCCATTGTCACACTGGTAATAAGTGCCTGGGTCTCTCAGAACTTCCTCCCAGCGGAGGAAAGTATTAGAAACAGTGGGGGGAAAATGCATAGACCAAAAGTTGTCCTTATGTCCAATTATTAAATGTTTCAAATAACTGCAAAATTTGTTGTTAAATCATGTGAGGTGGGAAAATAAGGTGTCAGCATTAGTTTCTCATGGTCAAGATTGTGATGGAGACTAGGTCATGATGTAAAGTTTAGCTAGTCAGGCACCCCCACCTTTTCCATAGTGCTGATTAATTTGTTTACTGTGGAAATTACATGTGAATTTAGTACACAATCACACCATCAGCAGAATTGGAGGCAAGTGCAAGCATGGTTCTCATTTGCTAGAAACTAGTTGAATAAAAGTTGCTGGTGACCCACATCTGTGCTTTCGTACCCCCTCAGTGTTGTGCATCACAAATAGGTGTAATCACAGCAACCATACAAACACAAAAGTACAATACAAAACCAGGACATTCAACTCCCAATGTTGGGATGTTTACTTTTGCACACAGCCAAACAGTCCTAGCAACATCAGAATAAAAGTCAACCATTCAGCCCATCAGACCAGTTCTGATGAATGCTGGATGAGAGCCGACTGATCACCATACGTCTACACACTACATATTCAATGAAACATGCGGAGTCAGCAGAATGCAGTTCTGTGCTCTCCAATACCACCTCTCATGAGCTTCATTTGCAGATCCTTGAGCTGAACGTTCTGAACAATAATCCCTTGGACAGAAACAGAATTCAGAAGGGCCAAAACTTACTGGTCTCAGTTCAGTGGAGAATCTACTCAGGGCTATTTACTCAAGAAGAGCAGTGAGGCTTAGCAATTACGTGCCAAAGCTAGCAGAATCCTTATTCGCAGCAATACACGCAGTTGCTTGTCTCACTTGCAAAATAACTTGCAAATCTATTTGATGTTGAAGAATTACTTGTTTTTGTAATGCAAGTGTCTGCAAGTCTAGACTACTCCAGCAGAGCAACTTGGCTTTCAATGTCACTATAACTCAGTACAATTTGCTTTCAACAATCTCTTACAGTAAATTATCATTTCCCACTGTATCATATACAAGATGAAATACTCCATTGACAGCAGCAACTGTTCAGCACCTTAATGTCATAGCAATGGCTATCCCACCACAGTCACACCCAGTCTCAGTACAGCTTTTATCCTGATTCGGATATCCAGTATCACTGCCAATGCATATTGTGCAGTCTGGCTAATCACTGAAACTCAGGGCAGATATCACTGTCACACTGTATCCTGTACAGAACCAAACAGGTGAAGTTCATACTGTGGTTTAGTAGCAATGTATTACTTTGATATTTGCAGATATGTTGAAGCTTTGACAGTGAATAATCTCCCAGCTATCTGTGCATATTCTCTCTCCCTCTGTGTTCAGTCAGATTTTAATTAATCAATTGTTGACAATTTTTGGAGAATTATATTTAGCAAATTATAGGTCAGATAGGGAGCAGGAAGCTGAGTTACTCTGGTATTAAGCAGAAGCATTCACAGAGGCTTAATCCCTTTATTGCTGACAGCTTTACACACATGGTTGGAGAATGTCTCGCACGGGAAATATTTTATTAAAAGTGGCACTTCTGTTAAAAAATTGTGTAATATTCTTTCATAGCAGGAAGGGGGAACAAGCCCAGTTTTTTTGCTATAATGATGTGACTCTGTATAAGGCATTCTCACACAGTTCAAATATAATGGAAAAGGTTTGTTAAACAGGTTTCAATAAAATCACAGCCCTTTAATCTCACTGATCAAAACAAGTCTACTAATCACAACTAAAACGAGGCACACCCTTCACCTCCCTCTTTTCAGTTGCATGTTTAAGGATAACTTAACTCTCTCCTGGAACACTACAATGTAGGATTATATATTGGCCTTGGAAAGTGATTCACCAGAGGTTAAAGATTAATTTATAAAAGATGTGTCGCAAAGGTTTATCTCCTTTCCTCTGAGAAGGTTAATGGATGATCCTACTATCTTTTAATGTGGCTTGATGCAAATTTTGACAGACAATGCTTTTGAAATACCTTATTACATTCTTAATACATAAATGATGCTATAAAAATATAATTTGCCACTGTTAATGATCTAATTGAGGTAATAAATGAGTTTAATAAGGCAGATAGAGACAAACAGGAGATTCTAGTCCTGGGGCAAAACTTCAAAACAAGACCTGAGGGCTCTTGTAGTGCAGTGGTAGTGTCCCTACCTCTGAGCCAAGATACCTGGATTCAAGTCCCACATTCTCCAGAGGTGTGTACTAACAATGTTTGAACAGGTCAATGAGAAAATATCTTAAAACTAGAGCTGGGCCATTCAAGAGGGAAATTGGGAACACTTGCTTATATACAAAGTATCATAGAATCATGGAATAGTGATAGCAAAGAAAGAGGTCATTCAGCCTTCAGTTCTCTGTAAAAGCATTGCAACTATTACCAGCTACTGTCTTTTCCCTATAACATTTATAACATTTGTCTTCAGCTAATTATTTGATTCTCTTTTGAAACCCTCAACTGAATCCTCAATACTCTCAGGCAGTGCATTTCAGACCTTAACCACTCATTATACAAAAAAGATTTTCCTTGTCACTGTTGCTTATATTACATAGTAGTTTATATCAATCCTCTTGATTCAGATTTTTGCAGAACAGGTGAGAATCTATAGACCTTGAAAAATGCTAGACAGAATCCAGATGTGAAATTTCTGCCTCCATGACCAGGATACCTGATTTTATTTCTGCATGTGATTAACAAAAGACATAAACCTGAACTCAGGAACATTTGAACTTACTGCTGAGTTCAAATGGACTGAATATTGTCTGTTGCCAAGTACAGAATCTGCAGTTTGGGAGTCATGAATTGATGGAGTAGATCTGAAGATTAATAAAGGATGGATATGGTCAATCCAAGTGCCATAATCTGAAGCTTTTTAAAATCACATGTTCCATCTGGTATAGGTAATGAATAAAAACTACCAACTGAACATGCAGTTTCAATGGAGGACTTTGTTGACATTTCCTCCAAGGATTATTATTATGTCATTATGAATGCTTACCCGAGTTTCAAAGACATATTGTTTAGAAAGAGGCAATGAAAGGATTAAATGTCTTTGATGTGGCACCGAATATAAGCTTTTTTTTGTTTTAGCAAAAAGATTTAACAATAGGAAATGTAAACATTTTTGTGTGCGTTTTAATGAGTTTCTTTTCAGTACCAAATGTAAGACTGAGAGCTGTGAAAAATTGGAGAACTTTTTCGAAGTTCATTCTCAAGTGGTTCCTGAGGTGTGCAAGTGGTGAATACTGGATGAGTGGCCATGGAGATAACATGAATATATCTGGCACTATGTGGCAGGGGAGAAATGCATGGGTTGACTTTGAAGAATGGGAGATACTACGGGCATAAGCTGGTGTGAAACTGAGAACTAGTGGCTAAACAAATGGGATGAAGCCTCAGGGAGCCAAGGTATTTCTTGGGATGGCACGGAGGCTCAGTGGTTAGCACTGCTGCCTCACAGCGCCAGAAATGTGGGTTCTATTCCAGCCTCGGGTGACTGTGTGGAGTTTGCTCATTCTCCCCATGTGCATGGGTTTCCTCCGGGTGCTCCAGTTTCTTCCCACAATTCAAAGATGTTAAGGTTAAGTGGATTAGCAATGATAAATTTCCCATAGTGTTGAGGGATGTGTAAATTAAGTGAATTAGACTTGGGCAATACAGGGATAGGGTGGAGGATGAGTCTGAGTGGATGCTCTTTGGAGAATTGGTGTGGACCTGTTGGGCTGAATGGCCTGTTCCCACACTATAGGGATTCTATGAAATTCTAACCACCCAGTCTCAGCTCCCTACTCTTGAGGCCCTCAGGGGTCTTCAAACCTGACTCAATCTAACACCACCTAATCCCGAGTGAAAGTGAGATCCTGTAAACTGAGGCAAGGCTGCTAGGTCAGGAAAGTTTTCAACTTGAACAACTGCCGCATTAGAAAAACATTTGGCACATGACTATTTATAAATCCTTCCTGAAGGGCTGATGCCCGAAACATCGATTCTCCTGCTCCTTGGATGCTGCCTGACCTGCTGCGCTTTTCCAGCAACACATTTTCAGCTATTTATAAATCCTGTACTCCTTGTGCTTTATTCACTGCTTTTTCAACCCTACATGTCACTTTCAAGATTTGTGCACATATACTCTTGGATCGCCCGGTTGCTGCACTCGTTCAGAATTGTATCCTTTGTTTTATACTGTCTCGTTCTTCTCACCAAAATGTATTACTTTATACTTCTCAACATTAAATTTCATCTTCCCAATACTGTCATTCCATCAGTTTATATCTCCTTTAAATCTACCACTATACTCTTCACTGTTAGCAATATTTTTGTTGTTTAGTGTCATCTGTAAATTTGGAATTGTGTCCCATGCACCCAATCCTAGGTCATTCAAATAGATCAAGAAAAGGAGTGGTCCTTATGCCACTCCTGAGAAACCCAAATATATACTATCTTCCAATCAAAAAGAACAACTGTGCACCACAGTGTTTCCTGCCACCCAGTCAAAATCATATCCACGCTGCCACTTATTTTATTCTACAGGCTTGAACTTTGCTGAGAGGCTTGTCAACAGTTCTTTACTAAATATGTTTTGGGGTTCATGTATACCATATCAACCCTCTCTGCCATCTCATCAAAAAATTCAGTTAATTAAACACAATTCCCAATGTAAGAGCATCAGAATATATAGAGCAAATGTGAGTAAATGGTGTTCAGATACAAATTATACTAAATGGCAAAACAGGCTATTGGGCCAAAGTCCTTCATTCCTATGCCTATTAAACAAGTTCCACTAATGTGACTTTAATGTAATAATTAACCTGGGGTAAGCACAAAGATACAACAAGGCAAATGGGGAACAATCAGAGAAACTGCTATTGTAAAATCTTTCAAATCAGCAACAATGCTACATTTCTCAGATCTTTGTGGTGTGGTAGCAAGTTCCAGTTGGAGAAGGGAAGTTTGATGTTTCTCACAATATTTGCAGCATTCCAGCAGGAGCAATGAAACCATCAGCTTCCTGGAAAATTGGGTGAAAAAGAAGGCGGATCAAGGTGAACTCAGTGCCTGGCTGCTGGATCACTCTGAAGCCAGAGCAGAAGCCCATGCAGAGACAAACAATTTTGTGAGACCTATTCATGCAAAACATGCAGTATAAGCATGTAGCCTGAATCAAAAGTGTTACAAGTAAGTTGCAGCATGCAAGCACAAGGGATTTAGAAGTGAATGCTTTACAAAGAAATGATCAAAATTGCATTGATAAAAAGACCATTCAATCTAAATAGTGCCTGTCAACATTTATCTTCACAACAGCAAAAGTCCTAATCATACCTATCCAGTCTGTCCCATTTATCTTTCTTTTCAGAGTCTTATCCAATCGAAGTCTTAAATGTTGAAAGTTTCTGCATTGAATATAAATTCTCAAAGTCAATTTCACAGCTGAGAACCCAGTACAAAGAACTTTCTTCTGACTTTTGAAAAGCTAACATTGGATCATCCAATATCTTTATATGGAATTAGTTAATGTCACGCATGTACCCTCAGTTTTCTAAACAATATAAATAATCTACAACAAAAATAGAAGTTTCTGGAAAAGCGCAGCAGGCCTGGCAGCACAGATACTGCCACATCTGCGGAATTTTCCCAACAATTTCTAGTTTTGTTTCCGATTTACAGCATCCATCGTTCTTTCCATTTTTAAATAACCCACAATTGTCTAGAAGTAGCTTGCACCTTTCAAACTCAGCTGTTTTGGTGTAAGGATGCATTGAACACGCTGTTGCAGTTTCAAATTATATATGTCTAACATGGACTGAATAATTATTTATTGGAAATGGACATACTTCAAGTCCTGAACAACCAAGACAATAATGAAAACAACTCAGACTAACATTTAAGCACTGAGAGTGCAGCATTGTCAGAGGATCTATGATTCCAGTGATATGTTAAACTGAGGTTATGTGCAAACACATTCAAAATAATATTAATTGAGATCCATGGTTTACAGCATAAATGGAAGCCATTTAGCCCATATCTGTACCAGCTCCATTCTAGAAGTATCCTAAACTATTTAAACGGACATTGGATAGGCATATGGAGGATAGTGGGCTAGTGTAGGTTAGGTGGGCTTGGATCGGCGCAACATCGAGGGCCAAAGGGCCTGTACTGCGCTGTATTTTTCTATGTTCTATGTTAACTGTCTTGGATAAGGAGTAGGATATAAAGGATAAAGAAATAATTAACCTTACTATAATCCCACATTCTGTATGAAAAATATTATTTAATTTCCTTCTCAAAAAAGCATTTGAGATTGGAAGTTTTAAGTAAAGAGCTAAGCTTATTTACCAAGATAAAATAATAGTTTCATCTAATTATAGTATTGCTAGGCTAATTTTAAAGTTTAGCAAATATTTTCTACCTAATACTAGCAATAGCCAATACCAGCAAAGCAAAAATAACTGTTTACTTGTAGTTTTGGTATCTTGCTATGCACAAGCCAATTATTGTGATTGCATGCATAACAGTAACTACACATTCAACTCATTGGATGTGAATAGTCAGTTCAAGGAAATGCAGGTTGCCAGATTAAGTAGTCAAAAATTTATAATAAATTGAAAATAAATATTTGCATGTGTACAGGTATATGTAACAATCACCCATAGCCAGCAATGAAATAATGATTAGATAGTCTATGTTCAGAATGTTGTATAAAGGACTAAGTACTTTCAGGGCACCCAGGTGGAACTCCATTGCTCTCCTTCAAAAATCACACCATGGAATTTTTCATAAACTTCTTAATGGCAGAAATGGCTTGGGTTTAATAGCTCAATGTAAGGCAGTACCTCTGACAGTGAAACATTCCTCAAGTGTTATATTGGAGAGCCAGGCTTGATAATGCATTAAAGTTTCTGACTCAGAGGTAATAGTGCAATGAGCTGACACCTGATTGATATTTCATTTTGAACCACCTGATAAATATATTTAAAGTGAAACTAACCAAAAAAAAAACAGAACTGTTTGGATTTCCCTGAACTGCTGATCCTAACGCTGTGCAGGAAGTGAGAACAGATCAAATACTCCCCTTAACCACAGGAATCAGCAGGACTCTGGATCATCATTGAAGATAATTGAAGGGCTAGAATTTAAGGTGGAGGATAATCACTCCATACTCCCGTGAAAGATATGAACCAGAAAGAGAAAGAAGTTGAAGGGAAATTAAATTGTTTTTTGAAACTAAACACTCCTCCATCTCCCCCCTACTTCTAATGTAGTACAAGGTTCAACATAATATGCACAAAATTGCAGAACTTAAAGAAACCAAAGTCAGTTCTGTGGAGGTACTTCCTATCCACAACTTCCCTTCCTCCATAAAAATTAACAAGACTCTCCTATAAGGAGTGTCAGGGATTAACGTGGGAAAAAGCAAAGAGCCATAAATATGTCATTGAATTTGCCTAACAAGCAAAGACAGGTTCAGTGAGTTAGAAACTGTCCTGAAGCAAAATTCTGTAAACACTAAAATATTGAAAAAAACCCTGAAATTAAAGTGGAAACGGTCCAAATTGATTGGATCTGGATTTGATTCCTGTACTCACTTATGGAAGAGAGCCCTCCGTTCTCCATCACTATTTTCTGTCTTGTATTTTTCCAACTCTCTCTCTCTCTCTCTGTTGTCTGTCCCTGATTTTTATGCCTCCTTTTTTCTCTCCTTATGTCTGTCTCTATATATCTGTCTTCCTGTCTTTTTCTCTCTTTTGACTGGAGAGGGTTAATGGGAACTGAATACTTAACCTGTTCATGGTTGTAGATTCCAATAGGACAAAACCATCCCAAATTCAGCTTAAAATGACACTTAACTGGCAAGGTCAGGGGCAGGTCTGAGGAAATTTCAACACAGCCATTTTAGAGTTTCAGTTGCTCTGTCAGAGCACTTTGACTTTCTGCATGTGAATAACAATTATTACCTTTCCTGATAACAAGTTTTACTAATCACAACCTGATGTCTCTCTCACAGCATTGTATCTAAGACTCAAGTTTAGGCTATGCCAGTAAAGCCAGTGTTATTCCTAATCTTTCTAGTAAATGAAATTAATTCAAGATCTATTAACTTCATCAGTTAACAATTGCAGAGTATTTTCACTGAATGTTGACCAGACACATTCAGTTGAATTGAAAGATTTTGGAACAAAAACAGACCCCAACACATGGCCGGGAGTTGTTTGGTGTCAGTGCTCTCTCAGTTGTGGCTATTCTCTGAGTGAAACTTACAGGTTCAAACCCATTCTGGAAATGTCATGCCTTAATCTAAGTTGACACTCCACTGTAGGACTGCCGAGAGATATGATGGGTCGACTAATAATTATCCTTTAGCCAACACTTAAAACATTCTCTGACGATTATCATGTTGCTCTTTGTGGGATCTTCAGGACTCCCGTCCTGAAGGATGGAGAAATTCTGGCGAAACGTGTTAAGTTCTTCCTCTACCAGCCAGCTTACCGTAAGCATTTCTGCCGCAGATGAGGTGTTCGCAGGGTTGGAACAAACCCCAGAGGTCTGCGTCGTTGCTGATCATTTGTTCCAGGGCCTTGTCCATTGCCTCAGGTGACACCTTCCCTCGGGATAGGAAGCTGTCCGGCAGCTTCATGTGCAGCTCCTCCAGGAGATTCTGCATGCAGGCGGTCAGATAGATGGCTGCGTGCTCATGAATGCGGCTGGACAGTCTGCTGTCCACCATCCAGCGAAAGAAGCGGCCAACCGAGAACACCAGGTTGCACTGGGAGCTCTTGCTGCTGGTGAGTTGGTCGCCGCAGTTCAGGTTGTACACGGACAGCGCTTGGACCGCCGCAGCCATGCAGCTTTCAGAGAGGGACCAGGACAGCACCAGCTTGGCCGCAGTTTGGATTTCGTGTTTGCTGCATTTGGCGATGAGGAGGCTGAGCCTCTGCGCTTCTCTGGCGATGCGGACCAACGCCCTGCTCAGGTACCTGGAGAGTTTCTGAAGGAAGTCAGCCGGAACAGGCTGCCTGCACTCCCCAGGCTGGCGCCTTCTCAGAACCTCCTGCAACTCTTCCTCGGTCCATGGGACATCCTCCAAAACGGGCAGTTTGGGCCAGCAGCCCAGGAGCTCCAATCCTGAGCTCTCAGGTAGCTCAGTGTCCAGGCTGTCACAACTGTCCATGTATCTCTCTCCAGCTGAACCGGACAACGAGCCCCAAGTCCCTCCTGAGTGAGACAGCGACAGACTGGACCAACCACACGAGCCGCCAGCTCCTCCATAGCCAGAGTCCAAGGTCAAGCTCTCGAAGTTCTTGGCCGTTGGTTTACAAAATCCGGACATGACCAAGAAACACGACCCCCCGAACTTTGGGGAGATACCCAGCGGCACAATTTGGGTTTTTCCTGGCGGCGAGTCCCCCCCCGAGTAATAACGCTGCAGCCTCACCACAGACTGAGACTTCGCTTCCCCCGTACTCTCTTCTCTGGCAAATGATTAACTGACTGAGCGAAACTCGGCAGTTTTATCATCCAGCAACTCTGGGTCCGCCCCTCTCGCTCCCCGCCCCTCTCCCTCGACACACCCCCTCGTCCCAAAAAGCAAGCAGAGAATTTCAGTCACCAAAACAGTCATCACAAGCTTTGAGTGCCGGAGATGTACAGAGTGAGAGAATCTGTGATGGACAAAGTACGAAGGAATCAGAGATAAACAGGGAAAGCGCGAGAGCTTCAGAAATGGACAGAGTGTGAGATAATTAGGGATGGACAGAGTGTAAGAGACATAGGGAAAATCAGACTGTGAGAGACAGAAGTGAACAGAGTGTGAGGGAATCAGGGATGGACAGGGTGTGAGAGACTTAAGGATGGACAAATTATGAGAAAGTCTGGGATTGACCATGTAAGAGACAGGGAAGAGCAGAGTATGACATGCTCAGATATGGACAAACTGATAGAGACTCAGAGATGGACAAAGTGTGACAGACTTGGAGATGGACAGAGTGTGACTGAGTGTGAGAGACTCAGAGATGGACAGAGTGTGAGAGACTCACACAGACCATCTATAAGACCATAGGAAAAAAGGAGTAGGCCATCTGGTCCCTTGAGCCTGCTCAGCCATTCAGTAGAATCATGGCTGATCCTCATATTCACTTTCCTGTCCTTTCCCCATAATACTTGATTCCTCTAATGATCAAGAGCCTTTCTGTGCCTTAAATATATATAATGACTCTGGGCCCACAGCTCTCTATCAAAAGAAGTTCCAATGACTCACAACTCTCAAAGAGATGAAATTCCTCCTCATCTCAGTCTTAATTTGGTGCCCCTTCATTTTGAAACTATGTCCTCTGATCCTAGCATCTCCAATGAGGGGAAATATCTTCTCAATATCTATCCTGACAAGCCCTTTAAGGATCCTGGGCCAAAAGGTGTGGTGCTGGAAAAGCACAGTAGGTCAGACAGCATCTGAGGAGCAGGAGAATCAACATCTCTGGCATAAGCTCTTTATCATTCCTGAACACATTCTCTTTGTCCACTCTGGTTGGGATTTCCTTGAAAAACAAATTAGTTAAACATGATTTCCCTTTCATGAAGCTCTGCTCTCTCTGCCTAACAGGTTATGATTTTCTGAATATTCTGCTATTACTTCCTTAATAGTTGATTCCAAACCTTTTCCAGCAATAGATGTTAGGCTAATCGGTCTTATAGTTACCCGCTTTTTGGCCCCCTCCATTTTTGAATAGAGGTGTCACATTAGTAATTTTCCAATCCTCCAGTAATTCTCCATATTCAAAAATCAGAAACAGAGTGTGAGAGAATCAGGGATGGACAGAATGTGAGAGACATGGAATGGGCAGAGTGTGAAAGAATCAGAGATGGACAGACAAAATTAGAGACTCAGGGATGGACAAAATGTTCAGGAAATCAGAGATGTACAGAATGTGAGAGAATCAAAGATAGAGAGAGTATGGAAGATTCAGAGAAGGACTGTGGTTGAGCCTAGGAATAGAGATTCTGGATCGACAGAATGTGTGACTCAGCAATGACAGAGAACCTGTCTCCAAGATGGACCAACTTAGCATCTTCTCCAATGGATTAGTCTTTACATTAACAATCAAATGGGGGTGTTGGAACCCTGATCAAGAATACGATTCTCAACAAGTTTCATTTATCTCAAAACTGGGAATTAAAGTCACATTCTGGTTTTTACATGGTCTCACGGCTAAAATCTCTTAACAGAACACTTACGATGAAATAAACTCAACCATGTGATTCAATGATCTTATGGTGTAATTTCATACTCGGTTATGAGTAATCATGATGGTTCCTGTTTGAAATTTCCCTTTAATTTATCTGTAATGTCATTACAGCTACCTATGAGTACCTATACTCATATACTCATAGATGAACAACTAAGCATCTTTTTAATCTCATGACTTAATACTGCTAGAGGATGTGTTACAACACACATATTGTCTAAATATAACAAGTGGCATATTGTCTAAATATAATAGATGTTATGTTTACTTTCTACATAACTCAGAACACTTCAATGGAAACTGGATCCACCTCCTCAGCAATTAATCATTTAATTCATCAGTCTGTCTTTCTGCCAAATCTGAGTTTACAGCATGTCGTATGCAACATGTATGGAAATAGTAAGAATTTCAGATGCTGGAGAGTCTGAGTGGATAGAGAATGGAGCTGGAAAAAGCACAGCAAGTCGAGCGGCATCATAGAAAGAGCGGACTCATGTTTCAGGTCAGAACCTTTCATCAGAAGTGAGAGAGGGGAAAGTGGCTGCGAAATAAATGGAGGGTGGGGCTGAGGGAAAGGTGGGTGGGATGGCAATAGGTAGGTGCAGGTAGGAAATGATTATGATTGGTTAATGGGAAGGGTGGAGCGGATAGATGGGAAGGAAGATGGATAGGTAGTGTTAGGTTAAGGGGACTGGGTGGACCGGGAGGGCTGTACCTGGGATAAGGTGGGGGTGGTGAGATTTGGCAGGTAGTGAATTCCATGTGAAGGCCGTATGGTTGTAAGCTCCTGTGGCAGAAGTTGAGGTGTTCTTCCTCCAGTTTGCATGTGGCCTTGTGTTGATGGTGGAGGAGACCCAGGAAGGACATAGCAGGGGACTGGGAAGGGGGAGTTGAAACGGATGGCAACAGGAAGGTGAGGTTAATTGGAGTGAACAGATCATAGACATTCCCTAAACCGCTCTGTGGGTTTGCACTCAATCTCCCCAATGTAGAGGAGACCACATCAGAAGCAGCAGATGCAATAAATAAGGTTACAGGAAATGCACATGAATCTTTGCCAGGTTTGAATGATTCTTTGGGCCTTTGGACAGAGGTCAGAGGGGAGGTGTGGGAGCAGGTTTTGCACCTCCTGTGGCCACTGGGGAAGGTCTCAGGTGTGGAAGAAAGATTAGTGGGAATGTGGACCTAACGGAGTTGAAGAGGGAATGGACCCTGCGAAAAGCGGATGGGGCAAGGAGGGAAATATCATTATGATGGTGGGGGCAGACTGCAGGTGGTGGAAGTGGCAGGGAATGATGCATTAGACTTGGAGATTAGTGCGGTGGAATGTGAGGACCAGAGGGGATTCCATCCTTGTTGGGGTTGGCAAGGGGATTTGTTTGAGAGCAGAGGTGCGGTTGAGAGTATTGTTGATCACAGAAGAAGGAAAACTAGGGTCCTGGAAGTAGGAGGACATCTGGGATGTCCTGAAATGGAATTGCTCCTGGAAGTAGATATGGTGAAGGCAGAGAAATTGGAAGTATGGGATCACATTTTGCAGGAGGGGATTTGGAAGGAGGTTTAATCAAGGTAGTTATGGGAGCCAGTGGGTTTTGTGATGTAGTTTAAGCTGCGAAAGAGGGACTGTTTCAAGTACCCTTCGAAGAGGCAGGCATAGCTTGGACACCATGTGGGCACCCATGGCCACCACCACCACCACCCCCCCCCCCCCCCCCCCCCTGGTTTATAGGAAGTGGGAGGATTATAAGGAAAAGTTGTAAAGGGTGAGGATCAGTTCCACCAGGTGGATGACTGTGTCAGTGGAGAGGTACTGGTTGAGTCAGCGTGAGAGGAAGAAACGGAGGGCCTTGAATCCTCTTCATGGGGGATACATGTGTAGAGAGACTGGATGTCCATGGTGAAGATGAGGTGTTGGGGGCCAGGGAACTGGAAGTTGTGGAGAAGATGGATGGTGTGGTTGGTGTCCTGAAACTAGATGGGGAGTTCCTGAAATAAAGGGGACAGGATGACGTTGATATAAGAGGAGATGAGTTCAGTGGGGCAGGAGCAGGCAGACACAATCGGTTGAGTGGGACACTCAGGTTTACCAATTTTGCGGAGAAGATAGAAACAGGTGGTGCAGAGTTGGGGAACTATGAGATTCGAGGCTGTGGATGGGAGATATCCCAAGATGATGAGATTGTGGATGATTTTGGAGATGGTGGTTTGGTGATGAGAAGTCGGATTGTGATTGAAGGGATGGTAGGAGGAGGTGTCAGCGAGTTGGTGTATGGCTTCGGCAAGGCAGGGTTGGGTGCGCCAATCTACCACCGTGCCTCCCTTGTCAGCTGGTTTGATGGTGAGGTGAGGGTTAGAGTGGAGGGAGTGGAGGAACGCATGTTCGGATGGGGAGAGACTGGAGTAGGTGAGAGCGGTGGAGAGATTCAGGCAGTCGATGTTGCACTGGCAACTGGAGATGAAGAGGTCTATGAAGGTGGATGGGATTCACATTCAAAGAAGTAGGCACAGAGGTGGAGGCAGCAGAAAAAGTGTTCAACATCTGGACGTGTACGAAATTCATTGATTTGTTGGCGTGGTGGAATGAAGGTCAATCCTTTCCTGAAGATTGACCATTTGTCTTCAATGAGGGTGAGGTCTGGAGGAGATGGTAAATACCTGGCAGGGCTTGGGACAGGACCCTAGCATGTTTATCATATATTTTAAGTCACTTTATACTCTACATACTTACAAACAGCTATTAACACATACACATAAAAAAAACTCTTCTAAGTACATACAGATATGCGTGGGAACATACACATGCATATTCCAACACAAAAAATACTCACCACAATCACTTGTGGACACATGCACGCTGACAAACACACACACTTATGACATGCAAACACTTTGGGGGTGCACACATACATTCATTTAACCTGTGCAGACACATTATGAACACCTCTGGAGCAAGTTGAACTTGAACCTGGGTCTTCTGGTCCAGATGTGAGGCCACTGCCACTTTGCCACAAGAGCCCTCACCTTGGTGTGTACACTTGCATGCATGCCTGCACCTGTACACACATTTATACACATACATATAATTGCCACTCATCTATGTGCTATGTTTCTGCATATTGGCATGGTTGTTCAGTGATTAGCACTGCTGCCTTACAGCACCAAGGACCCAGGTTCGATTCCAGCCTCAGGTGAATGTCTGTGTAGAGTCTGCACGTTCTCCCCATTTCCTCCAGGTGCTCTGGTTTCCTCCCACAATCCAAAAATGTGTAGATTAGGTAAATTAGCCATGCTAAATTGCCCATAGCATTCAGGGATATGTAGGTTAGGTACATTAATCAGGGGAAATGTAAAGTAGTAGGGTACGGGTCTGGGTGGGATACTCTTCAGAAGGTCGGTGTAGACTTGTTGGGCTAAATGACCTGTTTCCACACTGCAGGGGTTCTAAGATATTCACAGCACATATAGTCTTTTATTTTTACTCTTTTGTCGACAGCAGACTTGTTGCAAAAGCCGTCATTGTGTCTCCCAATACTAGATCATGACTTCTCCATTTATTTTGTTTAATTGCTTGCTAATTTGAGTTTTACTTCTTGCTTTCTTTATTCCATTAGCCTGCATTTTTGGATGACTGCTATCCAGCTGCTTACACCTCATCAAGACACATCTTTTGTTCCTATTGTTACCATTTACAACTCCCCTTGGCCTTTCTACCATGAAACCTTTTGACATTTAATTTTTCCCGTTCTCCATCCTATCAAGGCCCTCCTTTTTTTGTTATAAAACAGAGAACTGTGAATGCTGGAGATCTGAAACAAAAACAGAATTTGCTGGAGAAACTCAACAATGATGTGGCAGCATCAGTGGGGAGAAAGGAGAGTTAACATTTCAAGTCTAGTGACTCTTCATCGGACTGTTAGTAGTTAGGAAAATGTGGCAGAGGATAGCACTGAGTGTGACCTCAGGACAGCTGTTCTCACCACATCCTGAGATCCACACTCAGTGCTATTCACTGCCATATGCACACACTCCCTCATTCAGCACCACCTTACACTGGCTCAGAGCTACTCTGCCTCCCCAGTTTCATTTTATTCTCCAGCTCGTTTGATGTTCTAACACAAAATTCTTTCTCTTCCTTTCAGGCATTAAGGAATACAAGCTGCAACAACTCAGAGATACCCACACCTCTCCGGAACCTTCCTGCTCTCCCCTTCCCTCTATCTCCATTGTTACTTCTGATCCCATCACCTCTTGGGTATTTACTACCTCTTCTGACTTTCCACTCTCTGATGCTGAACATTCCATAGTCAGCAAAGCTTTCAGTTTAATCCTTCTGCACCACCACCTTAATGAATTTAAGGCACAACACAATGTTGAATTCTTCTTTTGCCGACTTCACCTCCCTGCCCGTTTCTTTGGACAAGAGTCCTCTCCCCATCCCACAAACCTCTTCATCTGCCTCCAACACTCTCACTCTATCTGGGTGCCTCCTTTGGCCTTTAACCTGCACTCGACCTGTTCATTGAGAATTCTCGACATGACATAAGTTTCTTTAGGTTCAAATAGGTGAGGGCAGCAGAGAAATTATTTCCCTCTGGACTCCACATTCCCAGATCCAATGCTGACTTTGTCATTAACCTGCCACCAAGGGTGGTGCTATTGCTTGTTGTCTGGTGTACTGACATCGACATCATGGAGGCTGAGAGCCAGTTTTAAGACATCTCCTCCTGTCCTGTCCTGTAACATGAGCCCACGATTTAGCATTTTGTCCATGACTGTCACCAACCTCATCTCATCTGGGGATCTCCCCACAACAGCCTCCCAGGCCATATCCACCAACCCCATAAGCTCGTCAAGATCCCCAAGATCTGCAACAGGAATGCACAGGCAGACCATTTATTTCTGCCTCACAGAACTTATTTCTTTCCACATCGACTGTATTTTTTTCTCCCTTGTCCAGTCTCTCCCCACTTACATCTGCAATTCTTCTGACACTTTACATCAGTTATGATGTTTCTAGTTCATGGAAGCAGCACTTTCTCTTCAACACAGACGTGTAATCCCTTTACACATCCATCCCCCATCAGAATGGTCTCAGGGCCCTCCATTTAGAGTCATAGAGTCATAGAGATGTACAGCACAGAAACAGACTCATCCATGCTTCAGTCCAACTCGTCCATGCCAACCAGATATCCTAAATTAATCTAGTCCCATTTGCCAACACTTGGCCCATATCCCTCTAAACCCTTCCTATTCATCTAGCCATCTAGATGCCTTTTAAATGCTGTAATTGTACCAGCCTCCACCACTTCCTCTGGCAGCTCATTCCATACATGCAACCACCCTTTGCATGAAAAATTTGCTCCTTTAGGTCCCTTTTAAATTTTTCCCCTCACACGCTAAACCTATGTCCTCTAGTTCTGGATTCACTCAGCACAGGAAAAAGACCTTGTCTATTTACGCCATCCATGACCCTCTTGATTTTATAAACCCCTCACCCTTCAGCCTCCGCACTCCAGGGAAAACAACCCCAGCCTATTCAGTCTCTCCCTAAAGCTCAAATCCTCCGACCCTGGCAACATCCTTGTAAATCTGTTCTGAACCTTTTCAAGTTTCACAACATCCTTCCTATAGGAGGGAGACCAGGATTGCACAAAATATTCCAAAAGTGGCCTAACCAATGTCCTGTATAGCCGCAACATGACCTCCCAACTCCTATACTCAATACTCTGATCAATAAAGGAAAGCATACCAAACACTTTCTTCACTATCCTATCTACCTGTGACTCCACTTTCAAGGAGCTATGAATCTGCACTCCGAGGTCTCTTTGTTCAGCAACAGTCCCCAGACCCTACCACTAAGCGTATAAGTTCTGCCCTGATTTGCCCTTCAAAATGCAGCAATTCATATTCATTTAATTTAATTCCATCTACCACTCCTCAGCCCTTCTTCCTGAAAGAAGGCCTGAACCGTCCCCACCAACGACCACCCTCCTTCGCCTGACCAAGCTCGTCCTCACTTTGAGCAGCTTCTCCTTTAACCCATCTCATTTTCCTCAGGTTAAAGATGTGGACAAGGGTCCAAGAGCTTCCAGTCACTTTGTGGGGTATGTAAAACATTCCTTATTCCAATCCCACTTGGGTCCCTCCCCATAAATCTTTCTCCCGTACATCAATGACATCATCAGTGCTGCTCCCCTCTCTTGTTCAGAATTGGAAAAATTGATTAATTTTACTTCCAATTTCCTCCTGGCCCTCACCTTCACCAGGTCCATCTCCAACTCTTTCCTTCTTGAACATCTCTGTTTCCACTTATAGGGATAGGCTGGAGACCTATATCTATTAGCATTCCCACATAATCCTCAGCTCATTATTACATTACATTATCTCACTATTAGCTCTTATAGAGTCCGAGAGTCACAGAGTCAAAGAGCACGGAAACAGACGCTTTGTCCAACTAGTCCATGCCAAACATAATCCCAAACTAAACTAGTGCCAACTTCCTGCTCCTGGTCCATATCCCTCCAAACCATTCCTATTCATGCACTTACCTGTGTCTTTTAAAAGTTGTAACTATGCCCACCTCCACCACTTCCTCAGGAAGTTCATTCCACTCATGAACCACCCCGCGTGTAAAAAACTTTGCATCTCATGTCTTTTTTAAAACCTCACTCCTCTCACCTTAAACATATAACCCCTAGTCTTGAAATCTTATTACCATTTATTCAGCTTTTCACCTGTCCTGGCCTGCTATCCATTATCTCCTTGTTTATCTATCCCTTTCATATCTTTCTCTCTCGAGGTTCTGTCTTCACCAATCCACTCACTGCTTCCATTCCCACCCACCCCTGCCTACTTCCTTCAAATTCAGCATAAATATCACTTTTTCCTAGCTACTAACAGTCAGGTGAGGTGTCACTGAACTCAGAATGTTAACTCTGTTTTCTTCCCAAAGAGTCTGCCAAACCTGAGTTCCTCCAGTAATTTCTGTCTTCCACTTTTGTCTTTTTCTCCTCTCCCTCTTTTCATTTGCTCAAAATCCATTAGATTTCAATCGTTCTTCAGTTCTGATGAAGGGTCATTGAGTTGAAACTGTTCGTTGGTTCCTCTGCACAGAAACAGCCTGACATGATGAGTATTTCCAGTATTTTTTTTGTTTCCTATTTCAGTTTTTAGGTACAATTACCCACGTCAGCACTCCTACCAAGTAACCCCGTTCGAAACATATTCAGTGGTGTCCCAGTCCATGTTTGCCTATACAGAACAGGAGGAATTTGGCAGCCTTGAGAAATAAAAAGAACAATCTTGAGATTTCTCAGTCTGTCGAGGAAACAATCAGTAAAATACCACTAATGTTTGCACTGGTCAGACTGGACCTCCACTTTGAAATATACAAGATGAGATGAGAGGGTATGTTTCATTCATCAGTTTTACCGAATTTTCCAACAACAGTTCCATGTCTAATCACAGAGCTAGCTGAGTTAGCGCATTCCTTGGACATTTTTGGCAGAGGCCCCGACAATTCTTCCAGGATTGTCCTGGACTTAGTCAAATTAAAGATTACCGCTCCTGGATTCTGCTGCGAGCAACCCAGCAGAAAATTTATAAAGCCATTGTCTTCTCCAGTTCCATTTGGGTTGGACTCAGAACAAACGAACACGTTTGACTGGTTTCAATGCAGCTCTGGCACATGCCCACTAAAATAGTACAATGGATAGAGTTGTTTCTGGAGTGCAGACATTTGTAAGTGTTCTAGCTGCCGTAGCCAAGAGGACTGATATGCTTATGACCAATGGTGGAGCACGGGGCAGAGCAGGTGGAGTTTACAGTAAATTTATTTTCTCACATCTCCCTTCTCCTTACCCTATGAACAAATACTATTATTTCACGTACTTATTGATTTTTCTTAAATCCATCTAAATAATTCACCTCCACACTTTTTGTGATAATTCTACATTCTAACAATTTATTGAGTATGAAATGATGAAACCTCACATACTTACAATCCAACATGAACCAAAAGCCCTGGCATTCACCCAAACACTTACGTTACAGGACCACAACAACAATATTTGTAAGACCAACCAATCTCACAATATTATTCTAAGGAAGCATCAGATAGCAAGGATGTACTGTTTGTTAACAAGTGGATGTGAACTATCACTTCTCACTCTGAAAATAAAACACCAATTACTTGCTTTATTAAATCATAGTCTGTCTCATCCTTCATGGTTATAAATCTCGCTCTCAATGAGGACGATGACTATATATCTTCAAGTGTGTTTGTCTGGACAGGTCTGTCTTAATGTTTCATCAGGTGTTTATGTGCGTCATTCAGCGTCTATATTTTGAAGTGACTCAATATTTTTCCAACAGTTTCAGGACATGCAAGTTCACCTTTAAGTATTTTGCTCATTAAGAATGTATCAAGTTGTTTATATTTTAGTGAAACCATTAATTTAATGTGTTTGCAGATGAACATCACTATATCTTTGTATTGACATTTATTGTCCAATTAGTGTCATTATTTGACTAGGTTAAGGTAAATCTGTCAATAGGTGAGTGATTCTATATGAACCAAGGTAAAATGACACACCAGATTACAATCCAGCAGGTTTATCTACAGTGGACTATAACCTGATGTTGTGTGATTTTTAACTATCTTCACCCCAGCCCAACACTGGCACTTCCACATCTATACAGACCAGTGTGTATACCTCTTTGTCTGTTAGTTATGTATCTCAGTTCACCTGTCACTGCATCTACTAGTGTCAATGTATGTTTGCAAGTTAATGTGTACATCTACACAAAACTATATGTGGGCAGGTGAGTGTATGGCATCAGATTCTGGATGGATCAGTGAATGTATTTGTGTCAGCTTCTGTAAGTGTGTGTCTCTGTGATAGTGTGTATTTGTATCCAAGAAATGCGTAAGACAATCTGAGGTATACCTGTTTTTGTGTTAGTATATGTATTGTGTTAATGTCTCTTTGAACTTGTCAGTGTATGTTGGTAAATTCTGCTCGTGTGTCTCTGTAATGGTCTGTGTTGTAAGTATTTCACTATACTTGTTTCACAGAGTTTCTTTGCAGGTCTCCTGTACAAGAGTAAGTGCATATCTGTATGTATGCCTTTAATTGTGTTAATCCATGTCAGTATTTGTACGTTTCTGTACAAGTGTCAAATGTGTCTATGCCTATTCCTAAATCTCTGTAACTGACAATGTATTTGCAATGTGTATCCCTCAGCTGTGACAATCTGTGTCTGTGTGTGAGCCAGTGTATGCATGTGTATTTCTCTGCATATGTCAATGTAGTATGAGTCCAAGGAGCACAGACTTAAATGTTTACAAAGGAGTATTGGTTAGTTATTGATTGTCAAATCTAGTTTAAAATACATAAAGCACAATTGGATCTTGCTGTCTTCTACCCAAATGGTTCAATGTTCCAGGTTCATATGAAGATGCAAAGGTTATACCCAGCTTCTCTTCTCCACTATAAATCAGTCTTCTTATGAACCACCTTGTCCAATAAATGTAAAATGTCTTTGTCGCTAGGATTGAGGAAGTCAATTAAGCTGTCAGTGTCACTTCCACCTCTTTCCCCAGACCACTAAGCCAGAGTGGGCCTACTCCTGCTCATAATTCATATGTTAGTTTATTTGTCTGTATGAGTTCTCCTAAAGATATTAACTGATACTGTTAATGATTCTCTTTACTCAGTCACTGACCTCCCCCTTTAAATCTCTCTATTCTTGACAACTACTGGCTCATTCTCCACCTCCCTTTGCTTCCCAAAATCTTCTCCCAGATCCATATTTTTCAACTCCATGTTTGAAATCTTCACTCAGGTTTCCACCACTACAACAGTGTTGAAAACGACCTTTAACAAAGTCACAAATTACACCCTAAGTCAGGGCTTCCTAAAGTAGGTGCCATGATTATAAGTTCAAGGTTGCAAGGTAACAGCTACACCTCAAGGCCTGATTCCTACAGCAGTAAAAATGGTAGGCCTTTCGTACTTTTAAACAACAAGCCAATCTCCTTGTATCCCTTTCTAGTTAAACCCCTCCTTGAACAGGTACTGTCCCATTTTTGTTCTTACAGGTCCCTGCTCCCAACGCAACTCCAACATTTCACACTGAGGGAACCCCTCTTCCATATAAACCATTCCTCCTCTGCAGACTATGTTGGACTGCCTTGCCTGATTCTATTCTTACCTACCCAATCACAGGCAGAAGAATATAAGCAACAGGAGCTAGATTTGACACTAAGGCCTGTCAAATTTGCTCCATCATTCAATTTGCCTAATCTTTGGGGTTTTAATTTCACTTTCTAGTCCACTCCCCATATCCATTGCTTTTTGGAAATCCCAAAAACCTGCAATATCTAAACCTTAAATATTCATTCAATGATGACACGTCCACAGCCCTCTGAAAATTCCAAAGATTCGCAACCCTATGAGACAGGAATTTTCTCTTCCTCCCAGTTCTTATTGATCAGTCTTTTGCCTGCAACTGTGTCGATGTTCTAGATTCCCTAGCTGTGGAAAACAACTTCTCTATTTCTACCCTGCCAATTTTCTTCAGATTTTTGTATAATTCCATGAGTTCAAGTCTCATTCTGTTAAATCTGAGAGCATATAGGCCCAATTTACTGAGCCTTTTACTATAAGAAAAAACACTCTCCCCAGGGACCAATTTGGTAACCTTCCTTTACTGCCTCTAATGCAAGCATACTATTTTCTCAAACTTGAAGACCACAATTTCATACATTATTCCAGTTGTGGTCTCACCAAATCCCAGAGCAATTGTCGAAAGACTTCCTCATTTTTGCAAGCCAGTCCACTTGCAAAAAGGTCAACATGCCATTTGCCTTTGTAACAAGCCAACATGTCGCTTGCCTTCCTAATTCATTTGCCTTTCTTCTCACTCCCACGCTATTATTTACTGAGTACCCGAAGATATGCCTTGAACCCCTTTCACCTCTCATCTGCATGCTACTCCTTAATGGCATCAACCAAAAGCATAATTTGAAGTTCCTCATGTATGCTGTCAAAACTCACCTCTGCCTCACCTCTGTAAACACATTGCCATGATCAACAATTTACATCACAGACTTGTTAACACCCAAATTTTAAAATTCTTATTTCTGTTTACTTTCATGGCCCCAGCCCATTCTATCTCTGTCACTTTCTTCGCCAGAATAGTCTTTTTGAGATGCCCAGGTGTCCTCTAATTCAGACCTCGAAGTGCTCCACCATTGGTGCTGTTTCATCAGCTCCTTATACACTTAGTCCTGAAATCATCTCATAAACATGGCTATCTCTACAACTTTTGAAATGTTCTTAAAAGCCTCTATGGCCAAGCTTTTGGTTATCTGCCCAAGTATCTCCTTTTGTAGCTCAGTTACAGATTTTGCTGATAATGCTCCTATAACACACATTGATAATGTTCATGTTGTTAACAACACAATATAAATTCAATGTGGATGTGTGAAATTTGTCATAGTCCCTAAGGACAATTGGCTGCTCTCCCATTGGGGGAAGAGATGGCTATTGGTGAGCTTAACTTAAAGTGGACCATTTTTATACAAGGAGGAAGGTTTAAAGCAGGGCTGTGATGAGGATCTCAGCCTGTCTGGGAATTGAACCTGTGCTCTTCACATCATTCCGCATCACAAACCAGCAGGTTTGAGGTGGGTGTGCAAGTTAGGGCAGGATTGTTCATGTGAGCAGTATTTTGTTTCCAACTAATTATGAATCAGCTGAGTTGGAGTTCATATCCTGAGTAAAACCAGAAGATAATTTTCTAATAAATCCTGAAGTACCATTATAAAAAGACAAAGATTCCTCTGGTTAAAAAAACAGCGCAACTACATCAATTGTTTTAATTTTCATCCTTGATTAGTGGGAAAATTGCTATAGTTTTTAAACAAAGGAGCCTAGTTCTAAAGACTGGCCTTTCCATGGTGTTTCTTTTCTCTATTCTCCTGTTCTTGAATATCTCTCAAGAGACTTTGGTGACTGAAAGTGCACACAATGCTCAAGGTGTGTTATGACCAGCAAATCTGAGGAGTGGGAGCAGTTTAAATTTAGCAAAGGCCAATAAAGGAACTGATTAAGTGGACGAATATAGAGTAAGTTAGCCGGTATTATACAAACTGACTGTGAAAGCTACTGTAGTCATGTAAGGAAAAAAAATTAGTTGAGACAAATATAGAGTTCCTTACAGTCAGAAAAGGGGTAGATACAAGAGGGAAAAAATTGATGGCAGACTAAAGGCGACAAGTCTGCAACATCTGCCATGTCCATCCCAGACTCTGAGGTTCTTTCGACGCTATATAGAAGGGGAGAACCCAGGGGTTCCAAAAGCCTTTCTGGCTGTTCTGAGGGGCCAGGTGTGTTTTGCTCCTGCTTTGTTTGCAAGTTTACACCTTTCATGTGGTCCACATGCTTATTCAGGACCGCCTCACCTACTCAACTTTATACTTTACTGGACCTGACCTCGCATTGACCATGCAGGGCCATTTCCGTGGTTTTGGCACCAAATTTCATCCCCTGAACTAAACTGTCTCTCTTGCTTACATAAGTCTCGTGTTCAGCATTGGTGTCCCTGATGCCGTTTCACCCTCCACCCCCAGGTCCAAGAAGATCATATTTAACCTGGTGTAGTGTCTTCTCCTCATTGGCAACTCTGCTGGAGCTTTCCCTGTAGTTGAATGAGGGGTGGCCCGATAATCAAATAGGAACCAAGACAGTTGGTATCAGGCCATTTCTTTGAGCCTGCCTTCAAAGTTTGGACAACTCTTTCCACCAGACCATTGGATGATGGACAGTATGCAGCTGTCTTTATATGCTAAGTTTCATTTGACTTTAGGGAATACTCAACTTCCCTTCTGACAAATGATGGCCCAACGTCTGTGACCAACAATTCCAGGAGGCTGTGTATTGTGAAAGATGCTCGCAGTTTTTCTTTTGTCATCCCCATGATTGATGAATGAACTCTATGCACACTCAACCACTTTTTAAAATATAAAACATAGATACTAAGTTAGCCTGGAGCAGCATTTTAACAGCAGTAATTTCTGGGTCTGTGGATTGTTAATTTGGCAAAGATGGCCTTGAGTGGAGTGATGTGCTCTTCCTGTAGGAGGTGGGAGATTAGGGAGACCTTCCATGTGACTGATGATTACATCTTCAGGAAGTGCACTCGGTTGCAAATCCTATCAGATCGCATGGATCGGTTGGAGCAGCAGTTAGAGGCAATGTGGAATTTACAGGAGCAAGAGGGCATGATGGATGACAGTTGCATGAAGGGAGATAAACTGAAGATAGTCAGGTAGACAGGTGACCTTCAGGAAAGGTAGGAGAAGGAGGCAGGTAGTGCAGGTGTCTCCCATGGTTATCCCCATCTCAAACAAATATGCTATTTTGGAAAATGTAGGGGGGTGATGGACTCTCAGGGGAATGTAGCACGAATAGCCAAGTTTCTGGTAATGAGACTTGCTCTAATGTAACAAAGGGTATGTCAGGTTTCAAGTGATCAATTGTGAGAGGGGACTCTCTAGTCAGAGGCAGATAGATGCTCCTGCAGCCAAAACAGTGTGAAATCCGCAGTCAGTAAAGGCATGGAGCCCATGAAAGGGCCTGCATCATAAACGCGTAACCGAGGCCAAGGTGTACCCAGCCATGAAAGTGGAGTAGCTGCTGGTGGTAATTTCTGTTCTTGTTGGTACTCTTGGCCCTGTCCCATCAATGTGGCTATATGCATCCAGTCCTGGCCACCAGACATAAACTCTAGTCAACATCTTCATTTTGGACACCCCTAGATGACCCTGGTGAGTTCAGCCAGTACTTGGTGGCGAACCTTACTCTGGTCAATCATTATTGCTTCCCAAAATAAAATGCTATCCTCTAATGTGATCTGGTCTCCAGATTTTGTTTCCTATCACCACCAGCTGTTTTAGTTTTCCCAGGATATGATATTTTGCATCAATGGTCTGATAATGTCAGCAGTCACAGGAAGTGTGTCCAGAAAGTTTAAAACCAGAAAGGATTCTTCCAGTGGTGGCATCACCAGAAGTGTATCTGTCAGTGGGGGTGGCTCAAGGCATCCACATTTCCTATTTGGCCTCCTGGACTGTGTTCCAATTTGTAATTGTACACACTTAAACTGAGTACTGACTTCAATCTGAAGTTATGTGTGCCACAGCCTTGTCCTTTTTGAGTAGCCCTCGCAAGGGTTTGTGGTCTATTACTGATAAAAATTTACATCTGTAAAGGTATTGGTAGAACTTTCTCACACCAAAGATGACCACCAAACCTTCCATCTTTATCTGGGCATATTATGCTATTGGGTGTTCCTCTCCATTGGGCTATCTGTCAGCCAATACTACCTTGATACTGTATGGGGAGGCATCACATGTCAGCACCAGACCTCACTTGGGATCATGATATGCCAGCATTTTCGATGATGATAGCTACTTCTTCACTTCCTTAAAGGCTACGTCTTGGCTACGAGACCATTTCCAAGGCTAATCCTTTTTCAAAGCAGTTGTAAGGGTGCCAGGATGGAAACCAGGTTATGAATGAACTTTCTGTAATAATTCACCAATCCAAGGAAAGACCTAAGCTTGAGTAGAGACATGGGAGTTGGGGCACCATTCATCGCCCACAATTCACCTTCCAGTGGGTGTAACCCAGTCTTGTCAATTCTGCAGCCCAAGTAGGTCACTTGGGGGCCTGGAATACACATTATTCCCTTCTAAGGTGTACCCACCCATCTTGAAGAAACATTTATGGACTTTGTCCAAGTTCTCTAAGTGTTCTTTATTGGTCTTCCTTGTTGTTAGTATGCCATCCTAATAAATGGCGACCTGGGGTACATCTTGTAAAATGTCCTCCCTCGTTCGCTGGAAAATGGCACAGGCTGATGATACCCCAAATGGTAGTGCAGTATAAATGGTAGTATAGTATATTAAACCCTTGTGAGTATTAATCAGTCCTCTATGTGAGGGAACCAGCCCATCAGGTTCCACAATCAGTATGACCAGTGCTGCCCATTCCACAAACTGGACTGGTTTGATGATTCCTTCCCTTTCTAGCCTCCTGATTTCTGCCTCTACTTTTGCATGTAAGGGAATGATTTTCATGATTGTGCTGGGTAAGCCTTGCAGAATCATTAATCTCACTGATTTAAAATCTCTCTATCCCAGCCTTGAATATGCTTAATGACCCAGCTTCAACAGCCCTCTGCTGTTAAGGATTCCCCAAATTCACTACACGAGGAGAGAAAAAAATCCTCCTCTTCTCTGTTTTAGCTTTCTAAACTTAGTGTGCCATAACTAGATTATTTTTGTGACTCAAGGAGTCAGACTGAATCTCATTCTTGAACTGACAGTTTATCTCCATTAATCTATAGAATGAGTGCTCACATTTTTTACTGGCCTGTTAAATGAAAAAATCAAACTGATATTGTGTTCCAAGATCTTGTTCAAATCTGTGAAAAAAGATTGAAGCATATCTTAGTTCCACAAACTGGTATTTTATCTGTCCAGTGTATTGGAACATTAATGCAAACATTATGTTTCAAAAAAGGTTGCAGCCTTTTACTTGAATTTAACATAGAGGGAAAAGTTTGTTTAAAAATTGGATTGACACAATAAATGTGGTTTTGAGTATATACAAATATATTGAAACTGTGCTTTTATATTATCAGCTTTGGAAAAATGTAAGATTGCTTACTGAATTATGGCACAGTGAAGCAAAGAAATATGTGATTACAAAATTTACATTGTGTGTGCAAGATAATGTTTTGTCATATCAGTCGATGAGACACATCTCTTTGGGGTGACATAGTGGCTCAGTGGTTAGCACTGCTCTCTCACAGCACCAGGGACTCAGATTCAATTCGAGCCCTGGGTCAATGTCTGCATAGAGTTTGCACAATCTCCCAGGGGGTCTGCATAGGTTTTCTCTGGGTGTTCCAGTTCCTTCCCACAATCCAACTATGTATAGGTTAGGTGAATTAGCTATGCTAAATTGCCCATAGTGTGTAAATTAGGAAGATTTTTCATGGGAAATGCAGGGTTACAAGTATAGAGTGGGTCTGGAAAGGATGCGTTTTGGAGGTGAGGTGTAGACTGGATGGGTGAAATGGCCTGCTTCCACACTTTATGGACGCTATGAAAAAGGTGACCCCCTATTCTGAGATTATGCCCGCTATTCCTAGACTCTCCCTCGAGCAGAAACAACCTATCCAAATATAACCTGTCAAATCCCCAATGGTCACCTCTCATTCTTCTGAACTCCAATGAGTACAAGGCCATTTAAGAGAGTCCATCCATACCTTGGATGAACCTCGTTACCTCCTCTAGGCTGCTTCCAATGCTGGTATTCTTTAGATAAGGGGCCCAAAAGTATGATCTGCTAGTGCCTTATGTGGTATTAGTACACTCCATTCCCTTTGACATAAAGGTCAACATTTCATTTGCCTTCCATATTACCTGCTTGTGTGGTTAGAACTACTGCCTCACAGCACCATGGACCGCGGTTCAATTCCAGCCTCAGGCGAATGTCTGTGTGGAATTTGCACGTTCTCCCTGTGTCTGTATGGGTTTCCTCCAGGTGCTCCTGTTTCCTCCCATAGGCCATGCTAAATTGATCATAGTGTCCAGGAATGTGGAGGCTAGTTAGATTTTCCATTGGAAATGAAATAGTTTGCTTGGGTCTGTGTGGGATGCTGTTTCGAGGATTGGTGTGGACTTGGCGGGCCAAATGGTCTATTTTCATTGGATGGGATTCTATGGTTCTTTCTGAGATTTATGCACAAGGATTCCCAAATCCCTCTGCTTTCTGCGGTCTTGCTCCATTTAAAGAATATTCAGATCCTCTTTTTTTTACTGCTAAAGAGCATAACCTTACAATAATCCACATTATATTTCATCTGCCAAGATTTTGCCCATTTGCTTAAACTGTCTATATCCCTCTTCAGACTCTTTGTATCATCTTCACCACTTGCCTTCCCACCTATTTTTGCATTATCTGCAATCTTGGCAATAATACATTTGCTTCCTCATCCAAGCCATTAATATGTATTGCAAATAATTGTGGCTCTAGTACTGATCCCCATGGCATTCCACTAGTTATAGTTTACCATCCTGAAAATGTAACCCTGATCTCAATGCTCTACATTCTACTAGGTAGCTGATCCTCCATCCATCCTAATATGGGCGGCACGGTGGCACAGTGGTTAGCACTGCTGCCTCACAGCGCCTGAGATCCGGGTTCAATTCCCGCCTCAGGCGACTGACTGACTGTGTGGAGTTTACACGTTCTCCACGTGTCTGCGTGGGTTTCCTCCGGGTGCTCCGGTTTCCTCCCACAGTCCAAAGATGTGCAGGCCAGGTGAATTGGCCATGCTAAATTGCCCATAGTGTTGGGTAAATGTAGATGTAGGGGTATGGGTGGGTTATGCTTCGGAGGGGCGGTGTGGACTTGTTGGGCCGAAGGGCCTGTTTCCACACTGTAAGTAATCTAATCTAATACCATACCCAACACCATGAACTCTTATTAAGTAGTCTAATGTATGGTCCTGATGCTAACCAACTCACTGCTTCCCTTTTATCTATCCTGCTTGTTACTTCCTCAAAGAATTCCAGTTAATTTGTCAGGCATGATTCTCACTTCGTGATGTCACGCTGACTTTGCGCGATTATTTTATATATTTCTAAATACTCTGCTATTACATTCTTTATAATGGACTCATTTTTCCCAGTAACTGACAATAAGTTAACTGGCCTATAGTAATGTTTTCATTCGTTTCATTCTTTCTAAATAATGTTTCTCAATGAACCTCTGGATGGATAGCCAGATAAAGGAAGACAGAGTGGAAGGAAATGCAATAACCATTGTGTATTCTTGCATTCAAATAACTAGAATCCTCCACCAATCAGAATGTCCCAATTCCTCCTGGGTACCTCTGCTATTACATATAATGTTGATCTTGTTAAGCTGAAGTGATTGTGAAAGAATCAGCTGAAGACTAAAACATTTTTCCTCAATGTTTAGAGTGAGAAGAGTCAAAGTTGAAGGGGCCCTAAGCCTTTGCATTTTTTTAAAATTCAATTTCTACTATTCACACAAAATTGAATAGATTAACTAGCACTTATGACTTACTGATAACCCTGGGTCCTTAGTACTTGTTGAATAACATAAATATTCCTGTTTCTCCAACTAGATCCAGAGAAAAGAATTGTCAGATAAAGGTAAATTAATGCTGAGGCTAGAAATGTGAATATAAACAGAAAGTGCTAAAGAGACTCAGCAGGTCTGGCACTATTTGTGAAGAGACAAACAGAGTTAATGGGCAAAATCTAACAGGAACTTGAAGCACATCATTCATATGGAAACACCATCACCTGAAAAATCCCATTCAAACTACTCACCATCCTGATTTCGAGCTGTATCGCCACTTCTTCATTGTCGCTGGGTCAAAATGCTGGAATTCCCTCCCTACTGCCATTGTGGGTCTACCGACAGCATGTGGACTGCAACGATTCATGGAGGCAGCTCACTACTGCCTTCTCATGAGTATCGAGGGAAGATCAATAAATACTGGCCCATGAGTGATGTCCATGTCCATTAAAAGAATTGTACAAGAAATCGAGCAAGCGTTTTCACATTTGTCATTTCATCCAAAGCTGTAAGACTAATCAGCTGTTTTGTACAGACACACCGACTGGCTGCCTGTAGGTAGAATTCTGTCCAGAGAACCAAATGGCCATGTCAGAGAGTGTGTAGGGGCTTGTCCTCAGTCAAGTGCAGGGGGAGCAGTACATCAGGGCAACAGTCCACACACAGTGCAAGGGTTTGGCCACAGTTAGTCATCCGCTTGGCCACACTTAGTTGTCCACTTGAGCTTGTCATGGTCAGGGCAATGAAACAGACTCAGATGGGAGGTGAATGACCTGGAAAATGGTGCACTGAGAACAACCTAGCTCTTAATGCTGGAAAAGCAAGGAGTTCTTTGTTGACTTTCGACAGGTTGTCACTCATGCCCCCCACCCCCCTACACATTAACAACACAGAGGTGGAATGAGTGGAGAGTGTCAAGCTCCTCAGAGTGGTCATCAACAACAAGCTTTCTTGGACTCTTCAGGTGGACTCACTGGTTATAAAGGCCCTACAATGTGTCTTCTTCCTCAGACAGCTGAGGAAATTTGGCATGACGGTGAATACCCTTGCCAACTTTTATAGATGCCATTGAGAGCATTCTGTCTGGATGTGGCACCACCTGGTATGGCAACTGTACCATTCAAGATCTGAGACGGTTACTGAGAGTGGTGAACTTGACCTGGACAATCACAAAAGCCAACCTCCCATCTAGAGAATCCATCTACCAGGCCTGCTGTCAAGGAAAGGCCCCTAGCATTCTCAAAGATCCATCCCACCCTGGCAATGCTTTTCTACAACCTCTACCATCGGGGAGAAGATGCAGAGGCCTGAACACATGCACCAGCCAGTTTCGCAACAGTTTCTGCCCTACTGTTATTAGAATACTGAATGGACTCACAAACTCTTAACATTCACCTATACCTGTGTTTTTGTTTTTGCCGCTAGTTACCCATTATTTACTTATCTATGCTACTTAACTCTGTGATCTGCCTGTAATGCTCACAAGATAACGCTTTTCACCATGCCTCAGTACACGTGACAATAAATTCAATTCAATTCAGTAAGTCCAAGAAATGGGCAATGGTCAGTCTGTACGGCCACCATAAGTAGTTGGCATTGTATGTCATCAGTCAGGGAGCTGCGAAGATTGTGATCAGGCATCTGATCCGTCATCTCAAGGAGCAGCTCATTAAAATTTGTCAGAGGTCTGAGGCAAATACAATACTGCAGTTCTGTACTTTGATCAGGATGGAGGATGCATCAGGTTTGCGGAAGGACCAGAGTTTTTCATCCTTAACTCCATTTCCTAACAATAAATGAGACACAGTGTTGATATAGGGTCCTTATATCCCAGAACATTGTTATCAAACTATGTCTATTGCTGCAGTAGGATCTGAGGGCTGCAGAAGTGGGAGACCATCTTCTTCCAGTGACTGTGAAACTTACAGTTTATTTAAACTTCTATGTTACTGGCTTCTTCCAGGGAGTGATGAGTGACTTCTGCAAGATCACACAAGTTCATTTGTTTCCCGATGACGAGGTCAATGCTGAACCCTAGGAAGTAAGATTCAGAAACATAGTTGGCTTCATCCTCAGTTCAGGGTGTGACCAACTGTGCATATATAGCACAGAGAAAGCCGTATCACCACACTACAGAATTCATCTATTCAATTAACGTCTAAGTGATCTGAGATCATCGTGAGCATTTCTTGTAGGAGTGTGTCCGCTAATTTGCGTATTGTCATGACTCTTACATCCTGCAGCACTCTCGTACCTGGTGTGTTTGAATTTCATAGAATCTCTACAAGTTGGAAACAGGCCATTTGGCCCAACATGTCCAAACCAACTCTCCGAAGAGTAACCCACCCACCCATTCCCCTCCCTATTACTCTACACTTACCCCTGACTAATGCATCTAACCTACACATTCCCGAACACAATGGGCAATTTAGCATGGTTAATTCACATAACCTGCACATCTTTGGACTGTGGGAGGAACCCAGAGGAAGTCCACACAGACACAGGGAGAATGTGCAAACTCCACACAGTAGCCTGAGGCTAGAATTGAACATTTGTCCCTGGTGCTGTGAGGCAGCAGTGCTAACCACTAAGCTTCTGTATCGGATTTTTACAAGGCTGCTTACGATGGACAAGGACTAAGGACAAGTGACACAGTTGTGTAACCTCCTAACTGATGGAGCTCAGCTACAATTCTGGCCTTGCTTCAACATAGGCTATGGTGGAAGAGACAAAAGGACTGCTGAATAAGTGGACCGGTCTGCATGGTCCTCCAATACAGTCTAAACAAAGAGTGCTCCATCAACCTGGCATTCTGTGTTCTGCACAAATGAAGAAGGCAACGAGGTGAAAGATTCTGAGGAACTGGGACAATGGGACCAGTCTTTTGAAGAGGAGAACATGGACATTGGGGAGGGGCGAAGCTCTCACTGTGCATGATGACACTGAGCTGCTACAAGCCAGCCAGGAGCACCTGATTCTGGCAGATGAGAGCTGAGTGTAGCAGACCATCATGGAATATCAAATAATTATTGTTCATCATGCCAGCATTTGGTTTGCATTATGGGAGGGAGTTGAACCTTGTACTCATTGGCTTATGTTCATTTTGCTGGCTGTAAATTTATGCTCATGTTTGGGATTGTCCAATTGTTTGCTTGTACAAGATGCTGGTATGTTCCATTACTGGACAATGACAAGAAGTGGGCCTATAATGGACTTTGGGTACAGAGCAGTGGTGACCTAGAGAGGATGTTTAGACAGGATTTAACTAACAACAGGTAAACTGTGTGGTCTGGCGATTAAACAACAAATATAGTGAAAGAATAAAGTTGTATGTGAGGATATACAGAAAAAGAAATTGCTGGAAAAGCTCAGCAGGTCTGGCAGCATCTGTGGAGAGAAACCAGAGTTGGCGTTTCAGGTCAAGAGACCATTCCTCATATCTATAGCAACTAGGAAAGTGTCAGTTTAAGTACAGAAGATAGGGTGGGGGGAGGTTGTAAGGAGTAAACAATAGATGGGGATGGAACCCAAAGAGAGAGAAGAGTTGAACAGACAAAGGAGTCGATAATGATCTGGCTAGTAGCATGAATAGCTGTTAATGGAAACTGTTAATGACTAACAATGGGTTGTGTGTAATAGCAGACTGTATGAGGGTATATCAGCCATGCTGGCTATGTGCCATGAGCAGTTTGGTTTTATGGCTGCTCTGCCATTTTGATGGAGGGCAACATCAGATTGCCAAAGCATTTTCAGATACCCAGTGGCTTTTTAAAAGGCATGGGAGCAAGGATACAGATCGTTCAGTAATTAGCTGCTAAGTGGCAAGCTCTTCCAGAAATGGTGCATTGTAAGAGAGGGCTTGAACCCATCAGGTGGTACAAGATAAGGGCAGGATAGGCAATTGATGAGGTGAGTTGATAAGATACGGCAGGGATTCTTGTTTGGCCTTGAGGCAAGAAATGCTCCGAATATGGAAAAAGTTAAAGTGAGGGCTCAGACATTAATGATCTTGACGAAGGGACTTCAGGCATTATTGCTAAGTTTGCAGAAGACACAAAGACGGGTGGTTGGACATGTAGTGTTGAGGAAATGCAGAGAATGCAGAATGACCTGGGCAGGCTTGGAGAGTTGGAAAAGAAGTGACAGATTGTAGATTCCCTACTGTGGAAGTAGGCCATTCAGCTCATCGAATCCAAACTGATCCTCCAAAGAGTATCCTACCCAACTCCACCCCTTACTCTATCCCTGTAACCCTGCATTTCCCACAGCTAATCCACCTAGCCTGCACATCCTTGGACAGTACTGTATAGGCAATTTAACATAGGTCTGCACATCCTTGGACTGTGGGAAAACCCAGAGGAAACCCACAGACACGGGGAGAACATGCACACTTCACATAGTCACCCAAGGGTGAAATTGAACCCGGGTTCCCAGTGCTGTGCTGTGGCAGTGCTAACCACTGAGCCACCATGTTGTTCTAATGGAATACACAGTGGGAAAGTGTGTGGTCATGGCAGGAAGCAGAGAGGTGCACACTATTTTCTCAATAAGAAAAGACTTCAGAAATCTGAAGGACAAAGGGACTTTGGAATCCTAGTTTAGGATTCTCTTCAGGTTAACACCTGGATTCAGATGGCAGTTCGGAAGGCAAGTTGAATGTCAGCTTTCAACTTGTCAATAGGGCTGGAATACAAGAGCAAAACTCTATTGCTGAAGTTATAAATGGCTCTGGTCAGACCGCATTTTGAATATTCCAACAGCAGAACAGCTTTAGGCTGCGTATTTAAAGAAGGATGTGCTAGCTTTAGAGGAGGTCCAGAGGAAGTTTTCAAGAATGAGCCCAGGGATGAGGGCTTGTCATGAGGACTGGTTGAGGTCTCTGGGACTGTATTCGATGGAGTTTAGAAGGATCAGGGGGGATCTGCTTGAAACTTACAAAATACTAAGCGGCTTGTATAGAATGAATGTGAAGAAGATGTTTCCATGAGTAGGAGAGAGTAGGACCCAAAAGCATAGCCTGAGTGAAGGAATGATGCTTTAGAACTGAGATGAGGAGGAATATCTTCAGCCAGAGGGTGATTAATCTGTGGAATTCATTGCTGCAGAGGGCTGTGGAGGCCACACCTTTGAGTGTATTTACGATAGAGATAGCTAAGTTTGTGATCAGTAAGGGTATGAAGGGTTATAAGAAGAAGGGTTATAAGAAGAAGGCAGGACCATGTGGTTTAGAAACATATCACCCATGATCGAATGGTGGAGCAGACTCAATGGGCCGAATGGTTTAATCTGCTCCTATATCTTACAGGCAGAAGTGGGTACTGCAGATGCTGGAGATTAGCGGCAAGATTAGAGTGGTGCTGGAAAAGCACAGCAGGTCAGGCAGCATCTGAGGAGCAGGTAAATCAATATTTTGGGCAAAAGCCTGATGAAGGGCTTTTGCCCAAAACATTGATTTTCCAGCACCAGTCTAATCTTGACTCCTATATTTTACAGTCTTATGGTCTAAGTAATTCAATAAAACTGACAGCGAAATTTCCTTACAATGTATTGGCTATAATGCAATTCCAGTCCCATTGGTTCAAATTATGCTGCTATTATGCCATTTTCTTAAAATGCAGAATCACACGGGAACAGAACTATCACATTATATCAGAACAGACTGCAAAATTCAGCCCAATATGTTAGTTAAATTGGACTCGAAATGTTAACTCTATTTCTTTCTCCACACGTGCTACCAGACCTCCAGAGTTTCTGCAGCACCTTTCTCTCATTATTAAAGGAGTGAAAACAATCTGTTGTAGGTTCAGAGTGCTGGTAGAGTGCATACAGTATATTCCTTTCTTCTGAACAATGTGTCTTAGCATTTTCTGCTGCTCGGCAAAGAGACTGTCTGCCTCAGTCCACACTCATAATACAAATTAATTCAATGAATCACATTATTGCTTTATTGTTTGGTGACAAACAAGTGAAGGAGATTATTTCTGGGAAGTATGAAGTTCTTTCTATTAAATAACATTTAATATGCTTTAACCTCAAATGTTTAGGGAAAGGAGAAGTGTTGTCACTGACATCCTGGATAACATTTATTTCTCATCCAACATCACCAGTAACATTTGCTATTTGTAGGACACAGCTCTGCCCTTTCCAAAATAGCTGCTACATTACAATAATGACTACCTTTATAAAATGTCAATTGGCTTTAAAGCACTTTGGGACACCCTGAGATCCTGAGATCCCTGAGATTCAAATTTAAGTTTTGAGAGCAAATCAAAGAAAGCTAAAAATGAGCAAAAGCAAAAAGAAAAGTAGCCAGCTAGAAAACATTTCAATTTCAAGCAATGTGTTAATGATGTGATTACAATGTCAGAAAATAGGTTGTCAGACCATACTGCTTATTGAACTTCATATTTCTGTATTTTCTCTCATTCTTAACACTAGGTTTTCAATGGTGCCAGTCACTCTCATCGCTTATGAACTGTCACGTTATTGGGTTTCCAGAATCAGCCATGACTCAGTGGTAACACTTGCATCCCTGGATTCAGATTTCTTGAGAGATTGGAGTGTAAAATCCAGATTGATATTTTCAATGGTGTGCAGAAGGATTGCTCCACTTTTGAATTCCTGTCATTTGGACAGGGAGTCAAACAAAAGCTGTGCTTACCCTCTCAGGTGAATAAATCCCACAAGCTTCTCCAACAAATAAAAGAGAAATTGAATTCTCATCACTGTCATACTAATATTTAGCCTCACCCTCAACCAAGAAACAGATTATCTGTATATTTGTTTTATCGCTGTTTGTGCAAGTTTGCTGTGTGTAAATGTGTTGCATGTTACTGACATGAGAACTGTGACCGCAATTTAAAAATATGTAATTGGTTGAAACACTGTGGGATATTCTTTACATTTATCTTCAACTTTCTTTCCAACACTGACTCAAACAGATGTTTACTATTTCTGCCTCCAGGAATCTCTGCCTGGTGAATCATGAGATTCATCAAAATAATTATAAGCCGTAAATCAAAGAGACATGGATGCAGGTTGAAGTAACACTTTCAAATTAAATCATGAGGAGTGCAAGCTTCCAAAGTCAATTGTCTACTATATATCTGGATCACATAAAATATGTAACACAGAAACTGGCCATTTGGCCAAACCATTCCAGACTGGCGGTTAGGCTCCACTTGAGCTACTTCCCATTTTTCCACATCATTTTAACCCTCCATTCCCTTCTCCCTCAAATACTTGTCTAGCACACCATTAAATGCATTTATCTGGGTTATTGTCAAGCATGATGATGTCTAACATATTCAATACTATCCACTGCAAATGGTCTAAATTATGAAATTTGAAGTGACTATTTGTTCATGTTGGCAACTGTAGTAGAATGTTTATTTGTGGAAATGACAACACCATTTCTTAGTAGTGCTGAATTCCTAAATAATGCATAGATTCATAATGAAAGTTTATAACTGGTTTCCAAGTTTCAATACATTATATACAAACAAGATAGTAACTCCATGCAGCATAGTTTCACGGATTAGACTCAGGGGAGAGATGCTTACAGGCTGGAGTGTGTTACAGATTAGTACAGTTTGCTTACCTCAACCATCCAATGTTAATTTGTACAAACCACAGCCTGGTCAAGGTCAGCCAGGGCAAGAAGTTAGTCAGGCTTTTTTAAGGCCCTTTACACCTGTATCCCTGACATGGAGGGCCTCAAAGCCTTCCACTTCTTCCCCTCCCACAGGCCCAACCAGTCCCTCTCTACTGACACTCTCATTTGTCTGGTAGAACTGGTCCTCACCCTCAACAATTTTTCATTTGATTCACTTCCTACAAACCAAAGAGGTAGCCATTGGCGCCTACACAGGCCCGAGCTATGTCTGTCTCTTTGTAGGATTCATGGAACAGTCCCTATTCCACAACTATACTGGCACCATCTCTTACCTCTTCCTCCTCTACACTGATGACTGCATCGGTGCTGCCTCATGCTCCCACTAGGAGCCCGAGCAGTTCATAAACTTCACCAACACCTTCCACCCCACCCTCAAGTTCATCTGGACCATTTCTGACACCTCTTTCCCCTTCCTGGACCTCTCCTTCTCCACCTCCAGAAACGGACTCACCACTGATATCTATTTTAAACCCACTGACTCCCACAACTACCTCAATTACACCTCCTCTCATCCACCCTCCTGCACAAATCCTATCCCATACTCCCAATTCCTCTGCCTCTGCCGCATTCAGCTCCAGGACATCCCAGATATCATCCTGCTTTAGGAACCACAGTTTCCCTTCCTCAGTAATTAATGATATCCTCAAGAGCATCTACACCACCTCCTGCACTTCTGACCTCAAACCCCCTATCCCCAACACTAATAAGACTAAGTCCCCTTGGTCCTCATATACAATCCCACCAACCTCCAAATCCAAAGCATCATCCTCCAATATTTCTACCATCTACAATCAGACTCACCACCAAAAATATATTTCCTTCCCCACCCCTTTCCACTTTCTGCAGTGACTGTTCACTCTGTCGTCAACTCTACACTCCTCACGAACTTCTCCATCACATCTGGTACCTTTCCCTGCAAACACAAGAGGTCAACATGCACCAACACCTCCCCCTCATCTCCATCTAAGGCCATAAACAATCCTTCCAGATCCGACAGAGATTCACCTGCACGTCATCCATACGTCATCTATTGCATCTGTTGCTCCCAATGTGGTCTGCTCCGCATTGGGGATTCCAAACACAGATTTGCGGACCAGTTTGTGGATCATATGCATGCTGCTTGCATTAACCAACCTGAGCTTCTTTATCTGCCCCATCCACTCCCCTCGTGACATGTCCATCCTTGGCTTCCTCCACTATCAGAGTAAAGCCAAACGGAAACTGGAGGAACAACACATTATATTTTGCCTGGGAAGCTTACAGCCCAATGGCCTCAACATTGACTTCACCAGCTTCAAAGTCCCTCCAGCCCCAACCTTATCCCATGCCTAGCCCCACCCCTCCTACTCAACTCCCTGACCTGTCAGAACCAGTCCATCTTCCTACTCACCTATCCACTCCACCCTTTCCACTGACCAATCACAATAACCACTATCTGCATCCACCTATCACCATCCCACTTACCTCACCCCAAGCCCCACCACTCTCCCTCTAAATACTTGGGTGCTCCCTCCGCCTCCCTACTCCTGATGAAGGGGTTCAGCACAAAACATTGACTTTCCTGCTCCTCAGATGCTGTCTGACTTGCTGTGCTTTTTCAGCTCCACATCTATTGACTCTGACTTCCACCATCTGCAGTCCTTATCATCTCCTTTTTAAAATACTTACTCCATGAAAGAAAATGTAGATGGGGAATGTATATAGTGTCTTAACTGAGAAACATTAAGCAACAGTATCAACATCAACCTACAAACTATTCCAGACTGAAATCTGGCTTAATAGATCATATGTTGCTTTGTTTTGGCTTTATGGAAGTGGTCTCTCACTGAAATGGGAGCTCACAATGTTGAACAATTTGCTTTAACAATAAAAGAGGTATTTATAAGCAAAAATGACAATAAAATAGAATAAACCAATCCATTTATTTATAGCACAAATTCAAAGAGTTTAAATACATAGTAAAAATGTCATCACATTTATCCCAAAACACTCTTTACAAGATTCAAGAAAAGAAAAACAACTCTCATACAGTAGCCAACCTTATACAGTACCCAAACCAGGATCCCTTTCTCTAACATCTTGATAGGTTTTAGGTAACTGTAACAGTAATTCCTAGCCTGGAGACCTTGATAGTTTATTCCTGAAGTTATCATGTACCTGTGTTTGAACAAACTCAGTTTCAAATCCTCTTTAGGTTTTTATCTCAACATTTTCAGGTTGGTAATAACACTAAGTCCACACTCTAAAATAACCTAGTTTCGCTACATTGTCCCCTTCTCTGAATCACTTCTTTATGCATGTATCTCCATGGTTCACTAAGTATCCCATTCAAAGTAAAACAGAAATAAATATCTCTCACTAAACAATGGGTGAGGCTGTAGATTTGTTCGCCAAGCTGATGTGTTTTGCTGCAGACGTTCCATCATCTTGCAAGGTGACATCATCAGTGTGCCGCCAGTGAAGCATTGGTGACCAGTCCTGTCTGGTATTTATGTATGTCTGTTTTCTGGTACTTCAGTTCCATATCTGAGTGGTTTGTATATGGGATCAGGTTCAATGTGTTTATTGATTGAGTTGTGATTGGAGTGCCAAGCTTCGAGGAATTTTCTCGTATGTCTCTGTTTTGCCTGTGCTAGCTTGGCTATCTTGTCCCAATTGAATTTGTGTCCTTCATTGTCTTGTGGATGGAAATAAGAGAGTACTGGCCGTGTCTGACAGTGACGAGCTAATGTTCGTGTGTTCATATAGTTAGTTTTCTGCCTGTTTGCCTGATGGTTATGGAACAGGCCAGACCCCCTCAAAACATTTCAAGAAAGTAGCCCAGATCCTAACTTTTCTAGTTGCTTTAAGCAGGTGTAAAATGGATATTCCAGGAGTGATGCAGCTGGTCCAACCACTTAATTTTAAACAAAACAGAATTTATTTGCAAGATTACTGAATGAAACGCAAACAGAGAACAAAATAAAGAATAACTTAACCTATCCAAAAACGCAAATTATCCCAACTTAATGATGCTGTTCCAAATTCCTGCAACAACCCCCATAAATCCTCTCGGCAAAAAAAGGTAAAATCAAACACAGAGTTTTACATGAGAGATAGAGATGGCAGAGGGATTCAGCATGGAGCTGCTTCTTCTGTGTTTCTTGGACCAGCTGCCTCAAAACTGACTAACAGCCTGAACAGCCAGACTGCTAAAAAACCAAACCAAACAAACCAAAGCTGAGAAAAGCTGAGCTGGGAGAACTGGTCACCCCTCTTTGTGCAAGTGTTGTGTTTAAAATTTGAATGCCTTTTGTCTGAGGCAGTATCTGTTAGCTATAACCAAACTGGCCCTAAAACCCTTCAAACATAGAACTTTCAGAATCGCTGCTTTTACGACCCCTCTGAAAAGCAAGGCAAGGACAACATAATCTTGTTAAAGGAGCAGCATCGTCACAATACGTAGTATTTTTCACTGTCCGGGCAGTGTATCTTGTACATCGGACAAACAGGAAGAAAACTGACTATACAAGTGCACAAACATCAGATCTCCACTACCACACCTGACCAGTACTCTCTTATTTCCACCCACACAGACAATGAAGGACACAAATTCAATTGGGATAATTTTGCTTGGAACTACCTACAGGCAAAACAGAAACATGCGAGAGAATTCCTTGAAGCCTGGCACTTCAACCGGAACTAAATCAATCGATATATTGAACTGAACCCCATGTACAAACCACTGAGGTACAGAACCAGACGTACCAGAAACCAGACACACAAATACCAGGTGGGACAGACACCAACACTTCACTGGGGGCGCACTGACGATGTCACCTAATTAGCTGATGAAATGTCTGTAGAAAAATACATCAGCTCAGCAAACAGTTCTGCAACTCAATCATAACACAAGCTACAAATCTTTTCAAAAACTCTAAACTATGGGTATTTACCTTAAGCTTAGAACAGCGCCCAGCCCAGAAATTTCTAGCAGAAACCTTGAGATACAAATGTCTACCTTGTGAAGTCATAAAATCCTAAAGTATTCAATAACCCATTACACTACAAAAATAGCCCTCACAAACTTTTAAAAGAAATCACTATGTTACTGAAATTCTCACACATTAATTATTAACTTCAGGTGCACAGAAAACCCATATGTTACAAATTCAAAAGTTCAAAATCTAAACTTAGAATAAATGATATTAAAAATATATTTGAAGAAGTCAATTCATATACAGGCCTACGAAGGGCTTGGAGGAAGTGGGGAAAGACACCATGATGAAGCATCCTCTGAGTCAAGCACAATCTCTTCAAATAGGATTAAAAAAAACACACACACTGCATATTGAGTATTTGAAACAAAAACTGAGAGTGAAGCACTCAGGAACTTGACAGAACCAATGAAGACAACAGTAGAGTTAATTTTTCAAGTGTGGATCCTTAGTCAGAACTGGAAGAAACTATAATAAGTGATCTTTAAAAAGTTTAGAATAGAAGGAAAATCACATAGAAAACAACATGTGCATTCACACACAGATACCCCACACACAGACATACACCCACACCAAGGAGAAGTAGGATGTTGAATATCAAATGATAGAATGATATCAGTATGAGGTAACAGAAAGCATAATGAAAGATACAATAGAACTAAAACTCATCAGTTAGAAATGGACAAAGCCTCATTCAAATTAAATTGAAGATGAAGGGCAGCTAGAATTGGAAACCTGAAAGCTCTCAAAACGATCAAGTTCCATCAACTCAGGAGTTTGGGAGAAGGCAAACACAGCTATCGACTGAGGATGCAGGCTACCCCCTTAGCAAGGTTTCTGAGACAATAAACTCACTCAGCAAACTCAGGCACCACCCCATCCTATTTACTCCCTCCATGGAAGAGAACATGAGATATACCAAGGACTGAAGTTATTAAGGTCAATATTAAGATGCAGAGCAAAGAAGTCCTTAATATAAGGTCAAAGGTAGATCCTCACAATTGTGTTGATCTCCAATTCTTCAATGGAAATGATCAAAGACAGAGAGATTGGAGTGAGATAAGATCTGAAGTACTGGGCGACAGGAAGTTCAAAATCAAGGATCCTGTAAGCTGGATAGATACATATTCACATAGCAACTGAAAGTTAACACACAAACTGTGCAACAAGTTGTCAATTTCAAGATATCAATCTTGTATAGCCACGTCCATAAACATTTAGGGTACTGTACATTAAAGTTACAGATTACATACAATAAGAGATGTAAAGGGGTCATTAATCACACTACATAGGATGGAGGTGTTTGGTCAACTAATCTACATTTGGTATTGATGATATAGATGACATTGTGCTGTGAGTATTAAAGAAGGAAGTGCAAACAACTAATGCAATTTGAAGGAGTTTTTTTAAGAACCTAGACAGCAGTAGGGGAGTAGGTGAATGTGTAGCTCGCTACCACAGAATGAGAGCATGTGGTGGGGGTGATAGCCCAGAAGAGTTTCACATGGTGAGCAGTTTCTCCAAGGGAGGAAACATGAGGATGTAACTGGTGGCAGAACTATTGAATTCACGTCTCTGGAAGTGAGGAAAAAGACAAATCTGTCCTAGTTATGAGGAATGGAGGTGGATAGGTAAAGAGTGAAGGGACAAAAGATATTACAGACCTGGTCTACAGTTGTGTCTGTCACATTGCAGGGGAATCCTTGGTTGGGAGAATAGAAGGTTTTTAGGAGGCATCATCCCTGGTGGAGACAGTAACACTGTGAGAGCAAATACAACGCAGAAATTTACAGAACTCCCCTTGATGAAAAGTCTAATCTAAAATGAATGACAATCTGTGCAATTCTAACATATCAGTGAAAAACTTAAATACAGCAAGAGATCAAAAGCATGTCATGCATAGATATGGAATGGGGATGGAAATTTTAAGCAAAATTTGCAAGTTAACTAAATACAGTGAGACCGAGAAGCAATTAACAAAGGTAGAGATGTTAATGTTAATTATGGAGTGTCTGGCTGGAACAACGAATGTTCAATAGATCCAAAAAAATACAGGCACAGCTAGGACCCTTGTGTGTTTCCATAGCAATACTTATTTTCTGGAAGTGAGTGCAGGCAAAAGGAAATTGTTGTGGGTGAGAACAAGTTCTGCAAGGTTAGGGAGAGAGCTATTGGCTACTGTACAACAAGCAAAGACTAAATCTTACTTTTTTGGCGAACTCCAAATTGTATTGAAATCTCTGAAAGGGTTTTCATCACGAGGCCTAGTTAGTTATCCTGCCCTATCTTACTGAACTCCCTTCATTAATCACCTACCTCACCCTGACGGCATCTCTCGCCTCTGATTTCCCATGTGCCAATCCCACAACAACTCACCACACAGCAATATCCAATCTCTTGTGCTTGCACCATCTTTGAAAGGCAAGTGTTGGCAAATTGGTAATATCATGGCACAGCAGCCACAGTCACAATGGATACGGCACACAGCTGACACTCCCTCTTACAGGCGAAAGTGAGGACTGCAGATGCTGGAGATCAGAGTTAAGATTAGAATGGTGCTAGAAAAGTACAGCAGGTCAGGCAGCATCAGAGAAGCAGGAAAATCGACATTTTGGGCAGGAGCCCTTCATCAGGAACCTCTTACATTCAACCCCATCCTCTCATCCTCATCACTGTTCAACTGCTACCCATATATATAACATGTTCCTACTACATCCCATCTTAATAACTTCCAAGTCAGCACTACCCTGTGTTCAATGTCCCCTATAGACCCACATTTGGTCATTGTTGAGTAGGAATCACATACAAGCAAGCAGATGATTAACCATATTGAAGCCTCTGGGCTGTGTGCAGACTGCACCCCTGACTTTTGGTACCAGGACCTCCAGACCGCTATCAGCCCCCTGCCTCGACTGGACTGAGGACTAATTTTTGGACATGGCCCATTTGGTTGAATGAACTTTTAGATATTAGATTGAGGGCCTGATGTGTCATTTACCCCAATTGTCACCTCCCTGCCCCAGGACAATTCAATACTAACATCCATGACAAGAAGATTATCTTTGCGATACAGACTGGTCCATGCTGTCAGTGTCATGATCGTCATAATGGGTTGGCAGGTGCTGGATGCCAATTGTTAGCGCAGATGAAATGATATCAGTCCAAGCCCAGAGTGTGGTTCAACAATCGGTAACATTTATTGATACAGTAACACCGGTGGAGACCAACCGAGGTCCGAATCTCGGCTGTTCTGCTGTTCCCGTGCGCTGCTACACAATATATACCTTTCTTTGTCAGGATGTGAGGATTTTGAGTATGAATAGGATGATAGTTCCCCATCATCGCTGGAGTAGGTGTAAATGGTGGGTTTCCTGCCGTCCCAGGAGAGTTTCAGTGTACACACAATAGGGTGCGAATTGGATTATGTAAACGGGTCCGGGTACTATCTGCTTGTCTCTCTCTGTGAGGGCTGGAGGCTAGCACCCCACTTTGTTCCCTTGGCGTGCTGGTGTGTATTTGTCTATTCGTTCCTGTCTGGTGGAAGCCTGTCCTTTGTGTCAGGATGGTTCTGTATTGATGAATATGGGTGTGTTTCAGTCAGTCTCTTGATTTGATTAGGAGATGGGTCTCCATATTAATTAGCTCCGGAGTTTGGGTCTATGAGTCATGGTTAGTGTCTGGCCTAGTGTGGATTTGATCTGTCCTCTGGCTCCCATCTCCCAGTCACGTGGGTGGACTGGCAGCTGCTGAGTTCTGTGGGTTTAAGCTGCGGCTGCCGTTTAAAACACAAAATGAATTCCTATAGTTTTACCGATGTAGGCATAGTCCCCTGGCAAATGCGGGGCAGCTCTGATGCCCGCTTGCACATGTTCATAGATGAAGAGTGAATGCAGCCGGTGCCATAGAGCATCTCACCATGCCACTTGTGACAAGCGAAAAAGATGGAACAAGATGAACTCCATGCTGAAATGAGCCTCATTGTACTTCTCGTTTGATTCTGTCATACATCTGACCATAGCCCACATCATTCTGATGCCTATAACATTCTGGCCATATTTCCAAATGAAAGAAGATAGTACAGAGGACCTATGTGTTTATCGTAACATATGATGGAAGACAACCTTGACAGTTATCAACTTTCTGTCAACTAATTCCAACTACTTAGAGTCACAAACCATTATGAAACCATTAAGCTTTTCCACAGCTACTCACTAATCAAACCAGATTTCTACCAATGCTGTTGCACATCACAATAACAAATGACATTTTATGTGATTGGAACTACACTAAATCATTCTTTCTTGACTTATTTTCGGTCTTTGGTATGCTCACCCCTCTGCTCCATTCAGCAATACTGCCCTTGCCTGGTCTCTTTCATCCAGTCATAGCCTGAGAACCTTCCTCAGTAGTTTCTATTCCTACCCTCCTCTATTAGTACCGAAATCAGTACCATTGTTGACTTCCTTTTAGTTCTCATTTTAAGGCTCCCTCTTAGTGACATCATACAAATATGTCAGGTCTGAGATGAATGTTGATGGCATCCAAACCTGCCTCATCACCACTTGTCCCAACCCTTCATAAAAGTTTGACTTAATTTTCTTAGTAGTGCACAGATGTTTGTTGCACTGTAAGTCCCATGAAGATTGCCGTGCAGCCACATTTGCACACATGTTAACAGAATGTCAGTTGTATGTGGCATACTCTGTTGTGAATTGCAACATGGCTGCAGCTTACAAGAAACACCATTCTCTACTTCGTATGATTTGTCACACTGCTTATTCAACGTCCAGTTAGAGAGCTGCCAAAAATTTCTCCAATTAAAAACGAAAAAGGATGAAGCCATAGTCATTGTTCCACAGCACAAAATCTATTCATTCACAATCAATTTCGTCCATCTCTCTGGTCGCTTTCAGAGGCTGAAGTAGTCACTTTTTATTTATTCATTTACTGAATGTGGGCATCACTGGCCATTTATTCCCTAACCTTATTTGCCTTAAAAAGATGTTGCCTTTTTGATCTACTGCAAACCATTTTTTTGTAGGAACACCCACAATGCCTTTAGGGAGGGTTTCCAGAATTTTGACCCACTGGCATTGAAGGAATGGTAATGTATTTCCAAACCTGGTTGGTGAGTGACTTCAAGCAGAACAAGCAAGTGGTGGTGTTCCTACGTACCTGCCACCTTTGTCCTTCCAGTGGTAGTAGTCATGGGTTTGGAAGATGCTACACTCCCAACTCTATCAACTCTCTCTACTCCTTTCTTACAATATTCTTTTAAATCTACCACTTTGACCAAACTTACAATTACCTCTCCAAGCCATGTGTCAACTGAAGTGTCAACTGTATATTTGTCTCTGAATTGAAAAGTCCTGAGTTCAACAGACTTGGACCAAGTTGTTATGATCTTTCAGGGCAAGAAGGCGGGGTGAAGTGTATCTCTTTTTTATGGAATCCCTACAGTATGGAAACAGGCCATTTGGCCCAACAAGTCCACACCGACCCTCCAAAGAGTAAACCACCCAGGACTTCCCATGGCTAATCCACCTAACCTACATATTCCTGGAGACAATGGGCAATTTAGCATGGTCGATCTGCCTAACCCACACATCTTTGGACTGTGGGAGGAAACCGGAGCACCTGGAGGAAACCTACACAGACGCAAGACGTATGTGCAAACTCCATACAGATAGCTACCTGATGCTGGAATTGAATCTGTGTCCCTGGCACTGTGAGGCAGCAGTCCTAATCACTAAGCCCCATGCCATAATATTGGGCATCATCCTAGGAAGGTCATGCTGGACTGGTTAGCATGTCTAGCATGGTGGGTACTTTAACTACTGCAGATGTTGAGCATCTTGCTCACTCATGGGTTTGGCATCAACCTTTAGTGGATAATTATGACCACTTAAGGCCTTTTCCATCCACCACTTGAAATTAGCTCTGCAGTTATGTTAGCTTCACTCCATAGGTGATTTTCCCCTAAACACACTGCGCTGTCCTCTAACTCCATAAATGTGTTCTCTTATGTCTACAGAGATGTTCCCCCAACAACCAGATATATTTCCCTAATTCTGCAGCTGTGTTCCCTTCACTCCACAGGTGTGTTCACCTAGCTATGTCCCCTATCACTGCAAGTGTGTCCCCCAACTCCACTGGTATGCTCTCTATTTCTGCAGCTGTCCCCTATCACCACAGTTATGTTACCTATCTTTGCAGCTATGTTCCCCATCTCACAGGTGTGTCACCTAGCTCCATAGCTATGTTCCCCATTTCTACAGGTACGTCCCTGATCTCCAAAGGTATGTTCCCTATCTCTGCAGCCATGTCCCCCTATCTCCACAGATATGACCCTTATCTCTGCAGCTATGTCATAGAGTCATAGAATCATACAGCATGGAAATAAGCCCTTCGGTCCAAACTGGTCCGTGCTAACCATGGTACCCGCTTAGCTAGTTCCAATTGTCCGCATTAGGTCTATATCCCTCCAAACTCTTCCTATCCATGTACCTATCCAAATGTTTTTTAAATGTTGCTGTTTTACTTGCTTCAATCATTTTCTCAGGCAATCCACTCCATATATGCACCATTCTCTGCATGAAGAAGTTGCTCCTCAGGGCCTTCTTAAACCTTTCCCCTCTCACCTTAAACCTATACCCTCGAGTTTTCAATTCCCCATTCCTGGGAAAAAGACTATATGCATTCATGTTACCTATGTCCCTCAGGATTTTATACATATGTTCCGCTACCTCAACAGCTACATCCCCTATCTCTGTAGTTGTCCCTGCAACTTCACAGGTATGCTCCATATCTTCACAGCTGTTTTCCCCTAACTGAACAACTATGTCCCTATCTCTACAGCTGTGTTCCCTTAACTCCACAACTATGTTCCCTATCTCAGCAGTTGTGTCCCCCTGTCTCCACAGCTGTATCTCCCTAACTCACTCAGCTAGGTTCCCTACATCTGTAGCTGTGTTTCCACAGATCTGTTCCTTGTCTGTGCAGATGTGTCTGCCTAACTCTACAGGTACATCCCCTATCTCTGTAGCTGTGTCCTCCTGTCTCCACAGGTATGCGCATTATCTCTGTAACTGTCACCACCCTCCCCCTGTCTCCACAGCTGTAAAGTCCTATCTCTGCTGTGTCCCCCAACACCACAGTTATGTCCCATAACTCAACAGTTAAATTCCCCAACTACACATGTATGTCCACTATCTCTACAGCTGTGTCCCCCTATCTCGACAGGTATGTCGCCAATTCTGAAGCTGTGCTTCTCTATCTCTGTAGCTGTGTACCCCTATTTACTGTAGCTATGTCCCCATCTCCACAGCTGAGTACCCCAAATCCACAGGTCTGTTCCCCTATCACTACAGGTGTGTTCCCCTATCTCCACATCTGTTACTCATAAATCCACAGCTATGTCCACTATCTCTGCAAGTATACCCCCAACTCTGGGACTGTGTCCTCTATCTCAACAGGTATATTCCCCTATCTCTGCAGCTGTGTCCCCCAACTCCACAGGTATGTTCCCTTAAGTCTGCAGCTGTGTCCTCTTATCTCCACAGCTCTATCTCCCTATCTCAACAGCCACATCCACCAACTCCACAGCAGTGACCTAAATCTTCACAAATATGTTCTACTAGCTCCATTGGTTTGTTCCTCACAGTCCACAGCGATGTGCCCTTAACTCTGCTAGTGTGTTCCCCTGGAGTGGCCATATCTTTTTAATGTCCTGCCTTCCCCAGGTGGGTGGCAGTGCTGTATAGAGAACCTTTGGCGGCGGTCCGTACAAACAGCATAAAATCAGATAACTTTAGCATTGGAAAGGCAGCCGACAGGGTGTCCTCTTTCACCGCTGCTATTCACTTCAGTAATCAAACCACTGGCAGAGGCTATTTGGAAAGACTCTAAAATAGTTGCCCCAGAGGTAGGAATGGGAGAGCATAAAATCACTCTCTATGCTGATGATGTTCTCCATTTTTTGGCTAACCCAACAAAGTCTGTGTGCCAGCTAATACAAAAGATTAATTTATTTGGCACTTTCTTGGGGTATAACATTACTTTAACGAAGTTGAAAGCCATGCCCGTGAGGGGTCTGGTGGGAATACCTGACCTGGTGGTCACAAAAAGGTTTTCTGTATTTGGGTATTTTCATTATTCCCGCTTTTCACCAATTGTACAGAGCTAATTTTGTTCAGTTGTTTGAGAAGATAAAACAAGCTCTTCAGTGCTGAGAGGGGTTGCCAATATCATGGTTAGGTTGAATAGCTCTGATTAAAATGAATGTTCTTCCTTGCCGACTATACCTCGTGAAAATGCTCTGTTTGTTGTTGCTCAGACAAGCACTACAGAGGCTTAATGGCTGGCTTGGATCTTTTATTTGGTGTCATAGGCATCCTCTCATTAAATTTGCCAAGTTGCAACTCCCACAGGAACTGGGAGGGTAGATCTCCCAGTCTTTAAACAGTACCAAATAAGCTCCTTATTGTCTTACATGAGTGTTTGGGTGAGTAAGGATCCGAGGTCGATTTGGCTCGACATTGCAGCCTCCCAAGCAAAGTGTCCCCTCCTTAATTTGTTGTTTATAGATAGGATGAAATCTGTTGCTGAGCATTGTAAAAGCCTGATTATTATAAGCACGGTCAAGGCATGGAGAACGATGCGGCAGGGCGAGGGCAATCTACATAAGAGCTCACCGTTCACCCCCTTAGTTGGGTCACCAGGATTTAGGCCGGGATCAATGGATTCCAGCATTAAAGCATGGGAGGCCAAGAGAGTCTCCTGTTTGAGAGACCTATCTGAGTCAGAGGTCTTCATGTCTTTTGACCAGTTGAGTGATAAGTATGGGCTACCCAGCAGGGATCTCTTCCATTATTTTCAGGTTAACGATTACATACAGAAAAGGACCATGCCCTTGGCTCAGCCCTATAAGTCTGATATGGAGAGAAGGGTGCACAGGTCCTCACTTGGTCAGTACCCTATACCATCGACAGGGAAGGGACACTTTGAAAGATATGAAAAGATTTTATGGAGTTTGGAATCAGGAACTTGGAGCAGAAATCTCATTGAAAACTTGGGAGGATATCTGGGAGAATGTAAAAAAGATCCAATTTGCAAACAAGCGCAGACTATGTAACTAAACATTCTCCAGAGAGCCCATATCGCCCCAGAGCAGTTGGCATCTCCAGAGTGCTCTAAGTGCAAAACAAGTGTTGGTACTCTTACACATTGTCTATGGTCGTGTCATAAGATCAATAGTACTGGGGTGCCATAGTGACATAGTTGGAAGGGATCTGGGAACAGAAGGCAAGATGGATCCAGTATCCATTCTTCTGGGATTGCCGAATCTGCCTTTGCTACATGAACACAGGAAGAGACTATTCAACATTCTCACGTATTGTGAAAGGAAGAACACTTTAATGAGCCGGATCTCAGAGAACCCCCCAAGTCTCACTGGGTGGTGCAGATCAGAGATGGTGCACGTACACCTAGAACTTCTTACAAATGTGGTACACCAGAAAATAGAACTGTTTTATAAGCCGTGGCAGTCCTTTTTAAATTACATAGACACGGACTTGTCAGCCATGCTGATTAGGGCCTTTGTATAGCCGTGAAGGCCAGACTTGGTGGTCCAGGTGCGTTGAGGGGGAAGGAAGCCTGAATAAATTCGGATAGAATAACTGATGCTCCTGCTGACGGGAGCTTCGGTGGAGGTGCGTCGAGTGGTGTAACTTAATTTAATTTAATTTGATCTAACGTAAGTGAAGTTGGTTTAGTTCAATTTAAATAAATTTAATCTAATTTGTTAAGTTTAATTATTTATTGAATTGTAATGTGGAAAGACTGTTCTGGATCTTTTTGATAGTATGGTTTGTATTATAGAGTAGTAGATAACTTATTGTTAATGTTTTTGTAACATAAGATTGTTATATTATCTTTTTTACTTACACAATTTTGTAAAACATATAAACCTTTTCAATTAAAAAAAACACACACATTCCACAGTTGTGTTCTCTGAACTCTACAATTCCATTCCCTTAACTCAACAGCTGTATTCCCTAGCTTCATAAGTTTGTTCCCCTCACTCCACAGATGTGTTCCCATAACTCTGCTAGTGTGACCCCCTATCTGCACAGGTACATTTCCATAACTCCACAGGTATGTACCCTTAACTAGGAGATAGATAAGGAATGCAGATGCTGGAAGTCAAGAGTCGATAAAATGTGGAGCTGGAAAGGCATAGCAGGTCAAGGATTGGAGGAGCAGGGAAGTCGACGTTTCAGGTTGGGACCCTTCACTGGGACTGGGGATGGGGAAGGGACCTGAGATATAAATAGGGAGAGGGGACTGGGGTTGGGAGAAAGGTAAGTGGGAGGTGATAGGTGTATGCAGGTAAGGGGTTATTGTGATTGGTCAGTGGGAAAGGTGGAGCAAATAGGTGAGGAGGAAGATGGGCGGGTTAGGTCCGGTCAAGGAGACAGAGAGGACAGGGAAGGCTGGACATGGGATGCAGATGGGTTGGGGAGATTTGAAAGCTGAACTCTGTTTTAAGACCATTGCGCTGTAAGCATCTGAGGCAGAATAGGAGATGTTGTCCCTCCAGTTTGCATATGGCCTTATTTGGGCAGTGGAGGAGGCCCAGGATGGACATGTTACCAACGGAGTGGGAGGAGAAGTTGAAATGGATGGCAACTGGAAGGTGGTATTGATAGGAGCGTGCAGAGCACAGATGCTTCATGGACCAGTCCCCGAGTCTGCGTTTGTCTCTCCGATATAGAGGAGACCACATTGAGAACAATGGGTCAGTAGACGAGGTTGGAAGAAGTGCTGGTGAATTTCTGCCGGATTTAGAATAATTGTTTGAGACCTTGGACGGAGGTGAGAGGGGAGGTGTAGGGGCAGGTGTTGCACTTCCTGTGGTTTCAGGGAAAGGTGCGGGGTGTGGAGAAGGGGTTGGAGGGGAGTGCGGCACCTCTTCCGATCTAGGTCTATTGCATCTGTTGCTCCCGATGTGGTCCAAGAGATACAAAGCGCAGACGTGGGGACTGGTTCACGGAATATCTGCGCTCTGCACGCTTCAAACAACACCTTCTGGCTGCCAGCCATTTCAAAATCTCCTCCCACCCCCTTGGCGACATGTCCATTGTTAAAATAAGGCCACACATAAACTGGAAGAAGAACACCTCATATTCTGTTTCGGGATCTTACAGCCCAACGGCTTCAACACAGAGTGCACCAGCTTCAAAATCTCCCCACCCTCAACCTCATCCCATGTCCAGCCTTCCCTGTCCTCCCGTCTCCTTAACCGGACCTAACCTGTGAAACTTCCTCCTCACCTATCCGCTCCACTCCTCCTACTAACCAATCACAATAACTTCATACCTGCATGCACTTATCACCATCCCTCCCACCTTGCCCCCTCCCCACACCACCGTTCCATTTATTTCTCAGCTCCCTTCCCCTTCCCCAGAATTCCAACTTGAAACGTCGACTTCCCTGCTCCTCCGATGCTGCCTGACCTTATGTTCCCTTAACTACGTATGTTTCCCTCACTCTACAGTTGTATTCCTGTAACTCCGCAGCTTGTTTGCCTTAACTCCATAAGTTTGTTCCCTTAATTGCCCAGCTGCATTGTCTTAACTCTATCGGCATGGTCCTGTTACGCAATAACCATGTCTCCCTACCTGCACAGGTATGCTCCCTAAACCAGGTAAAAGTGAGGACTGCAGATGCTGGATACCAGAGTTTAGATCAGAGTGGTGCTGGAAAAGCACAGCAGGTCAGGCAGCATCCAAGGAGCAGGATCCCTAAACCCCCTAGTATGCCCCTATTCCACAGGAGATGCAAAGTTCATTTGAAGATTGGCTTGGGACTTACATCATACAGCTCCTGGCCTCTAAGGGGACATTTTCATGACCCCCATTCTAGGTGTGGCAGGGAACAAATGGTAAGAGTAATTGATAAAAATTGCAGCTATCATCAGTAAGTTTAAAAAGCCTTCACTCCCATCAAAGAATAAGGATACTTTTTTTAGAAAAAACAGGAAGATTATAAACCAGAAGGAAATCCTGAAAAAATGGTGGAAGCAGTGGAATCTTGAAAAAGGGAATTTAAAAATTCTTTCCAAAGAAAATAATATATAAGGATTTGGAGAAAGGGCTAGGGTCTGGGTATAATTGGATAGCCCTTGAAAAACTCCACACAGGCACCGATGGCTAAACAGAATCCCAGTGTGCAATATGGTACTTTCAACAAAATCTCCCTTTCTTGAGACTATAACCCAATATGGTCACAAAATCTAATATCTTATTTTTCATCACCAACACAATAAATAGTGCATCATCCATAATTCACCTCAGTCAAGGAGGGGGCAACGTGTTTACAGAGCTATTTACAGAGATGTTCGGATGTAACAGACTAACAGTTAAATAAAGCCTCTGAAACCAACATGCGTCATAGAGTGGAATCATGCTGACTGCTCTCTGTTTGACACACTGAGTCATCAGCTCAGCTAGCTAACCAGAAATAATATCACCCACGTAAAAAAGGCAGAAAGCAGCTCTTTACCAGGTTCCATAAGTTAAATTTACAAGCAGTATAACAGCTATACCTTGTTATTAAACTTGGTATTGATTGGTCTTGATTTTAACCTCACCCCTACAACCACATACGCACCATATGACAGAGTTCTGGACACAGTGAGGGTTTCACAGATGGGAAATGAGCCCTCAACAAGCCCTGTTATGCATCCATCATTGATTTTTCAATCATGCTTACTTTGGCAGGACCTCAACCAACCTGCTCTTGCCATATCTTTGTCCATTTCTGGCCATCCTCTTGATCATGCCATAAATACTGCTGGTCTGCAACACCTGTCAACAAGGCCAGCTAATGTTGAGCAAAATCTGAACCCCCAATTCAAACTTCGTTAACCCTTACACCACCTTTTGTTTTGGTGGAACCTGGTCATACAGTGGAACCAACTGTCCCCATCTGGTTCAAGACAGCCCATGTATATCGGCTGGATAAAGCATTTCCCTTCAATGAACACAGTCATTGGCAAGCATCAGCGTTTTGAGGTCTCAATTGTCAGGGCAGATAATTATCACTCCCAACTTTGGTACAGTGTTATGGCTTCAGCGTTTTAAGACCTGACCACAAAGTAGGCTGACATTCAAGTGAGCAATAAGGCTGTGCTGCAGTCAGAATTGCTGTGTTTCTTACATCACAAAAATAACTTCAGCTGAACCTTGGTATCTGCAAAGTGTTGTGGGATGTCCTAATGCCATGTAAGGATTGGGGGTCATGAAGTCTTCTTTCATAATAAGATAGCAGCTAGTTTGGTAAATTAGTCCTCCTGAATTTACTTTGATTCTCTGTTGAACAAGATTGCATGGGAAAAGATGCAAGAAGTCATTCATACCCCAGGTGCATTAATCCAGAAAACAGAAAGAGGATGAAAATTCTCCTGAAAATCTCTTTAGGTTCAAAGAACATGAGGGTAATGATTCAAAAGAATTGAAGAAAAATATCTAAGATGAACAGTTGAATGAAGAGTTTTCTTGAGAAGCTGAACAACTTGGAACAAGTTCTTGGTCTAATGGCCACATTCACTCCTGTTCTTCCAATAGGAATGGGACAGCATGGAAACAAGAAAGTAGAAAATGTCGACTGAATTATTTTTAAAATTAGTAATCAATGTGAAAGACAGAATATTACTAGATTACTTTCCTTGTTAGAAGTGATAAAAATATCATCTTACTGAAGAGATTCATTAAATTCTTCGGTTTGCCAATTTAAGAAAAATCAATCTTTAGTAGTTTCTTTGAAATCATTGAGTTTCCTCACAAGCCTGCTCCAAAACCACAAGCTCGTATGAGCTCTTATTTACTACAAAGGAAGCTGTTGGACATCAAATAACTATTGTTGTTTGGTACTCCAGAAATTTGTCGGACTAGATATTAGAGACATCCAAGCAAGAACTCCTCTGTAATGATGCTTCACTCACATAAGAACATAAGAACTAGGAGCAGGAGTAGGCCATCAGGTCCTTCGAGCCTGCTCCACCATTCAATAAGATCATGGCTGGTCTTTTCATGGCCTCAGTTCCACCTATCCATCCTCTTACTGTAACCTTTAATTCCTCTACTGTTCAAAAAATTATCCATCTTAACTTTAAAACCATTTACTGAGGAAGCCTCACTCACTTCGTTGGGCAGGGAATTCCATAGATTCACAATCCTCTGGGTAAATAAGCTCCTTCTCAATTCAGTCCTAAACCTGCTTCCCCTAATTTTGAGGCTATCTCCTCTTGTCCTAGTTGCACTGCCAGTGGAAACTTCTTCTCTACTTCTTTCTTATCTATTCCCTTTATAATTTTTATATGTTTCTATAAGCTCCCTCCTCATTCTTCTAAATTCCAATGAATATAATCCCAGTCTACTCAGTCTCTCTTCATAAGCCAACCCCCTCAACTCCATAATCAACCTCGTGAATCTCCTCTGCACCCCCTCCAACTAAGAAGACCAAAACTGCATGCAGTACTCCAGATATGGCCGCACCAGCGCCCTATACAGCTGCAACATAACCTGCCTGCTTTTAAACTCAATCCCATTAGCAATGAAGGACAAAATTCCATTTGCCTTCTTAATTACCTGTTGTACCTGCAGACTCACCTCTGTGATTCATGCACAAGGACATCAGGTCCCTCTTTATAGCAGCATGTTGCAATTTCTTACCATTCAAGTAATAGTCCTTTTTAGGGTTATTCTTACCAGATGGCTTCACATTTATTAACATTGTACTCCATCTGCCAGACCTTTACCCACTCCCTTAAACTATCTATGTCTTTTTGCAATGTTTCACAGTCCTCTGCACTAAACTATGTCATCTTAGTGTCATCTGCAAACTTTGACACATTTCACATGGTACCTAACTCTAAATCATCTCCGTAAATTGTGAATAATTGTGGTCCCAAGACTGATTCCTGAGGCACACCACTTGTCACTGATTGCCAACCAGAATAGAACATGTAACAGAGGATAGTACAGGACAGTACAGGCCTTTTGGTCCTTAATGTTCTGCCGACCTTTTATCCTGCTCAAAAATCAAACTAGCCTACATACCCTTCATTTTACTATCATCCATCTATCTATTCAAGAGTCGTTAAATGTCCCTAATGTATCTGACTCTACTACCACTGCTGGCAGTGCATCCCACACATTCACCACTCTCTGTGTAAAGAAGTGACCTCTGACATCTCCCCTAAACCTTCCTCCAATCACCTTAAAATGATGTCCCCGCCCCGTGGTAGCCATTTCTGCCCTGTGAAAACTATTCACTCTATCTATGCCTCTCATCTTCTTGTGCACCTCCATCAAGTTGCCTTTCACCCTTCTTCACTCCAATGAGAAAAGCCCTAGCTTCCCTCAACCTTTCTTCACAAGACATGCTCTCTAGTCCATGTAGCATTCTGGTAAATCTCCTCTGCACCCTCTCTAAAGCTTCCACATCCTTCATATAATGAGGTGACTAGAACTGAACACTATATTCCAAGTGTGGGTCTAACCAGGGCTCTATAGAGCTGAAGAATAACCTCACGGCTCTTAAGCTCAATCCTTCTGCTAATGAAAGCCAAAGTGCCATACACCTTCTTAACAGCCATATCATCTTGGGTGGCAACTTTGAGGGACCTATGGGCGTGGACCACAAGTTCCCTCTTTTCTTCCACACTGCCAAGAATCCTGCCTTTAACCCTGTAATCTGCATTCAACCTTTTAAAATGAATCACTTCACACTTCTCCAGGTTGAACTCCATCTGCCACTTATCAGCCCAGCTCTGCATCCTGTCAATGTCTCATTGCAACCTTCAACAACCCTCCACATTATCCATAACTCCACCAAACTTTGTGTGACCAACAAACTTACTAATCCACCCTTCCACTTCCTCATCCAAGTCAATTATATAAATCACAAACGGCAGAGGTCCCAGAACAGATCCCTGTGGAACACCACTGGTCACCAAGCTCCAGGCTGAATACTTTCCATCAACTACTACCCTCTGTGTTCTATGGACAAGCCAATTTTGTATCCAGACAGTCAAATTTCCCAGTAAACCATGCCTCCTTACTTTCTGAATGAGCCTAACATAGGGAACCTTAACAAACACCTTTCTAAAATCCATGTACACCACATACACTGCTCTACCTTCATCAATGTGCTTTGTCACATCCTCAAAGAATTCAATAAAGTTTGTGAGGCATGACATGCCCCTCACAAAGCCATGTTGGCTATCTCTAATCAAAGTATGGTTTTCCAAGTATAAATCCTGTCTCTCAGAATCCACTCCAATAATTTGCCCACACAGACATAAGACTGGCTGGTCTGTAATTCCCAGGATTGTCCCTATTCCCTTTCTTAAACAAGGAAACAACATTTGCCACCCTCCAATCATTTGGCACTATGCTAGTGAACAGTGAGGATGCAAAGATCATTGCCAAAGGCGCAACAATCTCTTCCCTCGGTTCCCAAAGTAACCTTAGATATATCCCGTCTGGTCTGACTTATCTATCCTTACGTTTTTCAAAATTTTAAGCATATCCTCCTTCTTAACATCAATCTGTTCCAGCGTATCATCCTGTTTCATGCCGTCCTCATAAATGACAAGGTCTCTCTCAGCAGTGAATACTGAAGCAAACTACTCATTAAGGACCTCCCATATCTCCTCTGACTAGAGGCATAAGTTCCCTTCACTATCCCTGATTGGCCCCTACCATCACTCTGGCCATCCTCTTGTTCCTCACATAACTGTCGAATGCCTTGGGGTTTTCCTTAATCCTATCTGTTAAAGCTTTTTCATGCCCCCTTCTGGCTCTCCTAAGTCCATTCTTCAGTACCTTCTTGGCTACACTGTAACCCTCTGGAGCCCTGTCTGATCCTTGCCTTCTCAACATTAAGTAGGCTTCCATCTTCCTCTTGATTAGATGTTCCACATCCTTTGTCACTCAAGGTTCCTTCACCCTAACATCCTTTCCTTGCCTCAGTGGGACAAATCTATCCAGCGTTATCAGCAAATGCTCCCTAAACAACCCCTACTTTATTATGCATTTTCCTGAGAACATCTGTTCCCAATTTAGGCACCCCCGTTCCTGCCTAATAGCATTGGAATTCCCCCTCTCCCAATTAAATACATTCCCATACCATCTGCTCCTCTCCCTCTCCATGACTGTAGTAAAGGTGAGGGAGTTGTGATTACTATCACCAAAATGCTGTCCCACTGAGAAATCTGACACCTGGCCTAGTTTATTGCCAAGCACCAAATCCAATAATGGCCTCCCCTGTTGTCAGTTTATCTACATATTGAGTCAAGAATCCTTCCTGGACACACCTGACAAAAACTGCTCCATCCAAACTATTTGAACTAAGGAGGTTCCAGTCAATATTAGGGAAGTTAAAGTCACCCATGACAACAACCCTGTTACTTCTGCACCTTTCCAAAATTTTCCTCTCAATCTGTTCCTCCATGTCTCTGTTACTACTGGGTGGTCTGTAGAAAACTCCCAGTAAAGTGACTGCTCCTTTTCTGTTTCTGACTTCCACCCATACTGACTCTGTAGACAGACCCTTCTCAATGCCCTTCCTTCTTTAGCTGTGATACTAACCCTGATTAGCAATAGCACTAATTTATTCTCACTCTTTGCTTCCTGTTGGTTAACCAATTTTCTATCCATGCTAATACTTTGCCTATAATGCCTTCCTTATGCAGCAGCCTTTTGTGCGGCACCTTGTCAAATGTCTTTTGGAAATCTAGATACACCATATCTACTGGGTCCCCATTGTCTGCCATGTTCATAATGTCTTCACAGTTAATATTTATCTAAATCTTCCCCAGTATCATTTTAAATAGGAGGTTGGATTCATACAAACAGATGAGTTAGGAGCAAGAGTAGGACTCTCAGTCCCTTGTGCCTTCTCTATTATTCAATAAGATCATGGCTGATCTGATTATTCCACGTTCCTGCCCACCCCGAATAACACTCCACTTCCTTGCTTAGCAACAATCTATCAACCTCTACCTTAAAAATATTTAAAGACTTTTCTGATACTGTCTTTTGATGCAAGTTCCCAAGATTCATAACCCGCTGTGAGAAAGAAAATCTCATCTTGGTCCTAAACAGGAGGTCTCTTATTTTAAAACAATGTTCTAGACTTTCCCAAAAGAAGCAATATTCTTCCTATATCCAATCATGTCAAAATCTCTCACAATTCTATGTTTCATTAAAGTCGACTCTTACTCTTCTAAACTCCAGTAAGTATAAGCCAGCATTCCTTCATAAGGCAACCTGTCTGTATCAGGTATTACTATTATAAACATCTTTGAACTGTTTCCAATGCATTAAAAAATTCCTTAAATAAGATGACCAACACTGTGAACAAAATTCCAGACATGGTCTTATCAAAGCCCTTTATAACTTAAGCACAACCTCCTTACTTTCAATTTCAATTTCCCTCACGATAAACAATAACATTCTATTGGCTTGCCTAATTACTTGCCTCAACTGCATACTAAACTTTTGAGATTTATGCACTCAGACACCTTGACTCCAATGTATCTCAGAGGTCTACAATCTCTCAACATTCAGATAACATGCTTCTTACATTATACTCCATATTCTGGAACTTTGTCCATCCAATTAGCCTATCTGTATCTCTTTTGTTCACTCCTTATGTTTTCTTCATAACTTACTTTCCTATCTATCCTTGCTTCATCTACAAATCTGAGGCTCTGGCATTGATTCCAATGAGAAACTTGTTATATTTTGCCAACCTGAAAAAATGATTTCACTTAGATCCAAGATGAGGAGCTTTTTTAATTTAGAGGGTTGTCAACTTTTGGAATTCTCTACCAGACAGGTCTATGGAAACTCAGTCTTTGAATATGTTTAAGGTAGCGACTGATGAATTTCAGATTGCCAATAGTATTGAGGATGAGGTGGTTAAAAGTAATTGAAGTGTTTGATCAGCCATGATTGTATTGAATGGCAGAACAGGCTTAACAAGCTGAATGGACTATGCCTGTTCATATACTCCACATATATGACTGAATTACGCTGAGTTTGCTGTGAATTAGTTAATCATCTACCCATGCCAATATGTTACTGCCTACAGCATGAGCTTTTATTTTATAGGAACAGGAGTAGGCTATTTGGCCTCCTGAGCTGCTCTGCCATTCAATAAGATCATGGTTGATCTGCAGGTCAATGTCATAGGCCTGCCTTGACCCAATATTCCTTAATAGCATTGCTTAATAAACATTTGTCTATCTCAGATTTAAATTTAACAACTGAATTAGCATTGAGTTCCACTGAAAGAAGAGAGTTACAAATTTCCACTACATTTTGCATGTAGAAATGTTTTCTAACATCTCTCCTGAATGGCCTGGCCCTCATTCTTAGACTATGCTCCCGGTTCTAGAATCTTCAACCATGGATATAATTTATCTATCCTGTCTTTCCCTGTTAATATCCTGAAGACCTCAATTAGATCATCACTCAAATTCTAAAGAATAAAGCCTAATCTGTTTAATTTGTCCCCATATCATCCTTGTAAACCTGTGTTGAACTCTCTGCAGGGTCAAAAATCTTTCCAAAGGTGTGGTACCCAGATCTGCTCACAGTACTCTAAGTGTAATGGAACTAGGTGTTTTATATAACTGTAGCATAACATCTGCATCCCAATATTCAAGCACTTTAGATATGAAGGCTAGCATTACATTAACTTTCTTGACTATTTTTGGCACCTGTTTGTGGAAATTTAAAGTGCTATATACCTGAACCCCCAAATGGAGGTGAACATTTTCTGCAATAACCTCTGATTTGGTATCTTATCAAATGCCTTTTAGAAAACCAAATGCAAGTGCTTTTCCCCTTTTATCTGTAGCATGTTACTTATTCAAAGAATTCCAATTCACTCACTTATTAAGGAGCATTTTTTAATACCTGGATTGCACAACTAAGATTTGGCATGGATGTGCTAAATTATATCCTCCAGTGTCATAAAGACTCTGTCTCTAAGTCTTGGAAGAAGATGATGTGGGTGAGAGTTCAAGGGCAGGGTCCATTTGGTTAGAAATAGAGAACTAGAAATAATGAGCTATTATGCATCTAGAAATACATCATAGCCAACCTAATGGAGAAAAGATGATAAGGAGTAAATTTACAACCAAATTTCAGAACAGAGGAAAAACAATTGAGCACCAATAATACAAGATTTATATTATCTTTGTATAGACAAGAGGGAACAGGAATTCCTGGAATGTGTAGATAAGTGTATTCTTGATTGTTTCCAGCTAACCCAGGAAGGAAATGAAATGGATCTAGTTTTGAAGAATAAAATGAGCAAGTAGATTATGTTTCAGTGCAACAAACTTGGGAAACAGTGATGATAACATGATGTTTAGAATAGTTAGGTAAAAGGATGGGAAAAAAATCAAATGAAGAAATGCTCAAATGAGAAAGGACTAATTTCAGGATGGATTATTTAGCTCAGCTGGATTGGAACTAAATTTAAAAATACATATAACAGCGGTTGCTGGAAATCTGAAATAAAAACAAAGTGCTAGGAAAACAATTTCTGTTGAAATTGAGATCACTTAAAAATTGAATTTTCCTAGTATTTCTATGTAGCTGAGATTTTAATTAACATCTATTATAGTTCTCATTAACTTTCCAAATTTCTAGATTTTAAAACAAAAGTGAAAAATATGAGATGCACTGAGGTCTTGATGCCCCATTGAATGAGCATCAATAATTTCTCTGACACCAAATGTACATTATCATCAAATATATTGTTTTTTGAAAATAAGAAGTAATTGTTTTTATAGAGAATGGTAAATTTAACCTTTGGATGAAGTTGGGCAAGGGAACAATGTCCATCCTGGTGTCATGAGTAGTTTTTAGATTAGATTAGATTAGATTACTTACAGTGTGGAAACAGGCCCTTTGGCCCAACAAGTCTACACCGACCAGCCGAAGTGCAACCCACCCAGACCCCTTCCCCTACATTTACCCCTTCAGCTAACAC